>NC_089507.1:182009443-182315895 GCF_036850995.1 Saccopteryx leptura
ACTTGATCATGATGTATTATTTTTTTAATATGTTGTTGTATTCGATTTGCCAGTATTTTGTTTAGTATTTTAGCATCTGTATTCATTAGAGATATTGGTCTGTAGTTTTCTTTCTTTGTGCCATCCTTGCCTGGTTTTGGTATGAGGGTTATGTTGGCACAAAAAATGTGTTTGGAAGTATTGCTTCTTCTTCAATTTTTTGGAAGACTTTGAGTAGAATAGGAACCAAGTCTTCTTTGAATGTTTGATAGAATTCACTAGTATAACCGTCTGGGCCTGGACTTTTATTTTTGGGGATGTTTTTAATAGTTTTTTCTACTGAATTATTTCTGAAGCAACTTTAGAAAAATCCATTGGTTATATAATTGAGTGAAGAGACCAATTATTGGGCTTAGCAAACTTTCCTTACCTTAACACTCCCCATGCCCTACTAAAATATTTCTTACATTTAATATTCTTCCAATTCTTATTTTTTAACAATAAAAAAATGACTTAAAATTATAGTATCTATGAGCATACTATTTTTATGATCTAATTTTTTTGTAACTGAGCAGATCATTAAAATAAAATAAATAGCACATGGCTCTTAAGCACAGAGTGGAAATTTCTCAGATTTAATCTGAGTACTGATTTTAGTAATTAACCAAATGTACCTGAACTGAAGTGTTTTGAACTAAGTTATTTTGAAAAATGCTTTATGATTTCAGTATTATTTCTGTTGCAATTAACTTCACCAATGCTTGTTAGTCTAATCATGTATCTGTGCATTTGCAAATTACTGTGGTTAATTGGTTAAATGATGTGGCATGTGTTGTTGAAGAAGCATTCTTTTTACTTTGGGATATGGGAAAATATTGCAATAATCAATGGCACATTATTTATCTTATTGTTTGTAAGAAATAACGTATTTGATTATCAAAACAAGTAACCATAGAATCATGCTTAACATCATAATATCTCATCTCACCTCTGAGGAATCAGTTGAAATGGCTTTTGTTCTGCTTTGTTTCTTGGCCATTGTATCCTGTCTAAACCTAGATGTCTATAATTATACAGAGAGATTGACATCACTCACTACTCTTTAATTGTATGTAATGTCATGAAGGACTCAACCATATGTTATATTACTTTTAAAGTGTGACTCTTTCTCGCTCTCTCACACCCACACACACACACACCACAACTTGCCCAGAGCTGACACAATCATTTCATTTGTAAATGTATCTTGCAATTTTGGATGGAATTTTAGCTCTTAATAAAATAAGGCAGTTTAAATACATTTGTGGATGTTTTAGGACAGACTCATAGAAGCAGACCAATAGAGAAGAATTCACGTGTAAGTGTTGTACTAAGGATGTGCTCCCTGGACGCGCTGATGAGGGAGTGGAGAAACAGGTTAAGAAAGGGTCCAGAAGTAGGGAGAACAGTCATGTGATTTCAGGTGAAATCTCCTAGTCCTGCAGGGAAGTTCTGGAGTGTAAATTACATCACAGAGTTCATCTCAACTGGGGGCAAAGGAGCTGTCGTGGGGTGTGTCCAAACCCTGGGTGTACAAACTCCCAAGTACCTCCAGCTTCTGTGAGAGCACAGCAGCTCTGGTAGCCCGAGCAAGTCACTGCTAGAGACTCACAATACAGCCTTTAGAAGTAAAAGTGCACAAAAGCCAGAGAAAGCCACAGAAAGAGTCATGATCCAGGGCCTTTAAGCAGAAGCCCCCATCCTCGAGCCCTCATTTTCATCCTTCTCTGCCTTGGGCCTCTTCTCAGAATGTCCACCAATGCTCCAGAATTCATTTTAAGTTTTTGATCTCGGTCCTGGAGAGGTCAGAATGTGGATTCTCCTGTGTGCTTCTGAACTGAAAGTTTTCTTTTCACCCTCTGTCACTGCAAAGCTGTGGCTCAAGTAAATCAGGTATTTTTATTCCAAATTAACAACCGAGAAAGAGTCTTCACAAGAAGCTGAGTGATCTCTCTTGTGTTTATGCAGCTTAACCAGAGGCAAACCCAATCTTATTTCCACACCACAGATCATGGCGTGATAACAGCATCCTCTCTGGAACCTGCCATTGAATGCTGACCTCTCTGTTTCTGATATAAACTCATTCTTCCATATGGCACATGCTCACGAATTTAGTGGGCATTTTAAAATGCTCACTAGTAAATGCCAACTGTTAAGAAAAACTGCAAAGTTGTCCCTGAAAATGTTAACTTTTCACGGTTCACTCTTGTTTGTTAATTAAACCCTGGTTGACTTCTCACTCTTAAGTTATAGGTCTCTGGTAGCCCACAGATGTGTTTAAATTATTTTTAATTAATGGTTACATTTATAAACTGAGTGACTTCACACCAATTTTGGATTTCTGAGATCTCTGAAAAAGTTAGATGAGCTAGTAACCTCATATTCACTTTCTTCTGTGCCAGCAATTTACTGGAGCTCAGCACGGGCACTGTCCTCTGGCTGTGTTCTTACTTTGGCCAGTCTCTACCCATTCCATACCGCTACTCCATACCTGTCTGGTCCTAGTCCCCTGCACTTGCTACTCCTGCAAGGCTTAAATTCATGAGAGGAGAGATGAATAATTTTGAGTGCTTTGCATTTTGGTTTCTGCTCTTCATAAACTTAAAATGATGAATAATTTAATGAACTAGCCAGAGACTATAAAATTCTCTCTTGTCAATTTGTGGAAATTTCCTTAGTTCTTCATTGTTCAAAGCTGGGTCCTTTATGGACTAGTTTGTCTACTGGATGTATTTTTTTCTGCCACTCCTTTGGGCTACATACTTTTTTCCTTTTTTTTTTTTAGAAATTAAATTTAATGGGTGACATTGATCAATAAGAGTACACAGGTTTCAGGTAAACATTTCTATACCATTTGAACTGTTAATTGTGTTGTGTGCTCATCACCCAAAGTCAAATCATTTTCCTTCACCTTATATTTGTCCTTCTTTGCTCCCCTCACCTCAGCAAACCCCCCAGTAACCACTTCACTTTTATCTATGTCCATGAGTCTCAGTTTTATATCCCACCTATGTGTGAAATTATATAGTTCTTAGCTTTTTCTGATTTACTTATTTCACTCAGTATAATGTTCTCAAGGTCCATCTACATTGTTGTAAATGACAATATGTTATTGTTTCTCCTGGCTGAGTAGTATATCCATTGTATACATTGGATAAATGTTCTTTATCCAATCCCCTATTGAGGGATACTTATGTTTTTCCAGGTCTTGGCTAGGTGAATAATGCTGCAATGAACATGGGAGTTAACATGTCTTTATTTTTTTGTATTTTTATTTTTTTTGTATTTTTCTGAAGTTGGAAACAGGGAGGCAAACAGACTCCCGCATGCGCCTGACCGGGATCCACCTGGCATGCCCACCATGGGGCAATGCTCTGCCCATCTGGGGCGTTACTCTGTTGCACCCAGAGCCATTCTAGCTCCTGAGGCAGAGGCCACAGAGCTATCCTAGGGCCAATTTTCACTCCAATGGAGCCTTGGCTGCAGGAGGGGAAGAGAGAGACAGAGAGGAAGGAGAGGGGGAAGGGTGGAGAAGCAGATGGGCGCTTCTCCTGTGTGCTCCGGCCAGGAATCGAACCCGGGACTCCTGCACGCCAGGCTGATGCTCTACCACTGAGCCAACCAGCCAGGGCCTGTTAACATGTCTTTATGTATCAATGTTTTGGGTTTTTTGGGGGTAGATATTTAGTAGAAGGTTTGCTGGGTCATATGGCAGTTTGTTATTAATTTTTTGAGAAACTACCATACTATCTGTCTTCTATAATGGCTGTACCAGTTTACACTCTTAAGCATGCAATTGCTATTTAGCATCCTCAATGAGAGATGAAAGGGAATCATACGAGAAGGATAAAAAGTATGTTGTATGGAAGTAAACCTAAAACCAATCAGTTAAATTAAATCTTCCCCTTGTTTGTACCATTAGTTTTTTGGCCACTTCTCTGTTTCATTAGCACATATAAGTTTATTCTCTGTGTGTGAACAATTTTTATGAACACATACACATGCACAACACTATGTTTTTGCATGTCCTTTGTTCCATGTGTGTAAAGTCCTTATATTTTCTCTGTAATGCAGTAAGAAGAGACATGGATTAAATATCTACAAATCTGCTGCTTTGCCTTTAAATCTGTGGCCATCATTTTTTTCACTAAATCTCCCAAGTTTTCAATTTCTTTTTTCTCTCTCTTTCTTAATAATTATTAACTTTAATGGGGTGACATTGATAAATCAGGGTACATATATTCAGTGACAACATCTCCAGGTTATTTTGACATTTGATTATGTTGCATACTCATCAGCCAAAGTCAAATTGTCTTCCGTCACCTTCTATCTGGTTTTCTTTGTGCCCACCACCCCCCGTAACCACCACCCTCTTGTCCATGTCTCTGAGTCTCATTTTTATGTCCCATCTATGTATGGAATCATACAGTTCTTAGTTTTTTCTGATTTACTTATTTCACTCAGTTCAATGTTATCAAGCTCTATCTACATTGTCATAAATGACAATACGTTATCATTTCTTTTGGCTGAGTAGTATTCCATTGTATACATGTACCAATGGTTTCAATTTTTTATTGAATCAAATGAGTAGGGTGAGAAGTTGAACAAGATGCTTAGTTAAGTTCTTCCTGGAATTAAAAATAATGAGATCCAAGATAGCGGCAGAATAGGTGATGCTATATTCACTAACTTCCTAGGAAGAAACTGGAGTTACAACTAAATTTAAGAACAATCATCCTGGATAGACAACTCAAGACTAAAGGGAGAGGAGTCTCATAACCAAGGATTTACAGAATAAGATACGTTGAGAATGGAAGGAAAGGTAAAGATATGAAAAGGGCTGGCTCCACTCCCACCAACAGGAACCTATCTCAGCTGTGGGGGTTTCCTTATGAAAAGGGTGAGGACTAAACCCCAAGCCAGGCTTCCCAGCCCAGAGCACCAGAGCAAGGAATAGGCACCCACACAGCATTCGGCTGTGAAAATCAGCAAGGTTTCTGTCTGCCAGAAAGAGATGGGAATCTTCAGAGATGCAAGCATACTCTTAAAAGGCCAATACACAGAATCTCATACAAAGTCATGTATCCTGGGTTCTGGTAGAGGGAAGGTGAGCAGATAAGAATCTTATGAGGAGAGTCTGGGGTTTAAGGCTCTGGTGGGAGACACAGGGAGACAGCCACCAGGTCCCCTCAGCTGAGTCATTCTCCAATACCACAGTTGCCATCATTCTTGGCTGGAGCACTCACATCCATACTGCATCAGCCTGGGGGAAAGCCATTGCCCTATCCTCTGGACTCCATCTTGTCCCATCCTGCAATGATTAGGTTGTACTGAGGAGTCAGCAGCCTTGATCAGAATAAAGAGGTCTGGACAGCCTTAGGGGGTGTCAACGACTCAATTGTCTGGTTTTTAGGCAAGAGCCATTACTCCCATTTTCCCATGAATATGACTGACACTTGCCCTCATGGGAGATTCAGTGAACCACTATCCTGGCTGCTGGCAGACCTACCCTTCAGGCTCCAGAGGTTCCAACCACCGGACTCCTAGTGGCTCCAACTTGCTAAAATTGGGGCAAAATCTGGGACAGATTAAGACCTGTGACTCTGAAATGGGGGCCACATCTATCATCTTCCCTAAAGTCTGACCTGAACCTCCCCATCTTCCTGACTCCATGAAAGGCTGTCACAGTGGCTAGGCTTAATAGGCAGGCAGGAGATTAAGGCAGCAAGAGGCACATCTCAAGGTGCCTTGGGAGTTTTGCTGATCTGCCCCTGAGCCAAGTGCTGGTAAAAGTCTGATGTGGTGTAAAGTTTGGTTCTTCCTGTGCACAAAAGCCCAGCAGAGGCTGCCAGAAACTGTGGATCCTTTGTAGTTCCAAAAAGGTGGGTGGGGTGCAGCATTTTACATTGGCCAGCACCAGATTCTCTCCTAAAAGGACCAGAACAAACACATCCAGTGCCCAGCTTTAGACAACATTAAAACAGGATCTAATTAGCTTCACAAACAGCATAACCAAAAAGAGATCCCATCAGATGAAGTGAATTTTGATATTTGTGGTCAGCACCTACAAGCTCACACACTTTGGTTGAGGTAGAACCTCACAGTCAGGCAGCCTGTGGGTCAATCCCATGTACAATGGGATGATAGCAATTAAGACTCATTTACAAAAGAAGAGCCCACATAACCCACACAAGGGTCATTCCTGGAGTACCCAGCTCAGGTGATCAAGGATACTGTACCACTGGACCCAACAGAATACACATAAATAAACACAAAGAGGCAGTCAAAATGGGGTGAGAAAAGAACAGGCCCAAAATGACAGTATAGGAGAAATCTTCAGAAATAAGAGCTGAATGAAATGGAGATAAGCAATTCATCAGATTTAGATTTCAAAGTAATTCTTAAACAGATGCTCAAGGAACAAAGTGAGGGCTTCAGCAAAGGGGTAATAAGCATAAAAAAGGAACATAGAAACCATTAAATGGAATCAGTCAGAAATGGAGGATAATATATTTGACATCAAGAATACACTGGGAGGAATAAAAAGTAGGTTGAATGAAGCAGAGGATCAAACCAGCAATTTGGAAACAAAGTAGAAAAATAAAACACCCAATCAGAAAAGCAAAAAGTAAAGAGATTTAAAAAAATATGAAGGTATTTTAAGAGACCTTTGAGACAACATAGAGCACAATAACATTCACATTATAAGGATAACAGAAGGAAAAGAGATTAAGGGATTGAGAACCTATCTGAATAAATAATGACTGAAAATTTTTCTAACTTGGTGAAAGAAAAGCACACAAGTCCAGAAAGTGTAGAGAGTCCCAAAAAATATGGACTCAAATAGTTCCACAATAAGACACATCATAATTAAAATAAAAAAATTTAAAGACAGAGAAGAATCTTAAAAGCAGCAAGAGAAAAGCACTTAGTTACCTACAAAGGAGCTCCTATAAGGCTGTCATCTGATTTCTCAGCAGAAATATTTCAGGCAAGGAAGGACTGGAACATAATATTCAAAGTGATGAAAAGCAAGGACCTACAACCAAGACTACTCTAACCAGCAAGGTTATCAGTTATTGAAGGAGAAATAGAGAGTTTCCTAGATAAGAAATAGCTAAAAGAGTGTGTTACCACCAAACCAAGTTATGTTAAAGTGTCTTCTTTTAGAAAAAGAATAAAAGCTGAAGACCACATCTGAAGAATAAAATGGCAATAAATACATACCTATCAATAATCTCTTTAAATATATGTGGCTTAAATGAACCAATCAAAAGACATAGGACAGCTAAATAAATAAGAAAGCAAGACCCATATATATATTGTCTATAAGAGATCCACCAAGAAGGAAAAATGCACATCTACTAAAAATAAAGGAATAGAAAAAATATTTCAGGCAAATAGAAATTTAAAAAAAGTTGGGGTAGCAATATATATACTTATATCAGTCAAAATTAAACTTTAAAGCTAAGCTACAGTAAGAGACAAAGAAGAACACTACATAATGAGAAAAGGAACAATCTAATAAGAGGATATAACCCTTGTAAACATTTATGCACCCAATGTAGGAAGCACCTAAATATATAAGTAAATCTTGATGGTCATAAAAATAGAAATCGATAGCAATACAGTCATAGTGGAGGATACCACATACCATTAACATACCACATACCATTGACATCAATGGATAGATCTTCCAGATAGAAAATGAACAAGGAAATGGTGTCCTTAAATAACACATTACATCAGCTGGAATTAATTAATATCTTCAGAGCATTTCATCCCAAAGCAGCAGAACATACATTCTTTTCAAATGCACATTTTTTAAGATAGACCACATGTTAAGACACAAAACAAGTTTCAATAAATTTCAGAAGATTGAAATCATATCAAACATCTTCTCTTAACCATAATGGTGTAAAACTGTAAATCAATTACAAACAAACAAAACAAAACAAAAAAACCCCTGTAAAACAAGCAAAGATGTGGAGACTAAAATGACATATTACTGAACAATTAATGTGTTAACAATGAGATCAAGGAACAAATAAAATGCTAACTTGAAACAAGTGAAAATGAGAGCACAACCACCCCAAATCTGTAGGACACAGAAACCCAGCCCTAAGAGAGGAGTCATAGCATTACAGGCCTCCTCAATAAACAAGAAAAATATCAAATGAACAATCTAACTTTACACTTAAAGGAACTTGAGAAACAACAACAACAAAGCCCAGAGCAAGTAAAAGGAAGGAAATAATAAAGATAAGAACAAAAATAAATAAAATACAATCTAAAAAAAAACAACACAAAAGATCAATAGAACCAAGAGCTGGTTCTTTGCAAAGATAAACAAGATGGACAAACCTTGAACCAGACCTATCAAGGAAAAAGAGGAAGTACTCAGATAAATATAATTAGAGATGAAGGAGATATAACAACTGACAGCAAATAAATGCAAAGGATTGTAATAAAATATTATAAACAACTATATGCCAATGAATTAGACAATCTGGATAAAATGGATAAATTTTTAGACAAATACAATCTTCCAAAACTGAATCAGAAAGAAAAATTTGAATAGACAGATTATTGTAAGTGAAATTGAAACAGTAATCAAAAAGCTTCAACAAACAGAAGCCCCAAACCAGATGACCCTACTGGAGTATTTTACCAAACACTCAAAACTTATACTTGTCAAACTTTTCCAAAAAATTCAAGAGAAGGGAAAACTCCCAAGCTCGTATTATAAGGCTAGCATTATTCTAATTCCAAAATCAGATAAGGGCACTAAAAAAAAGAAAATCATAGGCAAATATCCCTGCTAAACATAGATGCTAAAATTCTCAATAAAATATTAGCAAACTGGATCCAGCAATACATTACAAAGGTCATGCACCATGATCAAGTGAGATTTATTTCAGAGATGAAAGGTTGGTACAATATCTACAAATAACAAACCTGATATATCTCATAAACAAAATGAAGGGAAAAATCACTTGATCATATCAATAAAGGCAGAAAAAGCATTTGATAATATTTAACACCCATTTATGTTCAAAACTATCAGTAAAGCGAGATAGAGGGAACAGACTGCAACATAATAAAGGCCATATATGATAAACCTACAGCCAACATTGTACTCAGTGTGCAAAAACTACAAGTGTTTTTCTTAAGAATAAGAACAAGACAGAATGTTCTCTATCATCGCTTTTGTTCACTATAGTATTGCAAGTCCTAGCCACAGCAATCAGAAAAGAAAAAGAAACAAAAGTCATTCAAGGAGAATTTGAAGAGACATCAGAGAAATGGCAGTGTGAGAGATTCTCCCAATCTCTCCCCTTGAAATTCCAACAAATTCAACAACTAAACACAGAGAAAAAAAATCTTAGGAGCACCCAAAATTTACATACACCAGACAAAGGTATGATGAATTGGGTGAAAAAGTGGCTGAATATATAAGATGGAGGACGGGGCATTTCACTTTCTGCGCTGATCTGAGGTAGGGGCACTTTTGTTTGGAGCCGAGCAAAGAGGAGAGGCTGAACTAATGGGGATGGGGATGAGTTAGGGTGGGTGCCCAAACAAAGGAAAGAATACACCGGCTCTGCCTGAGATCGTAAACACTGGGCACGCACACAGGAGGTAGGATCCGCCTAAAATTACCAGCACAGGGTGTCCATGTGGGCTGGCACCAGCATCTGTGTGTGTTCCCAGCTTCACGATCACTGGTGCAGTGCTAGTGGCTCCACCTAGCATCACCAACATGGGGAGTGAGTGGGTGCATGCACAGGCCAAGGTGCTTAGCCTGATATTAACAACTTTGGGCACCTACATGAGCACCAGCATCTTTGGCCACTCCTGGCTCCACAATCCCCAGCACTAGGCACCTGCGGGGGCACCAGCATCTTTGGGCATTTCTGGATCCATGATCTCCAGCCTGGGCGCTGGACCCTTGGCCTGAGAATGCCCACACTGGGCACCTAAACAGCAGCTGCAACCGTCTGTATGAAGTGGGAGCTGGACACACACATGGCCTGTCATGGGCTACCAAGCAGTGTACATGGGAAAAGCCCAAGAGATTAAAGCTACAGTGCATTGAGGCATGCCAGATACGCCCATAGGCCCATAGGCCCATAGAATTATGCCTGTGGGTAACAAAAAGCAACTTGGTCCTTGGTTGTGCCCTACCCTGCCTGCTTGCGCTGGTAGATCAGGTTCCCACTGCTTTCCCCAGAACAGTGCTTTGAGCAGCGCTGGAGGAGGGACCTGGCTGGACAAAGATTCCCTTGTTGCAAGGACAGTAACTGAGGCAGAAAGAAGAAGTAAAGGTTTCACTTTTTGCAGATGATATGATCCTGTATATAGAAAACCCCAAAGACTCCACAGAAAGGCTATTAGAAACAATAAACCAATACAGTAAGGTCGCAGGATACAAAATTAACATCCAGAAGTCAATTGCTTTCTTATATGCCAACAATGAAACTTCAGAAAATGAACTAAAAAAAAAATAATCCCTTTTATGGTTGCAACAATAAGAACAAAATACCTAGAAATAAATATAACAAAGAATGTAAAGGACCTATATATTGAAAATTACAAAGCATTGTTAAAGAAAATTGAAAAAGACACAATGAAATTAAAAAATATTCCTTGTTCTTGGACAGGAAGAATATACATAGTTAAAATGACCATATTATCCAAAGCAATATACAAATTAAATGCAATTCCAATCAATATTCCAATGTCATTTTTTAAATATATGGAACAAAAAATCATCAGGATTATATGGAACCATAAAAAACCTCAAATAGTCAAAGTAATCCTAAGGAAAAAAAATGAAGCTGGGGGCATTACAATACCAGACTTTAAATTATACTACAGAGCCACGGTAATAAAAAAAACCCAGCATGGTATTGGAAGAAAAAGAAACACTCAGACCAATGGAACAGAGTAGAAAGCCCATAAATAAAACCACTTATATTCAATATATGGTCAAATCATCTTTGATAAAGGAGCCAAAAACACAATGAAGATATGAAAGCCTCTTCAATAAATGGTGCTGGGAAAACTGGAAAGCCACATGCAAAAGAATGAAACTTGACTCCGATTTGTCCCCTTGTACAAAAATTAATTCTAAATGGATCAAAGACCTAAATATAAAATCTGAAACAATAAAATACATAGAATAAAACATAGGTACTAAACTCAAAGACCTTGGCTATAGAGAACATTTTAAGAATTTGACTCCAAAGGCAAGGGAAGTGAAGGCAAAGATAAATGAATGGAACTACATCAGACTAAGAAGCTTTTGCACAGCAAGAGAAACTGACAACAAAACAAACAGACAACCAACTAAATGGGAGATGATATTTTCAAACAACAGCTCAGATAAGGGGATAATATCCAAAATATATAAAGAACTCACAAAGATCAACAACAAACAAGCAAACAATCCAATAAAAAAAATGGAAAGAGGACATGAACAGACACTTCTCCCAAGAAGAAATACAAATGGCCAATAGATATGTGAAAAAATGCCCATCTTCCCTAGCTATTAGAGAAATGCAAATCAAAACTACATGAGATACCACCTCACACCTGTTAGGTTAGCTATTATCAACAAGACAGGTAATAGCAAGTGTTGGAGAGGCTGTGGAGAAAAAAGAACCCTCATTCACTGTTGGTGGGAATGTAAAGTAGTCCAACCATTATGGAAGAAAGTATGGTGGTTCCTCAAAAAATTAAGAATAGAATTACCATATGACCCAGCAATCCTTCTACTGGGTATATACCCCCAAATTCAAAATCATTGGTACGTAAAGACACATGCAGTTCTATGTTCATTGCAGCATTGTTCACAGTGGTCAAGACATGGAAACAACTAAAAAGCCCTTTAATAGAAGATTGGATAAAGAAGTGGTACATATATACCATTGGAATACTACTCAGCCATAAGAAATGATGACATAGGATCACTTATTACAATGTGAATGAACCTTGATAACATTATAATGAGTGAAATAAGTAAATCAGAAAAAACTAAGAACTGTATAATTCCATACATAGGTGGGACACAAAATTGAGACTCATGGACATAGACAAGAATGCAGTTGTTACGGGGGGGGGGGGGGAGGAGAGATAGAAAGTGGTGGGAGGGGAAGGGCAAAAAGAAAACCAAATGAAAAGTGATGGAGGACAGACAATTTGACTTTGGGTGATGGGTCTACAACATAATCAAATGTCAAAATGATCTGGAGATGTTTTTTCTAAATCTGTGTGCTCTAGTTTACCAATGTCACCCCACTGGAATTGTCTAAATAAAACTATTTTTTTAAAAAAGAGTGTCTTTTTGATACAAAAGGAAGAAGAAACGGTTCTACCTTAGACTATTAAATTAGATATGACCCCCCCAAAAAATTAAATTAAATATGACCCTACCAATAAGTCACATAATTTTGTAAAAGACTACATATTTTATCCCATTAATAAAATTATTTAAATATATGAAAGAAAGCACCATTTAAAAATATTACCTAAGCCTGACCAGGTGGTGGAACAGTGGATAGAGCATTGAACTGGTACACAGAGGACCCAGGATCAAAATCCTGAGGTTGCTGGCTTGAGCATGGGATCATAGACATGACTCCAGTTTTGCTGGCTTGACGCCCAAGGTCACTGGCTTGAACCCATGGTCGCTGGCTTGAACAAGAAGTCACTTGCTCTGCTGTAGACCACCCCCCCCCCCAGGCAAGGCACATATGAGAAAGCAATCAATGAACAACTAAGGTGCCGCAACAAATATTGATGTTTCTCATCTCTCTACCTTCTTGTCTGTCTGTCCCTATCTGTCCTTCTCTCTGTTTCTCTCTCTTTCTCTGTCACACACACACAGAAAATTACCTGAATTACCAGGCACATATTTTTATGATAAAGGGAATAGTCTCAGAGAGGGAAAATATTGAGGACAATTTAGATGGGTCCTTCTTTGGATATGTCTGGACATAATGGGCAAGTGATTTTCTTAATGCTATTCATCCATTGTGAGCTCTGAAATGAAGTCAGTGAGCTTTTAGCCAAACAAACAAACAAACAAACAAAACCCCAACAAACTCCAGGTCCAAAACCAAAAGCAACCCCCTGAAAATTGAAGTTTAGTTCTTATTATTCTGAGAGCTCTTTAGTACTCTGGATGCATAAAATATTATCCAATTATTTAAACAAAATAGAATAAATAGCAGACCTTTACCATTTTCCTTAATCTGCCAACAACTGGCAGTGGAAACATTCTAGGTTTCTGCTAAAAATAATAATACCTGACTTCCTTTTTAAAAATTCTTCTTTTAAATATTGGGTTATGTAAGATTTTATGATTGAGTTAAAGTATTTTATATATTCTGAAAACAAGTCCTTGCCAGAAATCTGTTTGTCTATGGTTTGCCTGTATATGTTCTAAATGATCCTTTTGATGAAAAGCCTTTTATTGTGATAAAGTAAAGACAATACTTTCAGGGATCATTTCTATGGTTCATTTGTGATGAAGTATAATTTATCAGTTTTGTTTGTTTGTTTTTTGTATTTTTCTGAAGTGAGAAGCGGGGGGAGGCAGACAGACAGACTCCTGTATGCGCCCGACCGGGATCCACCCAGCATGCCCACTAGGGGGCAATGCTCAGTCCCTCTGGGATGTTGCTAGCACCTGAGGAGGAGGCCATGGAACCATCCTTAGTGTCCGAGCCAACTTTGCTCCAATGGAGCCTTGGCTGCTGGAGGGGAAGAGAGAGACAGAGAGAAAAGAGAGGGGGGAAGGTAGAGAAGCAGATGGGTGCTTCTCCTGTGTGCCCTGGCCAGGAATTGAACCCAGGGATTAATTTATCAGTTTTTAAAATCATTACTTGCTTTATTCTAAGCACCTTTGCCTACCATGATGTCACAAAGTATTCTCCTATTTTCTTCTAGAAGCTTTATAATTTCATTTTTACATTTAGATTTATGATTCAGCTCAAATTAGTTTTTGTGCATGATGTCAGCAAGGGCCCAGGTCCCACTCCCATCCCTACCCTCATAAGTACCCAGTTGTTCAAGTACCAAATATTGAAAACACTGTTCTTTTCCCATTGGAGTGTCTGGCAGCTTTGTTGAAATCTATTGACCATAAACATAGGCATCTTTTAAAAAAAATTTAATTATTTATTTTAGAGAGGAGAGAGAGAAAGAGAGAGAGAGAGAGAGAGAGAGAGAGAGAAGGGGGAGGAGCAGGAAGCATAATATATGCTTTGACCAGGCAAGCCCAGGGTTTCGGACTGGCAACCTCAGCATTCTAGGTCAATGCTTTATCCACTGCACCCCCACAGGTCAGGCCATATAGGTCTATTTTTGAACTCTGTTTTGTTCCATGAATGTACATATATATCCTTTGGCCAATACCACATTGCCTTCATTACTGTAGCTTTATATTACATTTTGAAATCAAGTCATGTGATTCTTTTCCAAAATTTTTGTAACTATTCATAGTTGTTTCCTCTTTAATATAAATTTTAGAATCAGCTTGTAGACTTTTAAAATAATAACCTGCTAGGATTTTGACTGGAATTGCATTTAATCTACATATCATTTTAGAGAGAAATGACAGTCTTCCAATCAATGAATAGTATATCTCTCTTTACTTAGAGCTTTAAAATTTTTCTGTAAGCAATATTTTGTAGTTTTTGGTATAGAGGTCTTGTGTATATTTAATTTAGTCCTAGGTATCTCATTTTTGTGATATTATAAAGAGCACTGTGTGCAAATTATTGTACAATTGTTTGACTTCATGCTTATATGTAGAAAATATTTTTGTATATTGATCTTTATTCTGTGACCTCGCCATATTCAATTACTAGTTTTATTGTTGATTTGTACATCCCTGAGGACTTTTGTATATTTCTGGACTTGATTTGCTAGTATTTTGGTAAATACTTTTACATCTATGTTAACAAGGGATATTGGTCAATAACTTTCTGTCTTTGCAATTTCTTTGTCGTGCTTTGGTATCAGGTTATGCTTGCCTCATAAAATGATTTGGAACATGATATTTCTTCTTTTATTTATTGAAACAGTTGCATGTTGGTGTCACTAAATATTCAATAGAGTTAAAAGTTCAATAGAATTCACCAGTGGAAAAAAAAGTCAAATTGGAAAGAAAGAAGTAAAATGTCATTATTTGCAGATGACATAATACTATATATAGAGAACTTTTAAGGTTTCTACTAGAATTGATAAATGAATTCAGCAAAGCAGCAGGATACAAACTACATATCCAGAAATCATTTACATTCTTATTCATCAATAACAATCTATCAGAAAAGGAAACTAAGAAAAAAATATCATGCACAATTGCTTCAAACGGAATAAAACACCTAGGAATGAATTTAACCAAGGAGATAAAAGACTTGTACTCAGAAAATTATAAGATGCTGAAAAAAGAAATTGAAAAAGACACCCGTAAATAGAAGCATATATCATGTTCATGAATAGGAAGAATTAACATAATTAAAATGTTCATACTACCCAAAGCAATCTATTTATTTAGCACAATTCCTATCAAGATACCAATGGTGTATTTTACAGAACTAGAACAAATATTTTAAAAATTTATGTGAGACCTCAAAAGACCCCTAAATAACCACAGCAATCTTGAGAAAGAAGAACCAGGTGGAGGAATCATGCTACCTGATGTCAAACTATAATACAAGGCAATAATAATCAAACATCATGGTACTGTCATAAAAATAGACATAAAGATCAATAGAACAAAATAAAAAGCCAAGAAATCAAGCCACACCTATATAGCCCATTAATATTTGGAAAAGGGGGCAAGAACATAACATGGGGTAAAGACAGTCTATTCAATAAAAATAATATTGAAAGAATTGAACAAGTATGTGCAAAAAGAAAAAAAAAGAAACTAGACTACCTTTTTACATCATATACAAGAATAAACTCAAAATGGATTACAGATTTAAATTTTAGACCTGAAATCACAAAAATTTAGAAGAAATCATAGGCAGTAAAATCTCAAACATTTTTTATAGTTTGAGAAATCAAAGAAAAATAAACAAATGAGACTATATCAAACAAAATGTTTTAGCACAGCAAAGAAAATTATCAATAGAATGAAAAGACAACCCACTGAATGAGAGAATATAGTGCCTGATACATCTGATAAAAGATTAATATCCAAAATTTATACAGAACTTATAAAACTCAACACCAAAAGAACCCCAATCCTATTAAAAATGGGCAAAGAACCTGAATAGACACTTTTCTAAAGAGGACATTTATATGGTCAATAGACATGAAAAGATGCTCAACACCACTAATCATCAGAGAAATAAGATATAACCTTACACCTGTCAGAATGTCTATCATCAATAAATCAACAAACAACAAGTGTTGGTGAAGATGTGGAGAAAAGAGAACCCGTGTGCACTGTTGGTGCAAATGCAGACTGGTACAGCCAATGTGGAAAGCACTATAGAGTTACCTCAAAAAATTAAAACTGAAACTGTCTTTTTACCTAGTGATTCCACTTCTGGAAATATATCCTAAGAATCCCAAAACACTAATTCAAAAGCACTTATGCAACCCTATGTTCATTGCAGTGTTATTTACAATAGCCAATATTTGGAAACAGCCCAAGAACCCATCAATAGATCAGTGGATAAAAAAGCTGTGGTATGTTTACGTAGTGAAATACTATGCCACTGTAAAAAAAAAAAAAAAAAAAAAAAAAGGAAATCTTACTTTCTGCAACACCATGGATGAACCTGAAGAATGTTCATCCTACCCAAAGCAATCTATTTATTTAACTAAGTGAAATAAGCCAGTCAGAGAAAGATGATTACCATATGATTTCACTCATATGTAGAATCTAATGAACAAGCAAAGTAGAGACAGACTCTCTGTATATACATAGAGAGCAGGCTGACAGCTGTCAAGGTGGGGGCTAGATGGGATTGAGCACAAAGGAAACAAAAAAGAAAACTCATGGAGTAGGACAGGGGTTGGGAACATTTTTGGCTGAGAGAGCCATGAATGCCACATATTTTAAAATGCAATTCCGTGAGAGTCATATAATATGTTTAACACTAAGTACAAGTAAATGTACGCATTTTATGTAAGACCAACACTTTTAAAGTACAATAAGTCTCTGAATTCTTTTTAATAACATTGTTATGCTGTTACTAACCAATGATGAATAAAGTACTTCTTACCATTAATGCGACTTCTGGTGTTGCATGGTTTTGCTGATGGTTTTGTAGTCTAGTTGATACATGGTGAGGTTAAACTTCATGCAGGCGTTGAGACTTCCACCCATTAAATGTGATTGTAGGTTGGCCTTAATGTTCTTTAGATGTGAGAAAGACTGCTCACATGCATAGGTAGAGCCAAACATTGTCAGTACAGCAATACTCACATGCTGCAGTGTGTGATATGTGATGGGAAGTGCGTTCCAAGTTTTGATGATTAGCTGGTCTGCAGGTTGAAGTTTTTTCATTTTTCCCCACTTGTGTTTGCTCGCCAACTCTGCTTGTTGTCGTGCAAGTTTTTCCAAATCTTCATTTAGTGACTTGAACTTATTCATCCACATGTCTGAGGCCTTCAGATCAGCAATTGTAGCTCAAAATCTCTGATGGAGACACTGGGGATGTAACTCAGGTTGGTGCTGTCCACTGCACACTCGTGTGGATGGGTGATGAACTTAAAAAGATGAGTGCACTCACGAAATTCTCCAAAGTGCACTTTGAATGACTGCAGGAGATTAGATGTGAAGCCCACTAGCTGCTGGAGATCAAGATGTTGAGCAGGGTCACTTGCTGTGCATGCATCTTTAAACTCTCCCAGTTTTTCAAAGTGTAGTAAACAACCTGTTTCAATGTCTGAAATGAAGTGTTCCAGCTTGTTTTCAAATGCAAACACTACTTGTTGAAGGGATAACGCAATGCCTTGCATTTTCACATTGAGCTGGTTCAGATGTTCAGTCATGTCCATGAGATAGTAAAACTTCAGGAGCCACTCAGTGTTAGCTAACTCAGGATGCTCAATGTTTTTCATTTCAAGAAAAGTCCAGATTTCACTCAGACAAGCCACAAAATGGCTGAGCACTTTCCCTCTTGACAACCAACGCACATTGCTATGCAGAAGCAGACCAGGATAATTATTGCAAACATCATCCAGCAGTGTTTTAAACTGGTGATCATTTAAAGCTCAGGCAACAATAGAGTTGACCACCCGAATGACTAGCGACATTACCTCACCAAGTTGCTTGCCACACATCTGAGCACAAAGCACCTCCTGATGTAGGATGCAGTGAAAACTTAGGATGAATCTCTTTTCATGTTCATGAAGAAGTGATACGAATCCTCTGTTTTTCCCCACCATGCACAGAGCACCATCAGTACACACCAAAATAAGTTTATCCATTGGTAGATTTTTTTTCTTTAATGAACTCAGTGAAAGACTTGAATAAATCCTCCCCTCTTGTTGTATCTTTCATAGGAAAAACAGTAAGACTTTCCTCACATAGTATGCCACCAACAGCATACCTTGCAATCATGTTGAACTAGGATAAATGGCTTACGTCTGTTGACTCATACAAAGTGAGAGAAAAGAATGGTGCTGCATTTATGTCCTTCACTTGTGTTGCCTCAATTTGATTTGCCATCATGATGGTACCATCGTGAACAGTTTTTGCTGACAGAGGCATGTCTTTTATTCATTTGATTATCTTGTCTTTGTCCGACAAGTTCACTGACAACATCAAGCATGAATGTTTTGGCATACTCCCCATCTGTGAATGGCTTTCCATTTCTCACTATTGCTAAAGCACCAGCAAAACTAGCTGAATTCCAGTCACCTTGTTGGGTCCAAACACGGCGTTGCTGCTGACTAGCTTGCACACTTCACAGTAGCTCTTGACATACTTTCTTCCTGCTGTCTCCTGCTGGCTCTTTCTATGCAAATGTAGTATGGTGTGTGTTGAAGTGCCGCTTTATATTTGACCATTTCATCGATACAATTTTATCATTCTTTTAGCCATCTTCTTCGTCAAAAGGGTTTCTGCAATTAGCTAGCTGACTACATGATTAAAAGGGGGGAAGTTTACTTCCTGACCTCACAATGACCCGTGTACACTACGCATTATCTAGTAAAAATTTGGTGTTGTCCCAGAGCACAGCTGTGATTGGCTCCAAGCCACCCGCAACCATGAACATGAGCAGTAGGAAATGAATGGATTGTAATACATGAGAATGTTTTATATTTTTAACGTTATTATTTTTTTAATTAAAGATTTGTCTGGGAGCCAGATGCAGCCATCAAAAGTGCCACACCTGGCTTAGAAGCCATAGGTTCTTGACCCCTGGACTAGGACAAGTGTGTGGTGATGACTGGGGTGGAGGATATGGGGGGATAACTGTGATGGGTGGAGACTTGACTTGGTTCAGTGAACACACAACATGGCATACAGAGATCTGTTGTAGGATTGGACTCCTGCCACCTATATTATGTTAACCAGTGTCACCCTAATAAATTTAATTAAAAAATTAAGAAGAAGTATGGAAAACTGAACAAACTGCCTTTCAGAAAGCAAGAAATAAGAGGGTTATTTGGCAGGCCACCCACAATGTTTGCTCCATCACTAGTCAACTGAGCTGATATTTGCTAGAAGACTGTGATTCTAGTGTTGACAAACTGTTTGATTACTTCTAATAAGGTGGAAATATGGACATTTATGTAATCTTTTCCAATTTTTAAACATTGGTAATAAATTCAAAACATTAAAATTTTTTTTTAAATCACATGGTCACCCAATTCTTCCATGATCACTTGAAACCTTAACATGTGAGCTGTGTGTTTTCCTGTACCTTGACTGTGAGATTTCAGGCAGCCAAACCCTGCAGAAGACATCGTCTAGAATAGTTTGTAGGAATTCTGACAATAACTTCAAAAATGAGAAACAAAGACCTAGAAATTCTTTTTCATGATTGTTTCATTTTTAGCTACCTTTTTGTGGTGTAGTTTCTTCAACCAAAATTCTACTTTGTTGAGGTGTTATCACATGAAGAATGATTAAAATGTAACTTACATACCTGCATCAAACTCTAAAATAACAACTTATCCTAAGGCTTTTTCTAACACAAGCCTGCCTGGGTCGGTATATTTTGCTGGTAGACATAAACACATTTGCCATGTTAAATTTAGTTCATCAATCACATCCAACCAAAATATAAATGAAGTGGAAAAAAAATGAATAACTCAAGAAAAAAATAATGAATCTGAAAGTAATTTTTTTAAAGAGAGAAAATAAAATCAATATTGTTGCTCTAATTTTTAATGATTTACAGTAGTAGTTTTAATGCCCAGCAGGTACCATTTGACATTTTCATCCCCAGTGCTGTGATGAGATTAGCACTTACTAGTATTGATTTAAACTAGGATTTATACCAGGGCTGTCATTTTTATGGAAAGCACAATAAAAGAGATTAGAAAGAAATTGCCAAGCAGCCTGGGTCTAATCAATTGCAGAATGTTTGTATTGGGAGTTTGCAATTTTACCAAGCAGGAAAGTTAACATGTGGGATAAACAACAGGAAATGAAATTCACATCAGGACTTAAGAATTGTGGCTAAGCCAGATCGAAACCATGCCACACAATAAGACACAGGCCATATACTTCAGCATCACTCTGCTAGTTTTCCATGGAGTTTGAGAAAAATCTGTGCAAGCCAGTATTTAAAAGCTTACTAAAGTTGAGCAGAGCCCTGTTAAAGGACCAAAGGGAGACATGTATGATGGATTTCGAGACAGAATATTTAAAGCTGCATTTGAAGAGAATGTCTTAGAGCTGAAGTCAAGAAGAATCAACAAGAGACTTACTGGGTTTTGATTGAGAAGGAGTTAGAGCAGAATTGGCTGGAGGTCAGGAAGTCAGGTCCCAGTGAACTCGGAGCTCACTGCTGAATCTGAAAGCCCAGGAAAGGCAAAGGGAAAATAAATGTGGGGGAGGAGTTTATTGATAAATTCTGAATCAGAGCTTACCTAGCAACTGGCACTGTGACACGTGAACATTGAGACAAAGCGGCAAAGGATATTAATGGAGATTCTTGATACTTTAGCAAAGAGCTACCCAAACACTATCAGGCAATATGCTTTACTTGAAATATTACCCCCTGCAACACACACAAAAAGATTCTGTTTACTATTGTATTAAATTAATCTCAAATTAAACACATTCTCAGTGGTAGTGATTATACAAAAGGCTCAAGATAAAAAATTAAAATACGAGAATGCTGCACATAAGTGATTCAATGTATAGGATGCAGCACTTGAAGGTGGCTAATTATAGGACAGGATGACAAAATATGATCATAGTTTTATGGCCTAAGGAGATTGAGAGTTGAGAAGAGGAAGGAGTTCAGTTTTTTGAAGAGGGGAGAAGAAAAGGGATCAAGGAAAGCTTTTAAGGGGAGCTCATAAAGCAGAATTTTGAAAAATAATGAAAAGACAAGGGAGAGAAGAACATGACAGGTAGAGGGAAAAGCAGATACAGGGGCAGGATTGTGGCACAGCATGTAGGACAGGAGATGGCAGATGCATCCAAACTGTGACTTTATTCTGTGGGCAGTGGAGAAAATTTTCACTGATTTCAGGTGTGTGTATGTACACATGGTGTGTGCATGGGCCAGGGAGGAAGTGACTTGATCTGAACTTTTAGAAAGACTGCCTGCTGCCTTCTCAGTCTTCATGACCTGGATCTATGCAGTGGTCTTACACATGGTCCCTCTGTTTTTCTTTGCCTTCAGAGTGTGATCCTCTACAAATGTCACCCTTCTGCTCAAACCTGTCAGTGATTCCTCATGGCTCTCAGAGAAGGTCCCTAACATGGTTCAGCCTGTGAGGGGTTGAGTCACAATTCCTAGTACTCAACAAAGATCCTTTGCTTTCTTCCTGACCCTCAACACCTCTGTCTCAGGGCTTCTGCCCATACTGTTTCCTCTTCCTGAAATGCTTTTCCCTTGGGACTCCCCATGCTCACTCGCTCAGTTGACCTCACTGCTCAGATGTCATCTCTTTAGAGAAGTCTTCTCCACCCTTTCTGCACACTCAGTATAATTTTGAATGAATGAATGGTGAACAGAGATGAGTAAGTGAAGGGGGTAAAAATGGAGGTACAGTGTCCCTTCATAGTTTTGAAAGAGATAACATGACTGTGTGAGAATTCAGGATAATTACCTGAATATGGCATAAATGAGTGTGGAGAAACTGAGGGTTTACAAGGTGCAGAGGACTCTTCCCAGGTTCTGGACTGGAGGACTTGATGGATACAGGACGAAGGACACATTTTTGGAGGGAAGAAGGGATAGTCAGAGATTAAATAATGAGAGTATTATCTAATAGTCATAAGGCATGTATTACGTGCCAGGCACTGTGCATTTCATATATTATCTCATTTAATTCTCTATGTAGATTGATACTGTTATAATTATTATATTCTTTTATTAGCTGGTCAGAGGCTTGGAGAGATCATGCAACTTGTCCAAGATCGTGCAGCTTGTGAGAAGTAGAGCCCAGACTTAAACACAGGTCTTAATAGATGCAGGTCACATAAGTGTAAATTATTTTGGCTACGGGCAGTAGTTTTAATTGTAAGAATCAGTTGCAACAGGCTGTCTGAAAGTTTAGAAGATACATAGACAGGATCTAGCAATGTGTTCTGAAGAGCATTACAAATGCACTGCTTCTATTACTTTCTTGCAATTTTTAGAGAAAAAAGTTCATTTATTAAACTTGAATCTTTTATGCTATAGATATAACCTATTCCTCTTTACCTGAAACACACAGAAATATTAACATTAACTTCTCCACACAGTGTTTGCCCGGCTGCTGCCTGAGTTAACTGTCTCTCTGGAGCAATATGGCAGCCCCAAAGTTCTTGTGACACATGTCCTAAAATTGTCATTCACTACATTAACACTCCTTGTGAACTAAAAGTAAGCAGGACATTTTCAGAGAGAAAGAGGAAATGAATAAAAGAATGAAGGCCTTGCCAATGTTGGAAAAATGCTACCTCCTTTAGAAAAATGTGAAAATATCTCCAAGAGGCACAGAAGCCGGAATAGGTCATTAACATACCAGGAGGTTGGGTGGTTGAACACAGGTGAAGAAGCAAAAAAATAAAAGCCAGGCTATTTTCATAAATATTTTATTCACTGATGTTTTTCCCAAGCTAAGCTCTTTATAAACAGACAAATGGGCAGTCTTTTCCATAAAATTACTTGTCAAATCAAGGGGTAGTTGAAAATATTGCTTAGAATTGTTTTTTTTTTAGAATTGTTTTTTTCATTTAGGCAAAGTATTCAATACATCAATCTGCCTGGTGGACTAAATTCTGCAGTATTTTCCCTTCTTCCCTCTCTCCCCTCCTTTACTTTGATTTTGCATAAAACTCACTTTTAAATATTTTTTTATTATGAAATCGACAGCACATGCAAAAAAATTCATAGAACATAAACTCATATTTTAACAAATTACTGTAAACACTCAAATAACTGCCACTTTTGAGGCTCACTCCTGCCCCTGCCCTTTCCCAATTCCATTCTCCTCTCTCCCACAGGAGCCATGCTCCTGACATCTAGGAAAATCACTTCCTTGTTTTACTCTATAGTTTATCACCTACGACCGCATCCCAAAGTTTAATTGGCGTTTTAACTTTATGTCAATAAAATAAGAGTGGAGTTTTTGCTTTTGGCTTTCCTTTTGTTGAATAAATAATATATATTGAAGATCCAATCGTGTTGTTGTAAGTAGCCTCAGTTCATTCATTTGTTTTTCTCTATAGCAAGGGTCAGTGAACTTTCTCTGTAAAGAATGAGAAGGTAAATATTTATATTTGTGGACCACGCAGTCTGTAATGTATTTGCTAAGAGAAAAGCAGGCATCTGGCTGGCTTTGGATCATGGGCTAAAAGCTTGCCACTCCTGCTCTGTAGTGTTGCACCGTAGGAGTAAACACTCAATTCTAACACTGAAGACTATATTGATTGCTCTTATGTTTTTTTGTTTTGTTTTGGACATTACAAAAAATAATATTATTTTTATTATTACTGTCTTATAGAATCAACTGTTACTTAGGCTTACCCATATTTATCACTCTCTGTGGTTTTCATACATTCCAGCTTACCTTTCTGTTTCTGCTCTCATTTAGAGTGTCTTGTTTTTTTGTGTACCTGTTTGTCTTTGATTACATACTAGACATTGTGTTTAAGGAATTATTTGTAGAAAGAACTTGTATTATCAGATGATATATTTTTTTCTACAAAGAATATTTTTCACTGACTTTTTTTTGGTATTTTTTTGCATTTTTCTGAAGTTAGAAGTGGGGAGGCAGTCAGACTCCTACATGTGCCTGACTTGGATCCACCCGGCATGCCCACCAGGGGGCGTTGCTCCATTGCAGCAGAAGACATTCTAGTGCCTGAGGCAAAGGCCATGGAGCTGTCCTCAGCATCCAGGCCAACTTTGCTCCAATGGAGCCTTGGCTGTGAGAGGGGAAGAGAGAGATACAAAGGAAGGAGGGGGGAAAGATGGAGAAGCAGATGGGCACTTCTTCTGTGTGCTCTGACTAGGGATCGAACCCAGGACTTCCACACGCCAGGCTGATGCTCTACCCTTGAGCCAACTGGCCAGGGCCTTCATTGACTCTTTCAGGTGCCAACTAGTAATCTAGAATAATCTTTTTTTTTTTTAATTATTTTTATTTTATTTTTTTTCTTAAGTGAGAAGCCAGGAGGCAGAGATATAGAGTCCCACATGTGTGCCAACTGGGATCCACTCAGCAAGCTCTCTACTGGACTATGCTCTGCCCATCTGGGTCTGTTGCTCTGTTGCTTGGTAACCAAGCTATTTTAGTATCTGAGGCAAGGCCATGGAGCTATCCTCAGAGTCTGGGGCCAACTTCTTCCAACTGAGTCATGGCTGCAGGAGAGGAAGAAAGAGAGATATATATAGAGAAAGGTAAAAGGGAGGGGTGGAGAAACAGATGGTCACTTTTCTTGTGTGTCCTGACTAGGCATCAAATCCAGGACAATCAAACACTGGGCCAACACTCGACCACTGAGCCAACCAGGCAGCTCTTTAAAAAAGTTTATTTAAAAATTCTTTTTAGTGGCTGGAGGAGCAGGAAGCATCAACTCCCATATGTCCTTTTACCAAGCAAGCCTGGGGTTTCAAACCAGCAACTTCAACATCTTGGGTCAATGCTTATTTCACTGCGCCACCACACATCAGGCATCTAGGATGATCTTAATCCAATTTTAAGATTTAGAATTTTCTGAACTACTTAGAAGAGTTGAAATGCAGTCTATGAAATGGCTGGTTTATTTATTTATTTTTTAAGACTTTATTTATTGATTTTTGGAAAAAGGAGAGAGAACAAGAAAGGAGGAAGGAGCAGAAAATATCAACTGGTAGTAGTATGTTCCTTGATGGGACAGTTTATGGGGTTTCAAACTGGCAACTTTAGTATTCCAGGTCGATGCTTTAACCACTGTGCCACTATAGGTCAGGCTAGGCTGGTTTACTTTTATCTTATTCTGACTTTAGGAATCTTACACCAAAATAGGGATGGTTTTCTGTGGCAGACACATAACCCTGGCTTATGTGGGCTGCTGAGGTTTTCAAAATAAGATTCAGATCATCAGCCCTGACTTTAGAATTACAACAGGCCAGGAGGTAAAAGGTGAATGAATTCATTCTGCCTGAGCTCACCTTTCTACCTTCCTCTATTGATCTTGGCTCAGTAATTCCTTACTATTGTTAACTTTTGGTGTTTTTAAGAAGATGTTTTATATTTTTTTTCAGCTTTTCTAGTTTAGTCAATTACCTAGTGACTAGGTCCTAGTCATTAATTAGCAGATGCAAAAATCCTCTTAACTTCCAATTTTTATTTTAAAAAGAACAAATTTTAAATCAGTTGTCACAAGAGAAAAACTATTGTAAGAAAACTGGAAAGCCATGCTTATAGAATTAAGCCCAAAGAACAAAATAGAATGTTCTATAATCTTTAATCATTTTCTAGTCTGTCTATTCTAGGAAATTTCCAACCTATAAATTGTTTTATTATTAATTTTTCCATAAAATCTAAGTCAACTCTGTTAGAACCATTTAAAATCAATTTTGAGCATAAATAGAAAAGAGATTATGCCAAATCCCCATATTCTGAATTATTCTATTTGTGAGTTTCTTTTTTCCCTTTTACTGTTTAAGAATTCAAGGAAAGAAGCTGGTCCAATAAATGATTCATCTCACACTAATAAATACAAATATCACTGCAGCTTGTTCTGATTTATTTCCCAACAGGATTAAACTACAAAGTGAACTCAAGACCTCAGATTAAAAAACACTGGGAATCTTAAACATGTATTGTCTCTGCTTTGAACACTTTCAGGATGTTTGATGAAAAGCTCGGAAGACATCTCAAGATTTGAAGAGGCTCTGGCAGGTTGGCTCAGTGGTAGAGCGTCGGCCTGGCGTGCTGAGGTCCCGGGTTCGATTCCCGGCCAGGGCACACAGGAGAGGCGCCCATCTGCTTCTCTACCCCTCCCCCTCTCCTTCCTCTCTGTCTCCCTCTTCCCCTCCCGCAGCCGAGGCTCCATTGGAGCAAAAGATGGCCGGGATGCTGGGGACGGTTCCTTGGCCTCTGCCCTAGGCTCTAGGGTGGCCCCGGATGGGCAGAGCATCGCCCCCTGGTGGGCTTGCCGGGTGGATCCTGGTCGGGCGCATGCGGGAGTCTGTCTGGCTGCCTCCCCGTTTCCAGCTTCAGAAAAATACAAAAAAAAAAAAAAAAAAAGATTTGAAAAGAAAGCTCAGATAACACTTGGCCTTGATTTCTAATGAGACTGTAAAAGAAGGCATCCTGGGCATTTGTCCTCACTGTGGCCAGATAAAAAGCACAGGCGTGTTAGATCATTTGCGTTGGATATTATGTTTTTTTAGATAGACACTGTAACAAAGGTGCTTATTAATTTGTATCAGGTTTAAAAAATACAAACAAAATAATAAATAAAACCTTATGAACGAACTACAAAAATTTCACAGAGACATTGGTGGAAAGAACTCAGCAAGTCTGAGTTTTGTTCTTCCTTGCTGTGTGCTCTGAATTCATCTTTCCCTCTATTTCACCCTGGAGATCAATGATTTGGGGACATAATGGAGAAAGCTAGGAAATGAAGGCTTCCACCTTGCACCGGGCCTTTAATGCATCTGGACTGAACCAATGCTGTGGTTTAAAGGGCCAATTTGCTGATAATAGAGTCCTTATGGCTTTTGCTATGTGTGTTATGCAGCCAAATGAAGGACCGAGTGACTATGGGAGTTTTAAGACTTGAATCTTTAAATAGAAATAAAAAAAATGTGCTGTACTCTTCCTGGTCAGCCAACCAAGCAGCAGCTGTAGCTAACAGAAAAAGACTAAATTGAAAGTCAGAAGATGCCCCCATTTTGGAAGGTTTCTCAGTGTGACATTGGACAAATCATCTCACTGTTCAGCATCTTTGACAAATGCTTAGTGAGAGCATATTAATATCTGTACCCAGGACTATACTGGATGCTAAAGATCATGGCCCAGTTCCTGGCATTTAGAAGCTTACTGTTTAGCTGTGGAACGTAATGTAGACTTTGTAGCCCATAGTCCAGAGTCCTGGCATCCACTTCTGTGTTTTGTCCACTCTATAACCAAGAAGCCTTAGACAGGTTATCCTTCCTCAGCCTCAGTTTCCTCATCTATAAAGTAAGGATAATGAATATTATCTGACAGGACTGCTTTCAGAATTACAGACCCAAGTAAGCGTAGGATAAAAACAGCTGTGGCTGCTGCTGTAGTGGCAGTGTTATGGGTAGCAGTAGTATTAGTATATATTTAGACATTTGCATCAGAAATATTATGATCTAAAAAGACAACAAATGATAAATGCTGAATGAGAAGTGCAGAGAAAGAGGATACTTGAGAACCAAATATTTTCTCCTATGTTTTCTTTTTTTTAAAAAAAGACTTTATTTATTGACATTAGAAAGATGAGAAAGAGCAAGAAAGCGAAGGGAGGAGCAGGAAGCATCAACTCATAGTAGTGTGCCTTGATGGGGCAAGGA
The DNA here is from genome assembly GCF_036850995.1 of Saccopteryx leptura. Classification (NCBI taxonomy): domain Eukaryota; kingdom Metazoa; phylum Chordata; class Mammalia; order Chiroptera; family Emballonuridae; genus Saccopteryx; species Saccopteryx leptura. The sequence goes on from NC_089507.1 coordinate 182,037,646, forward strand.
CGGGGTTTTGAACTGGTGACCTCAGTGTTCCAGGACCATGCTTTATCCACTGCGTCACCACAGGTGAGGCTCCTATGTTTTCTTTTTTAAAGTTTGGGTTTACATAGAAGTCTGTGGCATGTTTTGTATTAATTTTTGTATATTGTGCCTGGTATAAATCAAAGATATGGTATCCAAATATTTACAGTCCTATTTGGTGAGAATTCTATTCTTTCTTTATTGAATTTCAATTTTAAAGTATGAAAAAAATTCTAGAAGTGGATAGTGGCTAACAATTGCACAATCTTATGATGTAATTTAATAAATGTGAACTTAATATCACTGAATTGCATACTTAAAAATGGTTCAGATGTTAAATTTTATGGTATGTATATTTTGCCACAGAAAATTGGAAAAAATCAATTCAGTGAAGAAAGGATAGTCTTTTTGCTAAAATCAGGCTGTAATAATTATATATCTTTAATATATGTAACACTATTGAGGTTAACTATTTCACTTTAAATGAAATCTGGTAGTTTTCACCTTTAGAGATTTTTTTGCATTTCAACTCTTCTCTACCTTATTGACATAACTTTTTTTTTGGTATAATGTTACTTCTTATCTTTTTAACATCTGTAGACTCTGTAGTGATGTTGCCTTGCTCATTCTGTATATTGGTAATTTGTGTGCTTTTCTTTCAATCAACCTGGCTACATGTTAATCCGTTTTATTGATTATCTTGATTAACAAACTTATGGTGTCATCAATTTTCTATATTGTTTTCCGTTGCACTCATTTCTACTCTAATCTTTATTATTTTCTTTCTCCTTTGAGTTCCATTTACCCTCTTTAAGATTAGTTTTTTAGGAAGGTAGCTGAAATAATTTTTTTTTGTTGGGCTATTGACCTAATTTTTTATTGAGTTTGTTGGGGTGGTTGATGCTGGTTAACATAATTATACAGGTTTCAGATGCCCAATTCTACAACACATCTCTGTACACAGTACTGTGTGTTCACCCCTCTCTTCCAGTCAAGTCTTCATCAATCACCATCTATCTATCCCCCTTATACCCTTCTCCATCTCACTGCCACCGGCAATTACGACCCTGTTGTCTGTGTCTGTAGGCTTGCCTTTCTTTCTTTCTTTCTTTCTTTCTTTCTTTCTTTCTTTCTTTCTTTCTTTCTTTCTTTCTTTCTTTTTTTTCTTTCTTCCTTTCTTCTTTCTTTCTTTTGTTCTTTCTTGCTCCTTCTCTTTACCCCCCCATCACCACTCTTCCACTTCATAATACCTGTCAGCCTGCTCTCTATGTATGAGTCTGTCTCTATTGTTTGTTAGTTCATTTTGTTCCTTAGATTCCATATATGAGTGAAATCATATGGTACTTGTCTTTCTCTGACTGGCTCATTTCACTTAGTATAATACTCTCCAGGTCCATCTATGCTGTCACAAAAGGTAAGGTTTATTCTTTTTTTATGGCTGTACAGTATTCTATTATGTAAATGTATCACAGATTTTATATTCACTCATCTACTGATGGGCACTTGGGCTGCTTCCAAATCTTGGCTATTGTAAATAATGATGAAATGAACATAAGGGTGCATAATTTCTTTTGATTTAGTGTTTGAGAATTCTTAGGATATATTCCCAATAGTGGATTTAGGGGTCAAAAGGCAGTTTTATTTTTAAATTTTTTTTAGATAATGTCATACTGCCCCTAGCCTTTTCTTTTTTTTCTTTTCTTTTTTAAAGATTTTATTTATTCATTTTAGAGAGGAAAAAGAGAGAGAGAGAGAGAGAGAGAGAGAGAGAGAGAAGGGAGAGCAGCAGGAAGCATCAACTCCCATATGTGTTTTGACTAGGTAAGCCCAGGGTTTCAAACCAGCAACCTCAGCATTCTGGGTTGATACCTTATCCTCTTCACCACCACAGGTCAGGCTGCTCCTAACCTTATCTAGCTTTTGGTGGTAGCCAGCATTCCTTGACTTGTTGCCATATTACTCTTTTTATTTTTTTCTTTTTCCAAGTGAGAGGAATGGAAATAGAGAGATAAGCTCCTGCATGTGCCCCAACTGGGATCCATTTGGCATCCCCCATCTAGGGCCGATGCTCTGCCTATTTGGGGCCATTGTCACAACTGTGCTATTTTTAGCACCTGAGGCTGGTGCTCTCCAATGGAACCAATCAAGCCACTGGCTATGGGAGGGGAAGAGGAAGAGAAGGGGGAGAGGAGCAGATGGTTGCTTCTCCTGTGTTTCCTGACTGGGAATCAAACCTAGGACTTCCATATGCTGGGCCAACGCTCCATCCACTGATCCACCAGCCAGGGCCTCACTTTTATTTCAGCTAGTTTTAGTTTCCCCTTCTGGTAACCCAGAGAGACTTGCCTAAAACATGGGTTCATTTTTCGACATTCCTTTTTCAAATGAAACTTATGCATACCATATAATCTGAAATTAATATTGTCACCCCTGAGTGGGATCAATAACATTGTGATGTGGAAGAAAAATTGTGATTGCAATGATGTAAATTGTCAAATGCTAATGAGGAGTGTCAGGCAGCAAAAAGAAGCCATTTTAGACTAAGACACACCTTTGTTTTCATCTAGACTCATCATTTACTTGTTATATGATTTTGGTTAAATAATTTAAACTTTCTGAGGCTATTTTTTAAATCTATATATGAGGAAAGTACTGCATGCTGTTTTTCTGAGAGGATTAGAGACAACACATGCGTGCTGAGTAGTGTACCTGGCACCTAGTAGATGCTCAATAAACAGTGACTGATCAATCGCAACACTGTTTGAGCCAGCAATGAATTAGTTGTTTGCAATGGTCATGGCAAATGTCAGAGTGAAGTGAAAACCACATTTCTATCAATAGACTAAACTAAGATCAATGGATGTAGAATTGTTAATGACCAAATTTGGGAGAAGGGTTGAAGTGCATATGGAGAGATGAACACATTCTAATTGGATGAGGAAAGTAACAAAAAGTAAAGATATTAAGGATTTAATTGACAAAATGTACTTTGTGTCACATGGAAAACTTATGAATTATTTCACCTGGGGTGGTGTATCATGAAAGCTGACAAAGAAAGCAATGAAATTCCTACACATTGGATAAAGGAAAAACACAGATGACAGTTATTACAGTAACTGTGACAGAGGTGCAAAATACATTAGTTAACTTCCAAATGCACTTTGGGGATTAATAGATCTGAAAATCAGAAACCCATGTTGGTAAGTTATTTTATCTAAACCTCTATGGCCATGCGATCTCAAGTCACAAAAGATATTTGGTTGTTCCTATGAAAAAGTTGAAGTCTCTGCTGTATAATTTTTTTTAAGTGAGAGGAAGGGAGATAGTGAAACAGACTCCCACATGAACCCCGACCAGGATCCACCTGGCAACCTTGTTTGGGGCTGATGCTGGACTAAACTGTGCTATCCTCAGTATCCAGAAATGACAGTCAAACCAATCAAGCCACTAACTGTGGGAGGAAAAGAGGGAGAGAAGGGGGAGCGGGAGGGGCAGAGAAAAAGATGGTCACTACTCCTGTGCGCCTTGACCAGGAATCAAACCGGGGACATCCATATGCTGGGCTGATGCTCTATAACTGAGCCAACTGGCCAGGGCCTCTGCTTTATACTTTAAAGTACATAATACTGACCTAAGGATGCAAATCCTGTTAAAATGCAGGTGATGCCCGAGAGGCTGTTTGTATAACATGTTCCCAGGTGGTGCTGATGCTGCTGGTCTGTGGACCACAACTTTGCATACAAAGCTCTAGGTCAGTGTTTTTCAACCAGTGTGCCGTGAGACATGGTCAGGTGTGCCGTAGGGAAATTAAACACGGGTCCCCAAACTATAGCCCGCTTACGTACAATGAGAAATGGGCAACTTTTTTGAGAAAAACCATAAAGTTAAATAAGAGAGCCCTCAAAGCTTGCTACCTTGTTGCTGAACTCGTAGCTAAATCAAAAAAGTCCCACACTGTGGCAGAAACATTAATACTGCCAGCTTGTAAAGCCATTGTAAATGAGATACTTGGCCCTACCACGGCCAAAGAGATAGTTAAAGTGCCTCTCTCAGATAACACAATTGCCAGACGTATTGATGACATGTCTGCAGACATTGAAACTGTTGTTTTGGAAAAGGTGCGCATGAGTAAGAGATTTGCCTTGCAACTTGATGAGTCGACGGATATTAGTGGACATTGTCAGCTCTTGGCCAATGTGCATTTTGTGGATGGAGAAGCCATTAGAGAAAACTTCCTATTTTGCAAGGCACTGCCAGAAAAATCAACAGGAGAGGAAATATTTCGGGTCACGTCGGAATATCTTGATAAAAGCGGGCTTCCATGGGAAAACTGCACAGGTGTCTGCACTGATGGAGCCACAGCCATGGTCGGGCGCATCAAAGGCTTCGTAAGTAGGGTCAAAGAAAGAAACCCAGGTGTTATTGTTACGCACTGTTTTTTGCACCGTGAGGCCCTCATTGCAAAGACCTTACCAGCAGATCTAGCTCCTGTGTTGGATGATGTTGTGAGCATAGTGAACTTTGTGAAGACGCGACCTTTGAGATGTCGCTTATTTGCGTCTTTGTGTAAAGAAATGGGAGCGGAACATAAAATCTTATTGCTGCACACGGAGGTCCGGTGGCTGTCGCACGGCAAAGTGCTGGCCCGTGTGTATGAGTTGCGAGAGGAACTTAAAGTATTTCTGACAAACGAGAGGTCCGATTACTCAAAGCTGCTTGCAAGTGATGAGTGGTGTGCAAAGCTGGCATACCTGGCTGATATATTTCATTATCTGAGTGAACTGAACACACGAATGCAAGGCCGAAATGAAAACCTGCTTACAAGCACTGATAAAATGAACGGATTCCATTTAAAGGTGCAGCTCTGGCAACAACATGTGCAGCGTGGCAACCTTGAGATGTTCCCGCTCACCAAAAACAGCACGATGGCAACACTGTTGCAATGTGCGAGGTGATTGGCGGACATTTGAAAACTCTTGAGAAGATGTTGTCATTTTATTTCTCTTCAGCCTTCACAGAATGCCTTGACTGGGTTAGGGACCCATACAGCTCAGTATCCGTTGCTGGAAAGGACATGACTTTAAAGGAGCAAGAGGAACTCATTGAACTGAAACAAGATTGTGGTTTAAAGTTAAAGTTTGCTGATCTTCCTTTGGACAGTTTTTGATTATCTGTTGCCAAGGAGTTCCCCATTCTGGCCAACAAAGCTATTTTGACATTGCTCCCATTTTCAACCACATATCTATGTGAGCTGAGCTTCTCAAGCTTGACTGCAATAAAAACTAAAAACAGAGAGAGACTGAGAACTGTTGAGGAAGAGCTTCGTGTGTGTCTTTCTACCATTCCTGCCAGGATATCCCTTTTGTGTTCATTGAAACAGGCCCAGGTTTCACACTGAGTATATACATTTAGAAACTATATTATTAACAATATGTATAATATGTACTGGGTTAGAGTGTCATTTTGTGTCATTTTGGTAGGTGGTGTGCCCCAGGATTTTGTAAATGTAAAAAATGTGCTGCGGCTCAAAAAAGGTTGAAAATCACTGCTCTAGGTGACATAACAAGTCATGGGTGAAAATAATTTTTTGCTATTCCTCTAGTTTTTCCACTCCCTCAAGGAAGTGTTTACATAAAAACAGTTGAGAGTAGAATAGATCCCAGAACAATGAACTCCAGAAACCCACTTACAAAACCCTGGGCATTGGAGAAGAGCTTTGAGCTTGAACCCCCCAGGCCTCAGTTTTCCACCTGGCATCTAAACTAACAAGCCATGGCTTGCTCTTTGTTTCTCTACACCTGGGCACCTCCTCCTATCTTTCCTTGCTCTTTAATGCCTGTGCCATAGGTAAGAAGAAGGCGGATACGATTTTTGGGTGGAGATAGGAGGCAGCCTATGAAATCATGTCACACTGGGGTCTGTAATCCTTTCAACTGTGACGGTTCATTGTCACTTACCAGAAATTGCTGGTTATGAATATTTAACAAATTGACAATTAGCTCATCTACCAACATGATTACTGAAATAGAATAAGCCATTGAATAAAGCTGCTAGAATTATGTACATAATGCCTTTCTGATTATACACGCTTACACATCTGTTTTTGTTTTTCTCTCTTCTCTGGCACCATTTTTACTAATTTTAATAAAACCACATGCCGCACCTTACTGCCTTCAATAGTCTCATACTGTGCTAAGTAGGTAGATAGAAGCATTTTCAGATGTAGCAACACCATCTGATGCAAGCTTACCCTGCAGTGAGAATGCTTAGAATCATTCCCTAATTCCTCACCGATTTCATCCGCAGTCCAGTTACCAAATTGCCCGGGTTTGTTTCTGTTTCCAAGAAGGCGTTACTTATTATCTGCTTGATTTATGCTAATTGGTTTATAATGCAGATTAATCAATTAATAAAGCTGCAGAGAAGGAGAGGAAACACTTGATTTAAAGTCAGGAAATCTTGCAATTTACTGGCCAGGTGACCTAGTGCCTGTCCTGTTTGCAAACTGAAGACAATCGTTACTTCCTGGCATTTAATTATTAAGATCATAGGTTGGTCTCTTAATTTTGTTAGAAACAGCTCTGGCTACTTTTTTTTAAAGAAATCGAAGAAAAAACAAAGAAAAGGGAAGGATTTAGTCTATGGTGGGAGCTAGGAGAGTAGGGCAGAGAATCATCTCTCTGTCATCTATCCAGAGAGCTTTTCCTTCTGTTGCTGAAAACAACTTACAACAGCAACACAAAAACACTTGAGTTGATCCCTGAAACAAAAAGAAAACATTGAATCACTCAGAACAGACATGATCACTATGCTTTGACTATTAATCACTTCTGCTGTTAAATGGTTTTTATTTTTCCTAAGCGTATTTCAAACTGTCCATGGGGCAAAGTAGGTCATGTTGTCTTTGAACTCGTGGCTGAATTGTGCTGCAGCTTTGTTGATAAATCCCATATTCTGTTTTTCTTAGTGTTTTTAGAAAACAATCTTGATTATTTCTTTCATAGAGCTTGGATTTTTTAAAAAGCTCTGTCTCAGAAGTGCAAAAGACCATCAGAAATATATAGTATAAGAGTTACCAGAAGCTACTGATAATAATAATCAGTCCTATACTTTGCATAGGACTTTGCATAGGAATGTAGGGCTTAATGCTTGCAAAATGCTTTCACATGCATTAGGTCACCCATCCTGCTGGTACATGCAAACACTTTTTACTCTTCAGGATGGATTTTTCCTAGCCCGTCTGCTCATGGGGTCTGAGTCTTCGGTTTTGGAATTATCCCAGCGCTGACTATACTTTGAGGACCAACCCTATAAGTCAGCAATGCCTGCCTTCTCATTTCTTTTCTATTGCTTACCATTAGTCTTAAAAGAATATTTGAACATTTGTCATTTATTCATTCATTTAGTTAGTCTTTCATCCAGTAGTTACTAAGCACCCATTATCTGCAATGTGCTCAGTTGCAGGGAAACAGAAATAAGCATGATGCCATTTCTATGCTCAGGGAGCTCAGGGTGTGGCAGTGTCAGACAGAAAAGTCAAGGCTCCAGGTACAGTGGCTAAGAGCCATGCTGGAGGTAGGCACGGGCAAAGACCGACCAACCAGCTCAGCCTGTGGCAGTCAGTAAATGCTTCCAGTGGGTAAGTCACTTGGGTGAGTGTCATTAGCCATGAGAATGCATGGTGAATGAGAAGAAGGATGGTTGGAAAAGGATTAAAAAACAAAGATCTGGAGCCCAAAATAGCATGCCGTACAAGCAACTGCAACACAGCAATGCATTTTGTGTTCTACAGAGATACAGTTGTTTGTTTAACTCTCCATTATGGAAATTAACAAGTGTGCACAAAAGTAGAGAAGATGGTGTAATGAGGTCCTGCAGCCCCATCACCCAGCTTCAATGATTTCATGTTATTAAAGGAAAATGAAATTAACATCTGCTATTAGCTTATGGCTTCCAGAGCTTACACAATGGAACAAAAGAGCGGACCCAGAAATAGGATGGTGCTGATATGGAAACTCAACATTGCACATTGTGGGGAAAGAATGGAATATTCAGTCAATAGTGATGTAATAATTAACGTACATAGAAAAAAATAAATCTGGGTTCTTCCTTCATGATCTGTGTAAATAAAAATTTCAGGTTGGATTAAAGACCTGACTACACAATGCAAATCATTACATTATTTTGTAGAGACTGTAGGAGAATATCTTTACAGAGTCGGTGTAGAAAAAGATTTCTTAGATTAAAAACCACAAACTGTAGTCTGGGTGTATGAGCTTGTATTATTCTTTGCTTAATCCCTTCACCTTTCTCACTCAGTCCCCAACCCCATTCTCCTCGGACAGCTGTCAGTATGTTCTTGTATCTATGAGTCCATTTTTATTTTGTTTGTTAATTTATTTTGTTCATTAGATTCCACATAAAAGTCAAATCACATGGTACTTTCCTTTCTTGGACAATGTGGTGATTCCAGGAGGAGAAGGGGGCGGATGAGGTAGAAGAAGGCAAAGGGGGTACATGGTGATAGAAGGACACTTAACTTGGGGTGGTGAACACACAGTACAGTGTACAGATGATGTTTTATGGGATGGTACACCTGAAACCTATGTAATTTTATTAACCAATATCACTCCAATAAACCCAAGTAAAAAAGAAAATAATACAATAATTAATAAATAATAATACAAGAAAAAATAATTAGAGTGATGAAAATGGAGAATTGGGATTCAGAATCCAGTGTCCAACTCGTGCTTACAAATTTCACCTTGGCAGATTAGCCTGCTGTTCAGGGCTGTGGCACCTCTTTAGATCCTCAGGTCATTTAAGGAATTTGTTCTAGTTATTTTTCTTTTTTTTTTTTGTATTTTTCTGAAGCTGGAAACAGGGAGAGACAGTCAGACAGACTCCCGCATGCGCCCGACCGGGATCCACCCGGCACACCCACCAGGGGCGACGCTCTGCCCACTAGGGGGCGATGCTCTGCCCCTCCAGGGCATCACTCTGTTGTGACCAGAGCCACTCTAGCGCCTGGGGCAGAGGCCAAGGAGCCATCCTCAGCGCCCGGGCCATCTTTGCTCCAATGGAGCCTCGGCTGCGAGAGGGGAAGAGAGAGACAGAGAGGAAGGAGGGGGGGGTGGAGAAGCAAATGGGCACTTCTCCTATGTGCCCTGGCCGGGAATCGAACCCGGGACCCCTGCATGCCAGGCCGACGCTCTACCACTGAGCCAACCGGCCAGGGCTTGTTCTAGTTTTTAATAATTATCCTCATTATTTGCTTTGGTGTGCTTTCCATACATTGTCTCAGTTTCTTTTAATAAGTATATCATGTAGATATGTGAATGAGTTAGTAACCTTCTATGAGCCTCAGTTTTCTTATATAAGAAAATAATAGTACTTACCTCATAGGATTGTTATAGATATTTAAAGAGCTAATATTTATTAAGTGCTTAGAACAATGTCTGGAACATGGCAGGTGACATGTAGGTGATAAGTGTGTATTGAAAAAAATCATAAACTTTAAAGAAAATGTGTTAAATTTAACTATACTAAGAGAAAAACACTTTTGCTTATTATAGACCAAAATGAAAAATTAAAAAGGCAAGCCATAATTTGGAAAAAAAATATGAAATCAATATAAATGATTAAGATTCAATTACAAAATATATAAAGGACTTTACAAAGATGAACAATCCCATAGAATAATCAGCTAATACATGAGCAGTCAAATTTTAGAAAAGAAAATGTGAATGCTCAATGAACATATGAAAATACATTCAACCTGACTAGTAATCAGGAAATTCAAATCAAAACCATTATACACTAGGGTGTTACTTAGGATTCACTGGTATTTTTAATACTTTATATCTTAAACTTAATAGTGGGTACATGGTGTTTATTATGTTATTCTAGATGCCTTACATTATATCTGAAGCTTCATATATATGCATATGTATTTGTGATATATTTGTGTACACAGTAGTTTCTCAAATAACATTATTTTGTTCAACATTGATTTGTTGTAATGTTGATAAGAAAAAAACTTTGATTCTCAGCTTAGCCAGTGTCTTTGTGAAGTCTGTGTGTTCTCCTCATGTCTGCATGTGTTTTCTCTGTGATATTTGGTTTTCTCCCACATCCCAAAGATGTGTGCATAGGGTAAATGGGTGTGTCTAAAATCGTCCCAGTCTGACTTAGCGTGGGTGTGAATGTGAGTGGCCATGTGATAGAAGGACATCCTGTCCAGGCTTGGTTCCCTCCTTGTTCCCTGAGCTGCTTTGAGAGTCTCTGTCCACCCAAGACTCTGAACTGGAATAAGTAGGTAAATAATGATCTTATTTGCTTTTGTTAATTTTTTAAAATGTCCCTAAGTCCACATTTATTTCAACATTTAATATAAGAAGTGTGTTGGGTCTTTCTGGAAGTTTGGTGATGTTTTTGTGATGAGAAATACACCATAGGAACCTAAGGTTTTTTTTTACACCAGTTAACCTATGCTAAAATTGGTTTTGGTTATGTGTCATTTGCTTAAAGTTGCAGTTTCCAAGAAGCTATTGATGATGTTAGGTTAGGGCTTACTGTATATAATATATATACACATACAAATATGCATATATACATATGTATCATGTATGTGGTACATTTCATTAAATAAATTTGCATAAAACTCTTTTCAGGGTTTAATGATCTATTATGAGCACCTTATTTGAGAATTGCATTGCATGAAAATAATGCAATTGAATTTGGTTTCTCCCAGAAACTGAAATTGAAATTCAATAGTGCCCCAGTTTAGAAGAAAGGTTCAGAACCTGGGGCTCACTATGCATAATTGGGTGGCTGATCCTGAAACATGCCATTAAACCTCTCCAGACCTCAGTTCCCTCACTGGTACATGGAAGACCTTCTATTAAAGGTCTACCGGCACTGCCTCTTGCTTTACAATTCTGTATTATGGCAGCATTTCTCAAAGTGTGTTGAAAAGAATCCATGAGATGCTAATCAAGATTTCTTGAGAATAGAGCTCTGTTATCAAACAAGTTGGCATCAATTATCATTGTAATGTGTGTCCTTTTGGGAGTATGGATGTGCAGTATGGAGGTGGGGAAGAAACAGAAATGTTTGTGGGAGAGACCCCAGGGTGAGAATTTAAGACATGCTCCTTTGTGCTGTCCTATTTCTGGCTCCCAGGGTGTGGGAGTCATTTATTTGACAGACATTTATTCCATCCGTTTGTGTAGCCAAAGATAATGAGACTTAAAGCAGGGGCTGGGAGATCTTCTGTTCCACGCTCCCCAAGTTCCTTCCAAAGAAGCACACTTACGTCACAGTGCAGCCATGTATTGCTTTGGCCTGTGAGGAAACAAAGCCAGCTGGCTACCCACACCTACTTTGTGCTCAGGACTCACTAGAGGTCAGTGAAATCAGGAGAGGCTGACATGCAGCAGCATGCTGCCTTCCTTTGTGAGGCTGGTAAGCAGCGTTATCCTGAGTTTTTACTTTCTGCCAAAAGCAACTGTACAGTGAATAGCTGTGTGTTCCTGGACACTTCACTCAACCCACTCTGGGTTTCAACTTTATAAAGAGGAGGTTTGATAAAATTATTTCCAACAATTTTTTTTGTTCATTCATTACCTAAGACATTTATTAACCTGGCCCCTCTAAGGCTCTTTGTACTTGGTTGAAGACATCAGTATAGAAGCAGTCAACAAGGGAATGGTTTAGTAAGACAGTCAATTCAACAAAATAGTTGTTGAGGTCCTACTATGTGGATCACTTTGCAATGCTGAGTAAACAGCAATGAATAAAAATAGACAAAGTCTTTTCTCTTATAAAGGTTACATTTTAGTGGGAGGTGACAGACAATAAATAAACAACAACAAAAAACTATATGAATATAAAGTCATGTGAAGAGCTAAAAGAATAATAAAGCAGAATGCATGGACAAAGAGTGGAAACAATGCTTTTTTTATATAAGAAGTTGAGGGATGACCTCTCTATGGAGGTACCATTTGAGAAGAAACTTAAATGAAGGGTAGAGTGGGCCAGTCTTGTTGGGAAGAGTGCAAAGGCCCTGAGGTGGGAGTGTATCTGATGTGTGCAAGGAACAGCACGGCAGTAGAAAGACATAAATGAAATAAGGGAGATAGTGGGAACTGGTGAAAATTCTGAATTTCATCCAGAAGGGATGGTAAGTCAAAAGAGAGAACTAAAAAGAGAATCAATGTGATTTAAAATGTGTTCTGGGAAAAAGATTTCTCTGGTTGCTGAGAAAACAGGAACCTGTGGGGAGTGGGTGGGGAGGGTGGGAAACAGGCAGCCAGTTGGGGAGTATACAGAGGCCAATGAGAGGGATGATTTGCAGTAGGCTTTGGGGTGAGATTTTGAAAAACTCCAGGGAAAAGCTCTGACTGACTCAGCTACAGCCAGCAGGATAGGATTCTATGACTGGCAGCTCCTCCTCAAATCCTACTGTTGGGGCAAGAGAAGCAGCACCCAGGGGAAGAGGTAGGTGCCAGTAGAGGGTGTGCACTATGTCATTGGAGAGAAAAAACCAAGAATGAAAAAAAAAGAAAATGAAAAAGGCACTATGGGAGTACAGGGTAGGAGAGAAGACATAAAGATTAAGAATTGTGCTCAGAGGATGATGTCAGAGTAATAGCAGCATGAGAGACATGCTTGACCTTTCCACTTAAAATTTCAGGCCCTGGCCAGTTGGCTCGGTGGTGGAGCATCAGCCTGGCGTGCAGAAGTCCTGGGTTCGATTCCCGGCCAGGGCACACAGGAGAGGCGCCCATCTGCTTCTCCACCCCTCCCCCTCTCCTTCCTCTCTGTCTCTCTCTTCCCCTCCCGCAGCCGAGGCTCCATTGGAGCAAAGATAGCCCGGGCGCTGGGGATGGCTCCTTGGCCTCTGCCCCGGGCACTAGAGTGGCTCTGGTCACAACAGAGAGACCCCCCGGAGGGGCAGAGCATCGCCCCCTGGTGGGCAGAGCATCGCCCCTGGTGGGCATGCTGGGTGGATCCCGGTCGGGCGCATGCGGGAGTCTGTCTGACTGTCTCTCCCCATTTCTAGCTTCGGAAAAATACAAAAAAAAAAATTTCAACAAATTGAACAACTATAATGCAGCAAAGGAACCGCAGCTGGGCTCACAGGTGTGCCTGAAAGATCCAGGCACTGAATGGACTGTTGTTGTTTTTTTTGTTAGGGTTCTTAACAATACCACTCTCTCAAATGCCATCAAGGAAGAAGAAATCAAATACCATGGCTACACAAGACAGGGATGTAGTTCAAAAAGAAAATAAAAAATCTTCAGAAAAAAATCTAATCACATGGAAGCCTTAGAGTTAAATGATAAAAAATTCAAAATTGTAGTCCTGAAAATACTCAATGAGTTGTGAAAAGACACCAATAAGCAACTTAATGAGCTCAGAAAACAAATTAATGAACAAAATGAATACCTCACCAAGAAGAGTGAAACTTTAAAAACAGAGATGAAGAACTCAATACAAGAATTGAAGATAGAGGTAGCAAGTTTAGCTAATAGAACAAGGCAGATAGAGGAAAGAATTAGTGACATAGAAGATAGGCAACTAGAGATGTTACAGAGAGAAGAGGAGACTCATAGATTAAAAAAAATAAAGACAGCTGTACAGAATTGTCTGACTCCACCAGAAAGAGCAATATAAGAATAATGGGTACATCATAAGAAGAAGAAGAGAGAGAATTGAATGGAGAGCTTTTTCAAACAAATAATTGATGATAATTTCCCAAGCCTATGAAAAGAGTGAGAGCCTCGAATGCAAGAAGCAAACCAAATGCTTAGTTACCACAAGTCAAACAGACATACTCCAAGGCACATCATAATAAAATTGTCAAAAATCAATGACAGGCCCTGACCGGTTGGCTCAGTGGTAGAGCGTCGGCCTGGCATGCAGAAGTCCTGGGTTCGATTCCCGGCCAGGGCACACAGGAGAAGTGCCCATCTGCTTCTCCACTGCTCCCCCTCTCCTTCCTCTCTGTCTCTCTCTTCCCCTCCCGCAGCCGAGGCTCCATTGGAGCAAAGATGGCCCGGGCACTGGGGATGGCTCCTTGGCCTCTGCCCCAGGCGCTAGAGTGGCTCTGGTCATGACAGAGCAATGCCCGGAGGGGCAGAGCATCACCCCCTGGTGGGCAGAACGTCACCCCCTTGTGGGCGTGCCGGGTGGATCCCGGTCAGGCGCATGCGGGAGTCTGTCTGACTGTCTCTCCCCATTTCCAGCTTCAGAGAAATACAAAAAAAAAAAAAAAAAAACAATGACAAAGAAAGAATCCTCAAGGCAGCAAGGGAAAAGAAGAGCACAACATATAAGAGAAAGCCCATTAGGTTTCATCAGATTTCTCAGCAGAAACTCTACAAGCCAGATGAAAGTGGACCCAAACATTCAAAATACTGGATGAGAAAAATTACCAGAGGAATTACTATATCCATCAAAGTTATCCTTCAAATAAAACCTTTTACAGACATACAGAGCTGAGGGAATTTATCACCAGAAAACCCCCACTGCAGGAAATACTCAAGGGGATTGTTTGACCAGACACAAAGAAGAAAACAAATTAAAACTACAAGTAAAAGCTCCAATAAGGTCATAATAAAAATAAGAATAATCGGTGACAACAGTAACATAAAAGGGGAAAGAATAAAAATTTACAGTAGCAAAGGAGAATGAAGTGCAGAAGCATTTATAAGACAAAGAACTCTTATACATATGAACATTTTTTTCTTAACCTAATGGTAATCACACACAAAAAAGTCACTACTGCAACACACAGCTTAAAAAAGAAGAAATAAGGGAAAGAAATATGGAATACAGTCAAACAGAAACTATTGACAGAAACAAAAAAGAGAAGAACCAAACAAGACACAGAGCTGCTAGAAAACAAAACATAAAATGGCTATAGGAAATCCTCAAGTGTCAATAATTACTCTAAATGTAAATGGACTGAACTCACCAATAAAGAGGCACAGAGTAGCATATTGAATCAAAAAGCAAAACCCAACCATTTGCTGCCTTCAAGAGACATATCTAAGCTGCAAGGACAAAAATAGATCCAAAGTGAAAGGTGAAAAACAATTCCTCAAGCAAATAATATCCAAAAAACAACAGGTGTAGCCATACTCATATCTGACAATGCTGACTACAAGACAACAAAGGTGACCAGAGACAAAGATGGACATTTCATAATGATAACGGGAACATTGTATCAAGAAGTCATAACACTTCTTAATATATATGCACCAAATCAGGGAGCACCAAAATATATGATATATACTAACTGATCTAAAAATAGAAGCAGACAAATACATAATCACACTTGGAGATTTCAACACACCATTGACAGCTTTAGATAGATCATCCAAACAAAAATCAATAAAGAAATATTGGCCTTAAATGACACTGGATCAAATGGACATAATAGACACTTATAGGACATTTCATCTCAAAATATCAGATTATACATACTTCTCCAGTGTGCATGGAACATTCTCAAAGATAGACTATATGTTGAGCCACAAAACTAACATCAACAAGTTCAAGAAGATTGAAATTATACCAAGCATATTTTCTGATCATAAGGCTTGAAATTAGAATTCAGTTACAAAAAGGAAATAAACCCACAAAAATGTAGGTTTAAAAACATACTTCTAAAAAGTGACTGGGTCAAAGAAGAAATAAAAGCAGAAATCAAAAGATATATACAAACAAATGAAAATGACAACACGACATATCAAAATTTCTGGAATACAGAAAAAGCAGTAATAAGAGGAAAGTTATAGTATTCTTGATATAAGAAACAAGAGAGATCCCAAGTAAATAACTTAACATCACACCTTAAGAAACTAGAAAAAGAAGAACAAAGGCAATCCAAAGTCATCAGAAGAAAGGAAATAGTAAAAGTTAGGGAAGAACTAAATGAAATAGAGAACAAAGAAACCTATAGAAAAAATTAATATAACAAAGAGCTGGTTCTTTGCAAATCAATAAAATCAACAAACCACCAGCTAGACTCACTAAGGAAAAAAGAGGAAGGGCTTGTATAAACAAAATTTGAAATGAAAGAGGTGAAATTACCATTGACATCACAGATATACATAAGATCATAGTAGAATATTATAAAAGATTATATGCCAACAAATTCAACAACCTAGAGGAAATGGATAAATTTCTAGAACAGCCTTCCTAGGCAGAGTCACAAATAAGTGGAAAACCTAAACAGACCTATAAACAGGGAGGAAACAGAAACAATTATCAAAAACCTCTCCCAAAACAAAAATCCAGGACCAAATGGCTACAGTAATGAACTCTACCAAACAATCAAAAAAGATTGCTACTTACCTTCTCAAAGTCTTCCAAAAAATAGAAGAAGCAATACTCGACAACACATTTTATGAAGCCAACATAACCCTCATATGAAAACCTGGCAAGGACAACACAAAAAGAGAAAACTGCAGACCAATTTCTCTAATAAATACAGATGCAAAAATCCTAAACAAAATACTAGTAAACTGAATACAATAACACATTAAAAATATATATCACAATCAAGTGGGAATCATTCCAGGAGCACAAGGATGATTCAACATATGAAAATTGATCAACATAATACACCACATAAACAAAACAAAGAACAAAAATCATATGACCATATGAATAAAGGCATTTGTCAAGATACTACATCCCTTTACGTTTAATATACTCAATAATATTGGAATAAAAGGAAAGTATCTCAACATAATAAAGGCCATATATGACAAACCATTAGCTAATATTATACTAAATGGTGAAAAAAATGAAGGCTTTTTCTCTAAAATCAGGAACAAGACAAGGCTGACCACTCTCTCCACTCTTATTCAATATAGTTCTGGAAGTTTTAGCCAGAGCAATCAGGCAAGAGAAAGAAATAATAGGCATGCATATCAGGAAAGAAGAAGTAAAGGTATCATTTTTTGTAGATGACATGATCCTATATAGAAAACCCCAAAAACTCCACTATAAAACTACTAGAAACAATAAACCAATACAGTAAAGTCACAGGATACAAAAATATACAAAATCTACTGCTTTTATATATAACAATGATGAAACTTTGGAAACTGAACTCAAAAAAACAATTCCTCTTACAATTGCAACAAAAAAATAAAGTACCTAGGAATAAACTTAACAAAGGATATGAAGGACCTATATACTGAAAACTATAAAACATTGTTGAAAGAAATTGAAAAAGACACAATAAAATAGAAAAGTATTCCATGTTTATGGATTGGAAGAATCAGCATAGTTAAAATGGCCATATTACCCAAAGCAATATACGAATTTAATGCAATCCCCGTCAAAATCCCAATGTCATTTTTTAAAGAAATAGAACAAAAATTTACTAGGTTTGAATGGAACCATAAAAAATTTTGAATAGCCAGAGCAATTCTGAGGAAAAATAATGAAGCTGTAGGTATCACACTATCTGACTTCAAATTCAACTATGACACAATAATTAAAACAGCATGATATTGGCAGAAAAACAGACATACAAACCAATGAAACAGAATTGAAAGCCCAAAAATAAAACCACATATATATGGACAAATCATCTTCGATGAAGGAACCAAAAACACACAGTGGAAAAAAGAAAGTCTCTTCAATAAATGGTGCTGGGAAAATTGGAAGGCCACATGCCAAGGAATGAAACTTGACTACTGTTGTTTCCCCCGAACAAAAAATAACTCAAAATGGATCAAAGACCCAAACATAAGGACTGAAACAATAAATTACATAGAAGAAAACAGATACTGGAGCTGGGCCATAAAAGACAATTTATGAATTTGACTCTAAAGGCAAGGGAAGTAAATGCAAAAATAAATGAATGGACAACTAGATCAAACTAAAAAGCTTCTGCACAACAAAAAATTAAGAAAACAAAACAAATAGGCAGCCAACTAAATGGGAGATGTTATTTGCAAACAACAGGTTCAATAAGGCATTAATATCCAAAAATATATAAATAACTCATAAAGTTGAGCAATAAACAAGCAAACAATACAATTAGAAAATGGGGACAGAACCTGAACAGACACTTCTCCCAAGAGGACATACATATGGTCAATAGGTATATGAAAAAATGCTCATCTTCACTAACTATTAGAGAAATGCAAATCGAAACAACAGTGAGATAACAACACACACTATTTAGATTCACTATTATCAACAAGACAGTTAATAACAAGTGTTGGAGAGGCTGTGGAGAAAAAGAAACCCTCATTCACTGTTGGTGGGAATATAAACTGGTACAGCCTTATGTAAGAAAGTATGGTGGTTCCTTAAAAAATTAAGACTAGAATTACCTTATGACCCAACAGTACTTCTACTGGTAATCTACCCCAAAATCTCAAGAACACAAAGACACATGCACCTCCAGGTTCATCACAGCATTATTCACAGTGACCAAAACATGAAAACATCCAAAGTGTCACTAATGGAGGATTGGATAAAGAAGATATGGTACATATATACAATGGAATATTAGCCAGAAGTAATGATAACATATTGCCATTTACGAGAACATGGATGGACCTTGAGACCATTATACTGAGTGAAATAAGTAAATCAGAAAAAGCTAAGAACTGTATGATTTCACACATAGGTAGGATATTAAATTGAGACTATGGACATAGATAAAAGTGATGTGGTTACCAGGGAGAAGGGGACAGGGGGGAATGGAGAGGAGGAGGGGGTGAAGAAAAGGGTGTAAAGAGGGACAAATATAAGGTGATGGAAAATTATTTGACTCTGGGTGATGGATATACAACATAATGAACAGTTCAAATGCTATAGAAATGTTTACCTGAAACCTTTGTATACTTATTGATCAATATCACCCTGCTAAAGTTAATTTTCTAAATGAAATTTAAAAATTAAAAAAAAAATCAAGTTGTGCTCAAATTATTTCCTCACATAATCATTAATTTAAAACAAAAAATAGGTTACACTCCAATGTTTTTCAACTGCCGGTCTTCAGATGAGTGCTGGACCACCTGAAATTTCATTCCAGTATGTGAAAGAGTTAACCACCCTGATGTTTTATGAAGATTATAAGAGTTCATAGTCTGCAGAGCTGCAGTTAAAAACCACTGGCTTATACTATGTTAATTCTTCCTGTGACATAATCAATAAATTGAAGTGCATTAATCATTTTTTTATATCCCAGGAATTGGATGAGGGAGTCTTGGAGTTTTCAAACTGAAAAGGCAGCTACACAAACCCCAAAATTTTTCTAAAAAAGAAAGAAAATTTGAGTTCTTAATTTTTAATTTATTATGTTTACATAGATTCAAGGGTCCTACCAAATACATCCCCCACCCACGTGTTCTATACATCCCACTTCTCCCCTTCTCCCCAATGCCCTCCCTCCTTCCCTCCAGGATTTGCTTTTCTGCTCTTTATAACACTGTGTTATGTATATATAATTCTACCAATTTCTTTCCCTTCTTTGACCCCACCCTCTCATTCCCTTTCCCTCTGTCCACTTTCCCTCTGGTTCCTTTGATCCCACCTCTGCCTACATTCCATTCCACAGTTTACATTGTTCATTGGATTGTTCAAATGAGTGAGGTCATATGATATTTTTCTTTCTCTGCCTGACTTATTTTACTTAACATAATAGTTTCCAGGTTCATCCATGTTGTCGCAAAAGGTAAGATTTCTTTCTTTTTCATGGCCGTATAGTATTCCATTGTGTACCATCGCTTTTTAATCCACTTATCCACGGACGAACACTTAGAATGTTTCCAGATCTTGGCTATTGTAAACAATGCTGCCATAAACATGAGGGGGAATGCATTTCTTCTTTTGAATCAGTGATTTTGTGTTCTTAGGATATATTCCTAAAAGTGGGATGAATTGGTCAAAAGGCAGTTTGATTTTTAATTTTTTTAAGGAATCTCCATACTGTTTTCCACAGTGGCTGCAGCAGTCTGCATTCCCACCAGCAGTGCAGGGGGATTCCCTTCTCTCCACATCCTCGTCAGCACTTATTATGTGTTGTTTTGTTAATGAGCGCCATTTTGACTAATGTGAGGTGATATCTTATTGTGGTTTTAATTTGCATTTCTCTGATGATTAGTGATATTGAACATTTTTTCATCTTCCTATTGGCCATCTGTATGTCCTCTTCGGAGAAGTGTCTATTCAGATGTTTTCCCCATTTTTTTGATTGGATTGTTTATCATCCTGATGTTGAGTTTTACAAGTTCTTTATAAATTTTGGTTATTAACCCCTTACCAGATGAATTGTCGAATACGTTCTCCTATTGTGTGGCTTGTCTTTTTATTTTCTTCATGGTGTCTTTAGCTGTGCAAAAGCTTTTTAGTTTGATATAGTCCCATTTGTTCATCCTGTCCTTTATTTCACTTGATGTGGAGATAAATCAGCAAATATATTGCTGCGAGAGATGTCGGAGAGCTAACTGCCTATGTTTTCTTCTAAGATGCTTATGGTTTCACTAGAAAGCCCAGCGGTCATACGAAATGACCGCTGTTCTAGATATTATAAAGTGTAATTAAAATGATTTGTGCAAAGGTGTCTGCTTATTCAAACTGAATTACCCAGGGCAGGAGGTGAGGACGCCCCTTTGCTTAGTGCCCCATGGGGTTTCCCCCTTCTACTTGCTTAATTGCTTAAAGTAGAGTGCAATGAAGGAAACCACTGGCGGTACATTTCTTAAGAGCCACCGCTAGCTCAATAAATAAAGGTGATTTAAATAATAAAATGTTAATTCACATGTCAAAGATCTCTTTGTACACAACATTTCTTGTGTAGATCTTTCCATCATTTTTAAGCTCGCCTTGCAGAGGACCATCAATTATTTTTAATTTTACGTCCGTTCTTTCACGAACTCTTGAACAGGCAACATAAAGTTGATCATGTCCAAATGCAGGCTCAGGTAAAAAAATGCCAACACGCTTAAGCGTTTGGCCCTGAGACTTATTGATGGTCATAGCAAAGGCAAGTTTTACAGGAAATTCTCTACGTCTCAATTGAAACGGCAACCCTGTTTGAGATGGAGCCAAATCAATTCTTGGAATGACATGTATTTCACCTTTAGAGGAGCCAGTCAAAGACTTAGCTATTATGACATTATTTTTCAATTGGAGAACCTCTAGTCTTGTACCATTGCAAAGACCCCTTCTGGTGTTAAGATTTCTTAACAGCATAATAATTGCTCCAATATTTAACCTCAATTTGGGAGGTGGCATGCCAGAAGGCGACAGACTATTTAAAAATTCCGTTGGAAAGTTGTTGGCACTCGCTTTATTATCAGCTACAATGGAATCAACACTTAAATATGTCGTGTCGTTCCCTTCTATGATATTTAAGACATCATCATTTAGTTTGTCTACATCAGAATTTTAGGACAAAATATTGCCCTTTCACTAATTTCACTGATGTTTCCAGGCTGGATTTTATTACCAAAAACCCAATCCACTAAACTATCTTTGCATATCATTGACAAAGGAATCTCGACAACGTCTTCACTCAATTCATTATCATCAGACGCATTTGTTCTGCGACTGAAGCAAGCCTTGTCTTTCTCTGCTCAGTAGTTTCTTTTTGTCGAGAAAGCCGTTTTGTGCAGCTTTAGCTCCTTTTCTGTCCTCTTCAGTGCTGTATTTTCTAGGAGGCATTCTTAAAAGAAATTATGTTAAGACGTAGTTTTATGTAAAACAGATGATTGCCAATGCAAACAAATGTTCACCTTCCCCCTGACAGGCTCAATTTGCGTTCAGCCTTAAATTGTTTCAAAAGCAGATGATTGCCAATGCAAACAAATGTTCACCTTCCCCCTGACCCACTCAATTTGCGTTCAGCCATGGCAACTTCACCCCATTGGCTAGTACAGTTATGCAAGCAACCAATAAGCTATCGGTGACAAACAGACACTTAAGCTGCATATAATAAAGATGATTTACATTTAAGTCTTTTATCTATATTGAGTTTATTTTTATGAATGATGTAAGATGGTGGTCTAGTTTCATTTTTTTGTAAGTAGCTGTCCAATTTTCCCAACACCATTTGTTGAAGAGGCTGTCTTTACTCCATTGTATGCTCTTACCCCCTTTGTCAAATATCAATTGTCCATAAAGGTGTGGGATTATTTCTGGGTATTCTGTTCTGTTCCATTGATCTATATGCCTGTTCTTATGCCAGTACAAAGCTGTTTTGAGTACAGTGGCCTTGTAGTATAACTTGATATAAGAAAGTGTGATACCACCCACTTCATTCTTTTTATTCAAAATTGCTGAGGCAATTTGTGTTCTTTTTTGGTACCATATGAATTTTTGGAATATTTGTTCTATATCTTTGAAATATGTCATTGGTATTTTAATAGAAATTGCATTGAATTTATAAATTGCTTTGGGTAATATGGACATTTTAATGATGTTTAATTTTTCTATCCATGAACACGGTATATGCTTCCACTTGTTTGTATCTTCTTTAATTTCTTTTATCAATGTTTTATAATTTTCTGAGTACAAGTCTTTAACCTCCTTGGTTAAATTTACTCCTAGGTACTTTATTTATTTATTTTTTTCTTGCAATAGTGAAGGGAATTGTTTTCTTAATTTCTCTATTAGACAGTTCATGGTTGGTGTATGAAAATGCCCCTGATTTCTGAATATTAATTTTATATTCTGCCACCTTGCTGAATTCATTTATCAGGTCCAGTTGTTCTTTGACTGAGACTTTAGGGTTTTCTATGTACAGTATCATATCATCAGCAAATATTGATAGTTTTACTTCTTCTTTTCCAATTTGGATGCCTTTTATTTCTTCTTGTTGTTTGATTGCTGTGGCTACGACTTCAAGAACTATGTTGAATAAGAGTGGTGGAAGGGGGAACCCCTGCCTTGTTCCTGATCTTAAAAAGATTGCTTTAAGTTTTGCCCATTGAGCATGATGTTGGCTGTGGGTTTGTCATAGATGGCCTTTATCATGTTGAGGTATGTTCCCTGTATTCCCACTTTGCTGAGAGTTTTGATTATAATTGAGTGCTGGATTGTATCAAATGCTTTTTCTGCATTTGTTGATATTATCATGTGATTTTTATCCTTCCTTTTGTTTATGTGATGAATCACATTGATTGATTTGCAAATATTGTACAGGCCTTGCCTCCCTGGAATAAATCCTACTTGATCATGATGTATGATTTTTTTCATGTATTGCTGGATCCAGTTTGTTAATATTTTGTTGAAACTTTTAGCATCTAGATGACGTCAGAGTAATGGCGGGGTAGGAAGTGATACCGATAAATCTCCCCCAAAACTCAACAAGATCTTCAACCAGAAACAGAAAAACCTATCCTTGGAGCCTCCAGATG
Source organism: Saccopteryx leptura (assembly GCF_036850995.1). Lineage (NCBI taxonomy): Eukaryota > Metazoa > Chordata > Mammalia > Chiroptera > Emballonuridae > Saccopteryx > Saccopteryx leptura. The sequence goes on from NC_089507.1 coordinate 182,061,066, forward strand.
TTTCGCAATACACCCGAAGGTAAGATCGAGCGAAAAATTGGCTAAATATATAACCAAACCCTGAAGGAAATAGAGAGTAAGAAATGCTCTGCCTTCCTCACTAACCTAAACAGGGTGGCTTTCACTGGAAACTGAGAATATAGAAACTGAGGCAGGCAAAGGGGGTGAATAGATCCAGGCCATGGCACAAATGGCCAAACCAGGCTGTGGCACAGAGATCCAAGCCGAGGAAAAACTGATCCTGTGACAACCCGGGCAATACAGCTAACACTCGCACCAAACCCAGACAAAGAAAGACAAGCGGGGCAGCCATTTTACCCGATCTCCTGGTTGGCACGCGCAGATAGTGGGCGAGATTCCTTCCAAAGCCCCAGGAGTGTGCGCCCATGTTGTCCCACAGAGAGGCAGAGTCAGAGGCATTTGTGTGGGCTGAAAGTGGAATCTCCGGGCCGCCCCAGTGCCCTGGGAAAGCCGCGCACGGGGAGGGAGCGAGAACTAATTCCAACGCTGGAACTTGTCCATGCGGAAGGGGTTTCACTCAGAGGGTGAGGTAGCTGGCCTGATATCCTGGTCTGCGCGCACAGAGAGTGGGAAAGAGACTCCTCCCAGCACCTCAGGAGTGGGAGCCCGTGTTATCCCACAGAGGGGCAGAGTCAGGGGCCATTGTGTGGGCCAAAAGTGGAATCTCAGGCTGCCCCAGCGCCTTGAAAAAGCCGCACACGGGGACGGACCGAGAGCCAATTCCAACGCTGGAACTTTTCAGTGTGGACGGGCGGTTTCACTCAGAGGGCGAGACTTCCGGCCTGACATCCTGGTCTGCGCGTGCAGATAGTGAGCAAGAGTTTACTCCAAGCGCCCCGGGAGTGGGTGCCCGCCCATGTTACCGGACAGAGTGGCAGAGCCAGAGGTCTTTGAGTGGGTGGAAGCCCCGCCTGATTATGCTAGCAGCTCTGACTGACTGAGCCTTACCCAGATCCCTGCGCTGAGTGGGAATAGAGTGGGGAGTTGCCAGCTCTTTGAGCCTCTTACTATCCAGGCAGAGGCAGCGGCAACCCCATAGCTGGATTATCAGGCTACTAATTGAGGAAGGAAAGACTAGGAGAAAGGCTCCAGGAACACGGACTCTCTCACTGTCAGAGCCTATAAATGCTAATAGCCTCGACTGCCAATGAGACTAAAGCACAATACATGACATCGCCATAGAGACTTATCAACTGCAAACCTCTACCTGAGCATGCCAAAGGGGCAGAACCCGGGGTACAGAGTCACCAACCAGGAAGAGGGAGAGAAAAGAAAAAGCAAGAAGATAACCTCTCAAAATCAAGAATAATCCTCAGACTTTATAACCTATCCCATTTTATTATATTTGTTCGTTTGTTTCTCTTATCTTCATTCTTGATTTTTTTTTCCTCCTCCAATTTGGTTGTTTAACTCTCTACCAGTCTTACTCTCTCCTCTCCTTGAACTACACTACCCATAAGTGTTACATCTCCCATTATCTTTTCTTTCCTCTTCCTTTCTCTTTTTGAGGGTTGCACTCCAAAACCCTTAACTCTCTCTCTCTCCTCTTTTTTTTTTTCCTTCTTTTAGTGGTTCCCTCTTTTTTTTTCTCTCTCTCTCTCTTTCTTTTCTCCCTCTATATTAGTTTCTTCCTTTCTCCTTTACGTCTCCTCTCATTCAAACCTCAATAACGAACAAATAATCTTATCTGGGACTCAAACTTATGTTTGTGGCATTTTGGGGGGTTTTTACTTCACCTTTTTAACTCACTAGCAGTGCTCCCATCCCTGGCTCTCCATTTTATCAATCTCTTGTTTCACTAAATACAATAGTAATTTTTTAATTTGTCCCCCCATTTTCTTGTTTTCCTCTTATTCCTCTCATCATAACTCTTAGTCAACCAACACCTAAATGCAAATCATTTTATTCTTGATCCAAATTTTTTCATTATTTGCTTTTTGTGGGTCCATACCCCCCTTTATATTTTTATTTTTTATTTATTTATTTTTTCTTGCCCCTTTATTATTTTTCCCCAATTCAGGCCCTCCATTACAGGCATTGTTTGTTCTATTAAATACAATATAATTCACAGTTCACCACAAGATTTTCTCAAGAAAGAGGGGAGAGGAGAGGAGAGGAAAAAAGGAGGGGGGGAATAATTTTCTTTTTTTTTAATTTTTATTTTATTTTATTTTTCTTTATTTCATTATTAATTTAAAAAAACACACAACTTTTTTCGATTTTTTTAACTTTTTATTCTTTATTAAATCTCATTAATACTATCAACAAAACCACCCTCAGATGCCATTAAGGAAGAGAAAATCGAATATCATGGATACAAAAGAAAGAGAGGTAACACAGATAGATGAGGAAAAATCTATGGAGAAAAAATTTAATATATTGGAAACCTTGGAGCTAAATGACAGAGAATTCAAGATAGAAATCCTAAAAATACTCAGAGATATACAAGAAAACACAGAAAGGCAATTTAGGGAGCTCAGAAAACAACTCAATGAACACAAAGAATATATGTCCAAGAAAATTAAAACTATAAAAACAAATCAAACAGAGATGAAAAACTCAATTCACGAGCTGAAAAATGAGGTAACAAGCTTAGCTAATAGAACAGGCCAGATAGAAGAGAGGATTAGTGAAATAGAAGACAAGCAACTTGAGGCACAACAGAGAGAAGAAGAAAGAGACTCAAAAATTTAAAAAAAATGAGATAGCCCTACAAGAATTATCTGACTCCATCAGAAAGAATAACATAAGAATAATAGGTATATCAGAGGGAGAAGAGAGAGAAAATGGAATGGAGAACATACTCAAACAAATAATAGATGAGAACTTCCCAAGCCTGTGGAAAGAACTAAAGCCTCAAATTCATGAAGCAAACAGAACTCCGAGTTTTCTTAACCCCAACAAACCTACTCCAAGGCACATCATAATGAAATTGGCCCAAACCAACGGCAAAGAAAAAATTCTCAAGGCAGCCAGGGAAAAAAAGAATACAACATATAAAGGAAGCCCACTAGATTATCATCAGATTTCTCAGCAGAAACTCTACAAGCTAGAAGAGAATGGACCCCAATATTTAAAGTCCTGAAAGAGAGGAACTTTCAGCCACGAATACTATACCCATCAAAGCTATCCTTCAAATATGAAGGAGAAATAAAAACATTCACAGATACAGAAAAGATGAGGGTATTTATCATCAGAAAACCCCCACTCCAGGAATTACTAAAGGGGGTTCTCCAATCAGATACAAAGAATAACAACAAAAAAAATAAAACCACAAGTAAAAGCTCCAAGAAGAAACTTTTAGCATCTAAATTCATCAGGGATATTGGCCTATAGTTTTCTTTCTTTGTATTGTCTTTGCCTGGTTTTAGAATCAGAATTATGCTCGCCTCATAAAAGGAGCTTGAAAGTCTTCCTCTTCTTGAATTTTTTGAAATAGTTTGAGAAGGATGGGAGTTAGTTGTTTTTTTTTGTTTTTTTTTTTAATATTTGGTAGAATTTGCCTGTGAAGCCATTTGGCCCGGGGCTTTTGTTTGTTGGGAGTTTTTTGATAAATGTTTCCATTTCATTTGTTGTAATAAGTCTGTTTAGGGTTTCTGATTTTTCCAGATTGATTTTTGAAAGATTATATGTTACAAGGCTTGTCCATTTTACCTAGATTGTCTAATTTTTTGCAGTACAGTTCTTCATGGTATTTTCTTACAATCCTTTGTATTTCTGCTGTGTCAGTTGTTACTTCTCCACTCTCATTTCTAATTTTATTTATTTGAGTCCTCTCTTTTTTTTCTTGGTGAGTCTGGTTAAAGGTTCATCAATCTTGTTTACCTTTTCAAAGAACCAGCTTTTGGTTTTATTGATTCTCTGTTTTTTTTTTTAGCCTCTATGTCATTTATTTCTGCTCTAATATTTATTATTTTCTTTCTTCTACTTCATCTGGGCTTTACTTGCTGTTCTTTTTCTAGTTCTTTTAGATGCAAGGTTAAGTTGTTTATTTGAGCTTTTTCTTGCTTCTTAAGATATGCCTGTAATGCTATAAACTTCCTTCTCAGGACTGTTTTGCTATATCCCTAAATTTTGAGTTGTATGTTTATTTTCATTTGTTTCAAAGAAATGTATAATTTTATTCCTTGATCTCATTGTTAACCCATTTGTTATTTAATAACATGCTATTTAGTTTCCAAGTGTTTGAGTTTTTTCAGTTTTTCTATTGTAGTTGATTTCTAGTTTCATGACATTGTGATCAGAGAAGATGCTTGGTATGATTTTAATCTTAAATTTATCGAGACTTGTTTTGTGTCCTAACGTGGTCTATTTAGAGAATGTACCATGAGCACTTGAGAAGAATGTATTTTCTGCTGCTTTAGGGTGAAAGGTTCTGAAGATATCTATAAAATCCAGTTGATCTAGTGTGTCCTTTACATGTGCTGTTTCTTTGTTAATTTTCTTTCTTGAGGATGTATTTAGTGATGTAAGTGGGGTATTAAAATCTCCTACTATTATAGTATTGCTGTTGATCTCGTCCTTTATGTCCATCAAAATGTGCTTTATATATATTTAGGTGCTCCTATATTAGGTACATAGATATTTATAGTAGTTATGTCTTCTTGTTGTATTGCTCCTTTTATCATTATGTGGGGACCTTCTTTATCCCTTTATAGCCTTTGTAAAAGTATATTTTGTCAGATGTAAGTGTTGGTATCCCAGTTTTTTTATTTTCATTTGCATAATATATTTTTTTCCTCCCTTTACTTGCAGTCTTTGTGTATCTTTTGTTTTGAGGTAGGTCTCTTGTAGACAGCATATGTATGGGTCCTGTTTTCTTATCCATGCAGCTACCCTATGTCTTTTAATTAGATCATTTAATCCATTTACATTTAAGGTTATTATTGATATGTAGTTGTTTCTTGCCATTCTATTCTTTAAATCTACATTCCTCTTTTACTAGATTCCCCCCCCCCTTTTTTCTGTTTACAACAGGCTCCTTAACATTTCTTGCAGCACTGATTTGGTTGTAATGAATTTCTTGAGTTTTTTGTTTGTTTGTTTTGTCTGGGAAGCTTTTTATTTCTCCTTCAATTTTATACAATAGCCTGGCCGGATAAAAAAGCCATGGTTGTAGGCTCTTGTTCTGCATTACTTTAAATATGTCTTGCCATTCCCTTCTGGTCAAGTGGGAATGGCAAGAAATATTCTTTCTCTTGAGAAATTGGATGTCATCCTTATGGGGGCTCCTTTGTAGGTGATTGAATGCCTTTCTCTTGGAGTTTTAAGTATTATTTCTTTATCTCCTAGGTTTGGTATTTTACTTATGATGTGTCTTGGTGTTGGTCTCTTTAGTTTCTTTTTAATGGAATTCTCTGTGCTTCCTGAACTTGTGTGACTTTTTCCTGCATCAATTAGAAAATTTTTTAGCTATGATTTCATTTATCAGGTTCTCTATCCCTTGTTCTTACTCTTTTCCTTCAGGAACCCCTATTATGCGAATTTTGTTTCTCTTCATGTTGTCACAGAGCTGTCTTAGAGTTTCCTCAGACTTTTTGATCTACTTTTCTTTTTGCTGTCCTGCTTCCATGCTTTCACTTATCTTGTCCTCTAAATCACTGATTTGATACTCTGTGCTTCATCCAGCCTGCTTTTAATTTTTTCTAGTGTAATCTTTATTTCTGATATTGTGTTTGTCATTTTTGTCTGATTACATTTTTATTATTTCAATATCCTTTTTGATGGCTGCTATCTCTTTGTTTAGGTGCTCTGTCCATCTATTGTTGCTCTAAGATCCTTGAGCATCCTAACAATCATTATTCTAAACTCAGCCTCCAGTATCTTGTTTATTTCCATTTTATTCAGTTATTTTTCTGGGAATTTCTCTTGTTGATTCATTTGAATTGCATATCTCTGTCTTCTCATTTTGTCTCTGTATAGACTGCTCTTTTGGATGTGTTGTTTGTATAGCTAAGTAAGTATAGGGTTGGTGTTGTCTGCCTCCAGCTTTCAGTTGTGTTGTTTCTAGATCTTCTTGGGTTGGTTTCAGCTGTTTGTAATCCATTGTGGGATACTTGTCTGCTGATATTGCTCTTTTTGCTTTTTGTGACAGCATTTTCCTATGCCTTAGTTGGGTTAGATGTGAGGAGCCTTTCCTTAAGATATCACTCTAACTAGCGTTGTTAGGTCCTGAGCTGATGCTTTCCATATCTGGCTGCTGGATATACCAGCCCTGGACCTCCCTAGCCGGAACCTGGCACAAACCAGTGTGGGTCACTGCTTTTGACTGGCCCTTAGCAACCTTCTTGGAGCTACAGGCGATCCATAATTTATGGATGCCTCTGCTGGGTCCTCATGCCATTGTATATATGAACTGCACTCCTAGGCTGGTTTTTATGTACTCTTGGCCAGTGTGTGTGACCTATCTTTTCCTGAAGTGTGGTCTTTCCACTGGACCCCCGCTGCCTCTGCCTCCTCGGGCACTTAGGCACTGGCATGACCTCGCAGGCCACAGCTCAGGAAGCTCCGCAAGTGCAGGGTACTTTCTGCCTCTCTGGGCTCTGCCCCCAGGCGTGCAGGACACCTCTCCAGGATCCACTCCTTGCCATCACTGCAAGTGCCACCTGGCTTCACCCCCAATGGATGTGCACGACCCATCACCAGGTTCTGTCCCCCCATGGGCACTAGGGACACCTCACCATGCTGGGGTTCACCCCGTGCCAGTGCAGGGGACACATTGCCCTGTAGGGTTCTTCCCCCCACAGGTGTGCGGGCTGCCTCACTGGGCTTCGACCCTGCCAGCTGTGCCAGCCAAGTGCTGCAGCCACTGCCTCAGCCAGGCCCTCCTACCCTTTGGAGGGTACTCAGCAGGTTGGGGGGGCCATGTAGCCCAGAGATCAGCACTCAAAACCTGTGTCCCTGATGTGCCCCCTGCTTCTAAGTGTCTCTCTGCACTGACTGGAGCAGGAGAGCCTCTGGTGGGTGGGGTAATTGCTGCCCTTTGCTGGCTTGGTTCTTCCAAGAATAATGGCCATTTCAGGTTTGGGGAGTGACCCAGTATAGGAGTCAGTGTGGCTTCCACCCACAGTCTCTCCCTTGCTCCTGAGATTAAAATCTCCTCTCACAACTCCAGCACTCTCAGTGCCCCCTGCTCCTGTAGCCCAGGAAGTGGCTGTGAATGAGGTTTTCTGTGCAGTGTCTTTAAGACAAAGCCGGGTTTGAGAGTTCTGTCTCCCTCTCACAAACAGTAACCTGGCTCTTCTTTCAGCTAAATACTATCCTTATGCCTCCTCCAGTCTCTGGGGTTCCAGGCTGGGGTTCCGTTCCTGTGGCTGAAGACCCACAACTCTCTGGGAATCTCATCTCACTGTGAGAGACCTTCTGGGCCTCCTCTTGCTCCTGGGAGCCGGGCAGCCCTTTCCGTGTCTCCGCCTTTCCTACCAGCTCAGTGTGGTTCCTTTGGTGATGCTTGGTTATAGATTCCTCTTAGTTTAGTCCAAAGTTGGTTTTTCAAGATGATTGTTCCTAAGTTAAGTTGTAATCCACTTTGGTTCTTGGAGTTGGGAGTTGTAACATCTGCCTACTCCATCGCCATTTTTCCAGAACTTCTAAGAGTTCTTCATAGTAAAAAGTGCATTCTTGGGAATACTCAGTCCTGCACTCCTAGCCCTAGAACTCATCCAGGATGGTTATCCATCTGATGTCTGGCAGTCTGGATGAAGGATGCCAGATGGTCTAGCAAATGGGTGCCAGGAGCTTGATCACATCCAGTAGTCTGGATAATGCATGTCAGGTGGCTATCAGATGGCCTGAGAACATTGAGTCCTCTAGGCAGCAATCACAGGGTTATCTGGAGGTCTGGGGGATGTCCAGATGTATGTCCAGGCATTGACACAGGACTAGAAAGTTTAAAAAGTTTAAGTTCTCAGGCAAGTTAGAACAAGAAGAGTCTTTCCTCATGCCTCAACCATCATAAACATTAATTAACTTAGCAGCTTGGTTAAAGTGACTCCTTTTTATAGATTTCTTATCTCCATTCTTTCCTCACCATCAGATAGTTGACATTTCTTAGCCAGTACCTCATGAAAACTGAGTAGCACAACTTCTGCAGTCATTCACATTCATGGCTCTGGGGTGTAGACAGCAGTGACCCTGTTTGATTCTTGGCCCAGGTGAGATCCTCATCTATGAATGTGTCGAGTTATTTAAGAGCTACAGAGAATGCTTGTGCAGAGGAAATGCCAACCCCCTAATATTTAGATCCAAAACATCTCCATCTGGAGAAACACAAATAAACAGGGATATTTTTCCTGTTTTCTGAAAACAAAGTGCACACCTCACCTTAGTTTGCTGTTTCTGCAGATTTTAGCCTCTACACCTGCTTAGATTAGAAGCAATGCCCCATTGACCAAGCTTGCTTCAATTTCTCCTGGAAATCCAGGAAGTGCGCATCTTTCCCATTATTCCTCTAGATCTACTCACACCAACAATTTACATGATTGGGATTCAAAGCGGTATGAATTTGGTCTAAGAGGCAAAATTGAGAAGAAAAACAGACTCATTTTATCTACTGCCATACAAATCCCCTGTGAGCAGGCCTTTTAGGCAGGTAGCTTGTTAAAGAGAAATATTTTAAGTAAAAAAGTAAATTTTTAAGAGATCTAAATTTCAGCTTCTCCTTCGTACATACCTGCTCCCACCCTAGGCACTGTGTGGCTCAGCAAGGTGGACTTTGGGATATTCATGTCTTCTGGTCTCCTGCACTCTTCCAGGAGGAAGCTGGGACTTCCTTGTTGCCTAAATGTGCCCTCAGCCCTGTTTGCACATTAGAAGCACTTGAGCTTCCTGAAGTGCCCTGCACCAGGCTCTTGCCACAGCCCTACGAAGTCTGTGTGCCAGTGAGTGGGGCCCAGACAGAGAGTTTTTAAAACGGTCTCCAGGTGAGTCCAGTGGACATTGCAGCTCATGCTATTGTCTCACAACTTACTTATATTTTGGTTTTGCTTTTTTTTGTTTGACTATTTCTATTAAATATGTCTTTTCTTTTGAGCCACTGAAATCACCCCTCCTTTTTTTTCTTTTTTGAAGAGGAAGGATTTTAATATATTTATTGATTTTAATGAAAAAAGAGGAATTATCTGTAAATTTTAGATTTCATTTTGGAGGAAAAAAAATGAGATGCCACAGCAAGTAGGAATTATTTCCCAGAAATGGAAATAAAATAATTACTTTTGCTCCTGGGCTTGGGGAGTATGAGGTATGATAAAGTGGTAAAAAGGACTATGAACATTTGCATTTTCAAAAAGCTTTTTTTACTTATAAATTCTGAGAAGAGAAGAGCAGATTTTAGAAACCTGACTTAGAAGCAAGTTGCTGAAAGGATTTTTTTTTAAAATATGAACTGAATATTGGAAAATCCTAAATATGGAGAACCACACGGAGTGCTCTTTGAATTGGAACCCTCAGTCTATGGCTCTCACCGGGGAGGTGGGTAGAGGGAAAGCTGAGCATGGCGATGCCACATTCCCCAACACCCGTTAGTCTATTCACCCTGAGGTCCACGTTCCAGATTCAAGATCCAGGAGAAGAAAAGAGCTAAATTAGCAAGTCACAAGGCAGGTATCTTGCAACACCGTATGGTTGGTTGTCTTGTTTTGTTATTATATGTTTATTACATTTATAAGCCTTCTTTAGATTTGCAATTTTATGAAACTGGAGATGCTAAATCTCATTATATTTTTGAAGGAGCTAAAACCAACATAGAAAACTAATGTGTATATTAGAAAACTAATATGTATATAGAAGTTAATATATATTAGAAAACTAATGTATATAAATAAGCATATATGCCTCTAAACCAATTTTTCTAAATTTTCTTTTATTTTTTTTGTTTCCCATATTAATGAGAAGAGAAACTAGATAAAGTGGAAAACATTACATGAGTGGACAAATGATATAAAAATGAAAGCAGAAAAAAATGAAAGCAGTTTCTCATTAGTTTATTTATCTGTCTTCATTTTGCCTAAATAAAATGTAATTAACTATTTTATCTTTTAAAAATTATGCTTTGACTCTAACTGTACCATTGATGTCCCTAAAGAGTTTATTAAAAAATAATCAGACATTTTTCCTATTTTACTATGATGAGTTTGAATTATAGTTTAATATTCACAATTCTCTTGTCTATTATTATTTGCATCCCTATGGATTGATGTGTGATTAGCAATTACAAAGTGTTTAATGTTTAGATTTGTTTCATCCTTTATTTTAAAAACACTATCATTTTTATTTTACTACTGATATTATAAACTATAAGTCTTGGTTTCTAATGTTCTTAAATTGCATGTAACAGCCTTAGATTAATGGTTCAATTATTCTGGTGGCTTAATATTTTAGTCAAAATAAATGATAGAAAAGTCCATGTGATTTCTCTCTCTGATGGGACAAGTCTGGGTTTCCTCACGGCATGGTGGCTAGATGTCAGTAGGTGCATCCCTTGTAAGGGATGTAATGGTACTTCTGCTGTGGTCACAAAGTCTACCCAGCTCTCTATAAAAGGAGTGTTAAATCACCATGTAAGAGACTCGAGTATATGAGAGGGAGATATTGATGTGGCTATTTTTGGAAAATGCACCCATACTTCATTCTGACATTTTTTCCCCACTAGTTCTTTGGAACTAGACTGTTAAAGCTTTCATACTTTTTGTTTGTTTCAAGGATAATCAATGATTCCATAGCTTTCAGAGGATTGGTAACCAGGATATTAGGAATAAACACTTAACTGTTCTTTTTGAAGATAATATTGTTTCTTCACATTGACTTCCTAAATGTTGACATAAGAAACGTCCAAACCTGTGTGGGGGAAATAGCTGTGTTAGGCTTGCTTGCTGGCTTACTGCACTTTGGCTGCAAACACTTTGCCTGACGAGAGCATCTATATAAGGCGCTCTCGCTCGGGGGCGATTCTCCCAGATAGCTCTCCCACCACTGTGAGGTGCAGTTTTCCTGATCCCTTGCCCTCCACTGTGAAAAGCAGGTTTTTCTTTGTTTATTTGCTCCCCTGTCTTTGCGATCCTCCAATAAACGGGTATGGCCTGACACTTTCTGGCTCCGCAGTTCCTCTACTGTCTGCCTGAATTCAATGCGAACCTGTCTAGCCTCAACCACTAGCATTACAACCTGTAAGAATTTTTATGAGTTTATTTGAGCCAAACTGACAATTTCCAGGAAGCAAAATCTCAATGGATTAAAAAAATGCTCCAGAAATTGACAGTTTTACCACTAATTGTATGCATCAGAATCTAAGTGGGAGACAGAAGGGGGTGACATGAAATTCACTGGTGATAGATTGGGGAGGTGGGAGAAGGCAAAGCAGGGAAACCCTCTGGGATTGGGTAATAAGTAAAACAAATAAACACTTCTTTTACATTTGTGGGTTTAAAATAGTTAGCAGTTAACAATTAACAGGATAACAATAACAAGGAGAGGTTTTGTGGTCTCTGCTTTGGTGCAGGGAGGGGTCCAGTTAAAAGGAAATTACCCTGACATTTTAGAGATCTATTATTGTTGATGCAAAAAGACAATAGATAGGTTGAGTTAAGGTAAAGATTGACCTTTGTCAGAGAAGATACCTGCCTAGGACATGACTACCTGTCACGGTATGCTTTTAGTTAGAAAGTGTCAATTTGGACCATTGTATGCGGTTATTTTAGGTCTCTGAGTTTGCAAGACCCAGCATGCAGGTCTCCCCTGAGCTTGTCAGGTTCAGCATGAGGCTTCTTTTTCATACATGGAAACAACTGGTTTCTCAGAAACCCTGAGAATATTTATTGTAGGGAGGTGCTTGGTGTCTTGTAAGAGAAGAAAAAATGGTCAGGTGAGCCCCAATGATCATCCTGAGCAGACATGAGTAGTGTGGCCACTCTGAGTGAGTTAGCTATTGTTCGTCACAGTGTTAGGGCACAAAGCATTGGGCCAAACCTGGGTTTGACGCTGGGAGTAATGGCACTATTTCTTATAGTGTGTTTTTGGGGCAGTGACGTAGGGTTAAATAATAAAGTGAATGTAAAATTCTCAGTACAGGACAAATACTAGCTGTTATGCAAAGGTGAGATGTTATTTTTTACACAGAATATATCCTGGGAGTGGGCACCTCTACTTCATATTGACATTTCTCCTGTGGGCAGCCCAGTGTCTTATTTATACTGTAGTAAATGCTCAATGAATTCTTTTCAAATATTCCATTTCTGAGTAATTTCTCTTCTTGATTTGCTAAAATGAATCGAATCACACATTTGTGCAAATCTTTTTGCTGGTTTGAAGCTTGATAATAAGCTGTAATTCAGCCATTCTGAGAGCTATATTAAGTTCAAGATTTCTAATTTTTGGAGCGGAATTTGGATATTCAACTTGCTCTTTGCATTCTCAAAGATCCTCTCTAGCAAAGGTTAATCCTTCCACTCCCCTCCATACCAGGCCTCTAACTCATCAGGGCGCTGAACATTCACACAGCTGAAACATGGCAGCTAGCTCTCAACCCATGTGCTTGTTCTATAACCCAGGAGCTTTGTTTGGAGGATCTGGGTAAGAATAACACATGTTCTTTGTTTTCAAATGAATGGCTTGTTTATGCTTTTAAAGTCTCTAGAGTTGATTGAATACATACAGCAAGTCCTGTGGGAATAATGCAGTATGATATGGGTTATTGAAGGCACCCTTAATCAACAGACCACCTTTGTAAGTGAAGGAAAGACCCCAGAGAAGCCTGGAGGACCACCCTGAAGACATAGAACAAACAACATATTTTAGCAGAAATTCGCAGACAGGGTACCTCAAAATAAATGTGCTCTGTCAGGTGCCCAGTGTAACACATCACCTCCCAGGGACGTGGCTCTCAGCTTTGGGTGCAGAGTGGAATCAGTTGGAAATAGATCCAAATTACTTGCAGTGAGACCCAGGCCTTAGTATTTTCTAAGCTGTTGTGATCGCAAGTGGGCTGAAGGGTGAGAACCTATGCTGGAGGGGGGTCCTCATTTTACCTTTCTTAATACTTGGCTGTTCAGAGCGCTCCCCAGACCAGCAGCATTAACACCACCAGGGAGCTTCTTAGAAATGCAGGACCTGGGCCTCATCACTGCAGACCTTCTGAATTAGAGCCTATATTTCACAGTATCCACAGCTGATGATGTGTATTGTCAAGTTTGAGAAACACAGCTCTAGTGCACTTGTTCCCAAAGTTGGCTGAGTATTAGAATTCATTGGAGAAATTTTGAAAACCTAGAGGTTTATACCTCACTAGGCCTACAGCAACTGAATCAGACTCTCTGGGTATAGGATCTAAGAAAGATCCTGCAAATGGACCAGTTAACAATTGTTACTGCTCAGAATTGCTTAGTATTTCCTGATAAACTAACCTGACTGTTGGTGAAAGCCCCAAAAATCTAAATTCAGGATTGATTTCAAAGAACTGACACGTAGCCTTGTCTAAATTCATAAGAGTTTTAATAGGAAAAATTTACATACACAGGCAAAGCAGCTGCTCTGGGGTTGGCAGGCTGGGTAAAATCCACACCTCTCCCAGAATGGGGTCCTTTTTATGTGGGGCTAACAACAAAATCATATGGTGGATAGTTGTGTAGACCATCAGAAGGATCAATGCATTTCTAAGTTCAAGGTTAACATTAAGCAATTATTACACTCTATACATTCATCAACCTCCCTCCTGGGACAGATGTTTGTCTTTGGTGGCACATTCTGACTTTCAGAACAGTTGCCCACCCAGCGTGAGGTTCCAGAGCCACAGAGAGCCCAGCATTCCCCAGACACCTCTGATGCGGGAGCCCTATTGCATCTCTACAGTAAGCTTTCCTGCATTGACTCACCTATTAGATCTGATTTTTTGTCCAGTTGGCTCAGTGGTAGAGCATTGGCCTGGCAGCCTGGCATGTGGAAGTCCAGGGTTTGATTCCCGGCCAGGGCACACAGGAGAAGCACCCATCTGCTTCTCTACCCTTCCCTCTCTCCTTCCTTTCTATCTCTCTCTTCCCCTCATGCAGCCAAGGCTCCATTGGAGCACAGTTGGCCTGGGTGCTGAGAACGGCTCCATGGCATCCGCTTCAAGCACTAGAATGGCTCCGCCACAAAGGAGCAATGCCCCGGATGGGCAGAGCATCTCCCCCTGGTGGGCATGCCAGGTGGATCCTGGTCAGGCGCATGTGGGAGTCTGTCTGACTGCCTCCCAGCTCCTGCTTCTAACTTTGGAAAAATACAAAAAACAAACAAACAAAAAACAACATTTAAATTACAATGACAACAACAGAAATAGCAACAAGAAAATAATCTGAGAATGGACTTTCTACCTTTGACATTTTCTCCCCCATCTTTCAGTCATGCCACTTGCAATTTTTAAGTTATTCATCTTTTTGAGATTTTCCAAAGTATTCACTTAGCTTTATTTTAATTGTTTTACATGACTTTTAAATAGTTTGCACTACTGGGAAATGGGACATAAACAAGTTTGAGAGGAGACAACTGGCTTTTGGGAGGGACAGGACTCAACTCTGAAGCAGAAGGAGACAGGATAGTTATAAAGTATTCTGTAGTGACTCATGGTGACCCACGAAGAACAGATATAAAACTAAATCCCCAGGTACATTGGTTCAGCATTTACCACTCCATATATGAGCTGCCTGCAAACAAAGGCAGGCACTGTCAGAAATGTGGCCACATCTATTACGTAAGGACAGATTTCTATGTTCACACTTCGTGTTGATGTTTTTGGTCATTAGCTCCCCAAAACCGCAAAAGCTCCAAAATCCCAGTTTTCTCATAAGCCATTTGCAAGAAAATGCACCTTTCAAGTCATACAAATTAACCTTTAGCTAGAAATGGGAGGAGTAGGAAAAGGAGTTGGGAGGACTCACCAGGTGTTGTTGGATGCAAAGACTCCTCAGAAATCTGGTTTCAATATGCACTTGGCTATTTTCAGATCTAATTGGTTCCCTAGGCAAAATTCTGAATTCCTCTCTGAGCCTCTTTGCAAATGAAGCACTTGCATGTGTCCTTTTGTCTGCAGTCCAAACCAACAATGATGCCTCTGCCACTTGCTTGGGTTTAAGCTATTACAGTGAACAAATAAAACAGCGACGGAAATAGAAACTCCAATTAAAAGATACTGCTACAGCAGATCATTCTCTCCATCCATAAGCTCTATGATACCCAAGGAGCACTGAGTAAGAGCGCACTGCACATATTAGCCCTGCTGCAGCTCTCTGCTCGCTCATCAAATGCATCACATTAGCAGTTAAATCTCCTCCTTAGGGATTTAGGAACAACTGATGTCAGTGAGGCATATTATAGTAACTCTGAAATATGTTTAAATAAACATGCAGAATAGAAATCTCTATATTATCTCAAATTGCAGACACAATGATATATCAGATATTGATAAGCAATCTGTTTTAACAGAACTTTAAAAGACAATGGTTAATAAGTCACCCAATTCTTCAGAATATTTTTCTATTGTTTGGGGAAATACTCACAAATTTTAATTTTATGTCTAAATATTTGCCAACATTCAGTGTCTAATCACTGAAAAAAAGGAACATATGTTAAATGGTGAGAGTATAAATAGGGCCATTTGCAAATGGCCTGGCTTATCAATATCTTTAAAATATTGTCACAAACATATCTACATGCAAAAACCGCCTCATTCAGAATTGAAACCAAATTACAGTTAATGTAAAAATATTCTTGCTTAATTGCCCAACAGTAACATCAAGCACAATTATGTAGATTAAAAAACCTCACATTTTTAAGAGAAGTGTATTTCATTTCAATGAAAACATCATTTTTGATTTAGGTAAAAGTATTTAATGTCAGAGCATATAGAAAAATATAAAGTGAAACTGAAAATTAGCCATAATTTTCCCTGTCAGAAATAACTCCTCTTAATATAGAGGTGTCTATCCTTTCACACAATTTTTTTTCTCTTTCTTTTTGTATTTTTCCAAAGTCGGAAACAGGGAGGCATTCAGACAGACTCCCGCATGCGCCCGACCGGGATCCACCCGGCATGCCCACCAGGGGGCGATGCTCTGCCCATCGTGGGGCGTAGCTCTGCCGCAATCAGAGCCATTCTAGCGCCTGGGGCAGAGGCCACAGAGCCATCCTCAGCGCCCGGGCCAACTTTGCTCCAGTGGAGCCCCGGCTGCGGGAGGGGAAGAGAGGGATAGAGAGGAAGGAGAGGGGGAGGGGTGGAGAAGCAGATGGGTGCTTCTCCTGTGTGCCCTGGCCAGGAATCGTACCCGGGACTCTTGCACGCCAGGCTGATGCTCTACCACTGAGCCAACCAGCCAGGGCCCTTTCACACAATTTTTTTAAGAGCACAAACCTGCATATGACTTGCACAGACCCTTATTAAAGGATATCATACCATAAAAACTGCACAATTTTTAACATTTAACAGCATAACAGGAACAAAATTTCTAAGTCGATAAATTTAGACCTAGACTATTATTTTAAATTACTGCATGGTTATCCAAAATATAAGCTACATCTATCTTCCTAAAAAATCAATTTTTTGATATCTTCATTAAGTTATTTAAAAATTAATTATTTTTAAATTTTTTATCTCCAAAGTTGTTTTGGAGCTTAGAATACACTGTTTAAAACTTCAAAGAAGTACTTAAAATTTAACTGTGTTACTTTTTGTTCTCTGAGTCATGATTTTTTTCATGTTTGCTTAAATCTTCTTTTTTTCCTACATTATATATACAGGAAGAATCAGGTAAGAACAGTATCAGAAAAGAAGGTGACAGAGTGCTAGGTGGTTGAATATCTGGCTTTTTTTCTTACAGAAAGTGTTTACCTTCTTACATGTGTCCTGTTCTAAGACGGTCTTAAAACTCAAGCTCTTAGTAAAAACCAAGGTACAATAGAAATGAAATTCCAAAGTCAAGTGCCAGACCACTTAATGCATCACTTACAAAAAAAAATCGGTTTCAAAACATTTGGGCATCTCATCTAGGTGCTCAAGAGAGTCCAGATGTAGACAGAGGATTCTGGGACGTGTGCTTTCTAGAGAAAACTGTGCTGCAGGAAAGCACAGAGCAGTTATCTGATCCATCAACTCAAATCCAGCTGTTTGAGGGAAGGGCTCTGTGGGACCACTCAGAGAATGTAAGATACATCCCCTGAATTCTGGAGACCTAGCAGATGGAAGTCTGTTTGCTACCCCAGGAAATCAAGAAGACAGGAGAAGGGCCAGTGAGATCCTTTGGTGATAGTCTGGAAATGACCATTACATGTGAATGTATGTCCTGTTCACCATGGGGCATGCCATGTACGAGTGTTTCCCAAGGACCAACTGTTGACCCTGGAAGAAAGAGTGTTTCCCTTGAGCTATTTCAGTTTTAAGCCAAGAGGACTCTTCAAAGGGATGATGAGACACTCATATGAACCATGGGCTGGACATGGAGCATCTGGCCAAAGGAGAATCATGGTTTACATTGGAGGATCTGCATCCAGAAGAACTCACAAAGGGTATTGTTTGCCTGCCCTGGAGTCCTGACATAAGGTGGAAAATACACCTGTGTATCCAAACATGGCCTTGCCCCAAGCTCAGCTCCTCCTGGGCCAGTCCTAGGAAGGGGCCAACTCTTTAGCCAACACCTACAGGGGGAGAGAACAGTGTGAGAAAAAATGGAGTAGGACTACCCTGGCCTCCCCCCTGAAAGCTGACAGGGCATAGCAGTCCAGGGTGGGAGGTGGGAGATCTGAACCTTAAGTCACATT
The DNA here is from genome assembly GCF_036850995.1 of Saccopteryx leptura. Taxonomy (NCBI): domain Eukaryota; kingdom Metazoa; phylum Chordata; class Mammalia; order Chiroptera; family Emballonuridae; genus Saccopteryx; species Saccopteryx leptura. The sequence continues at coordinate 182,078,862 of NC_089507.1, forward strand.
TAGATCTTTTATTACTCTCAAGGACTGGTCATTCTAACTTTCAAACTGAGGCTTTGTGTGTGTAAAGTGGCCATAATTCTCTCTATTCATAACTTGTTAGTCCTATCCACATTCTTACCTAGGGATGGGCAATTTACATTAAAACAAAAAATGGTAGAAAAAATTAAATTACGTTTTGAGTATATCCTGTGAATGTTACATGCTCAGTGGATTGGTTGCCTAATTCTTAGTGGTTTCCAACCAAAAACATGGCGGTTCTGGAGCAAGATTTAGCTGGTAACAACACTGTCAAAGGTGGGGTAGAAGGAGACAAGTATTGACAGGCTTCTATTTATCATTAAAAAGGATCTCCATCGCCAAGGCAGAACTACAGAAAAAGTTGGAGTACGTGTTGTACTGCACTTGGACATTCATAGTGAAGTATAGTTTATGTGACAGGGATGCAAAGAAATAATGCTTCTTGTCAAAGAATCATTGGGAGTCATTTGTTAGTTATTTTTTGCATCAGGCTTCTTAGTTGAATTTGTAGGCAGACTGTTTACTCACACAAGAAGGAGTCAGTTGGTAGACTGGGACAAGGAACGAATGCAAAAACAAAAGTTATAAGATGTAATGGAAAAAATGAAACTGATGACCATCTGGGAACAGTAAATCTTGTTTGCACAATTTTTGCGTAAACTGATTATCTAGGAGCTAGCAGACAAAGGTCCATCTGGGAAGACTATTTTTGAGGACGCCAACTGGGGCATTCCAGACAACAATTTCCTTTGCTTAGGGATTCTCCAGAAGGCCTTGGGGGTTGGGCTGGGGCAAACAGACTGACCATTGTTCTGGAGGGTCAGCCATTTTTCTTCGGTCAGCACCTCTTTCTTGGTCCGGCCACAACTACACCACTGATCTCAGTAGATTTCTCATTATTCACATCTTTCCCCACCCCTCTTTTTGTGCATTCTGAGATGGTTTGTGTGTTTGCATCAGTGAGGAAGTTAAAGAAACTGGAGCTGTTGCTAAACGCTGAATTTTTCTACACTAGAAAGAGCAGGGAGCTTTCCCTATTTCTAAACACAAGTGAATTTGGGAAGGGAGAAGGGGAGAAGGGGCCAAGACACAAGAGCAGCTCAGGTTTTATTTTAGAAAAAATATTTGGGGAAGTTTATTTAAGAGAATGACTATAATTTGGGGACAACTGCTATGAGGTGATCAGTAGCCTTTGGGGAAAGGGGTGTGAATTTGTGGGGCATTTTTTTTACTGTTTCCCTATGGTGTTTTTCAAGAGTTCTACAATAAAGATTTAAACTGCTATTCAATTCTTCCATAGCTCTTCTGAAGGCAATACTGTGATGAGAATGGCAATGAAAAAAAGGACAAGTTTGTTTTAGTTATACACGTTAAATATTTGAGAAGGCTTCAATAAAGACACTTCTTTTAAAAAAATCCAGCATTCACCAAACTCTTTTGACCACACTATCCTATTTTTAGAAGATGTGTTTTCAAATGTAATTATTTGGGAATCACTTTAGGGAATGTGATTCCCAGTTCATGTTATCTCAGGATAGATCAAGAATTTTTTTAAAAAAAAAAATCACAAAATGTTCACTCTCTCCCCCTAATTTAATTTCAGAGTTATATAAAGTTTAATGGTTGTCTACTGTTTCCCTCAAACTCATGACCTTCCTGGAACATCATAATATGAATTTATTTGGGAATAGAATTATTGCAAATGTGATTCATTAAGATGAGGTCATACTGGAGTAGGGGAAACTCTTAATCCAATATGACTAGCATCCTTATAAGAAGAGGAGAGATACAGAGACAGACGCACAGGAGAATGTCACGTGCAGACAGAGGAAGAGATGGAAGTGCTGTGTTTAGAGGCCAGGTAACACCGAAGATTTCTGGCAACACCAGAAGCTAAGAGAAGGGCATAGGATAGATTTTCCCCCTGAGCCCTCAGAGGGCGTGTGGCCATGCTGATGCTTTGATTTCAAATTCTGGCCTCCAGATCAGTGAGAGAATCCATTTCTGTTGTTCAACAGAGTGTGTGGTAATTTGTAAGGCGAGTCTAAGAAACGAATACAAAGGACATGTTTCAAAATTAAAGAAATATCTGGTTTCACAAACGTGCAAACTTGAAGACCACTCAGCAATAAAACGTAATGAGCTACAGATGCATTAAATAGAACACAGAAATGAATCTCAAAATAACCATGGTAAACAGAAGAAGCCAGGTTAAAAAAAGAGTGAGTACATGCTGAATGTTCCCATTGGTATAAAATGCTAACAACGTAAACTAATTTGGGGTGACAGAAAGCAAGGGGCTGCCTGTCGCAGGTGTGCCAGCAGGGGAGGGAGGGGCGGAGGGAAGGTTTACAAAATGCACGAAGGACCTTTGTGGCTGACGGATACATTCAGTCTCTTGGTCTTATAGTAGCGGTTTCATCAGGTGTGCACATGTCAAAACTTAACAAAATTGTATATTTTAAATGTGAATAATTTACTGTACGTTAATTGTACCTTAATAAAGCTGTCATTAAGATTTAAATCATCAATAACATATTGTGCAAAGTTGCATGGAGGAGCAGCGGTGACAAAGAAATGTCTCCTCTGTTGTGTGCACGCATGCACGCTCTCACTATATTCTTGTTTTTAATTGAAAGTGTTAAAGCAAACACATTACCAAAACAACTCTAATTATTTTCTCTGGACCAGTCTCCAGCAAATTAAGGAGAGGGAGCTGAGAAGCCATTTCAGCCCCAAAATAACACCCAGAGGAGCTTTCTTGTAAGATAATCTTGGCATTAAGCAAGCCCAAGCTCTCCGACACCATTCTTCACGTGCTCAGGGGGATGTCGTGGCGGTGTTAGAATGACCCTTCAGAGTTGCCCCTTGCCCCTCACAGGTTGACACGTTCATTTTTCCTCTCTCACTTTTCTCCTGGCTTTAACTAAACATCACAGCTGAAAGAGGTTACCAAAGCAATGAGTCGAGTTCTGCTATTTCCTACCCATCTTTTAAGGCACAGTCACAGTCGGTCTTCCTCCATGGTAAAGGCTTTGCTTCTGCTTCACCGATTCCCTGCAGCACTCGCTCTGGGTTATGCCAGGTAAATGCGCTGTTCTCGCGCATTGGTTTCTAATGCTGTTGCTTCGTGTGTTAGTCTCGCTCCCCGGTCACAGTGAACCCCGTGTCTTTCAACTTGGAGACCCTCTTATTTGCTTCTAGATTCATCCCTCTACAGATTTTAGGATGTAATTCTAGCTCTAACCGGCTTAGGGCTCAACAACAGCCTGCAGGCTTTCCTCCTAAGCTTCCCTTTCATTCCCCCCTGGGCGCCAGATGTGTCCTTTGTCTGGCTGGACCTCTACTGGGTCAGAGTGCGGTTGATGACTTCAGATGACTGGTCCTGCTTCTCCAGGACAGGGGACATTTCAAATGGGCTGTTCCGCTCTCCCAGGCCAGGAGTGCCTGGGTATGAAGTGACCCCCAGGAGGACACTCACCAGATGAGTGAAGGCAGACGAGGTGCAAATGCATGCTCCCTTGTGATCAGGTGAGAGAGCCTGGAGGTGCACGCCACACTGTCCTCAGGCTCTCCCAGGGCATGAGCTTGCCCATTCTATGGCTGACTTAACACACCTTTTATAGCTGCCTTCCCTTTTTTAGATCGTGTCCCCAATTCCTTTCCAGTACTGAAAGAACCTTCCAGGTAAACTGCTTGCCTGCGAATTCTCATCTCCTCCTCAGGGAAAACCCACTCGAGACTAAGAACTTGTCTTAGACCCCACTGGGTACTTGACTTGCTGACTCCCGCTGCACACTCTTCCTTGCTGCCTCCCACTCTTCTCAGAGCCCGTTTCAGACAGTGGAGTCCACAGTTAGACCTCCACCTATCAGCATATGGTTGAGCCCGGGAGGCTGGCTACCTTCTCATCACAGGCGGCACGGAAGAGTAGAGAGAACACAATTGTTTCTCATAGACCAGTGAGGTCACCAGAGAAAGATCTGTATGATGGCAGAAGGGGTGAGGAGATCTCATCAAGAATATTCTGGACAAGTTCTGTTGAATGCCCAGAGGACAAGACAGAGGTCCACTTGACCATCTGAATAGAGATATACCTTCTTTGCTCAAGAGAGCTGAAGGGGAGCCCTGGCCGGTTGGCTCAGCGGTAGGGCGTCGGCCTGGCGTGCGGGGGACCCGGGTTCAATTCCCGGCCAGGGCACATAGGAGAAGTGCCCATTTGCTTCTCCACCCCCCCTTCCTCTTTGTCTCTCTCTTCCCCTCCCACAGCCAAGGCTCCATTGGAGCAAAGATGGCCCGGGCGCTGGGGATGGCTCCTTGGCCTCTGCTCCAGGCGCTGGAGTGGCTCTGGTCGTGGTAGAGCGACGCTCCAGAGGGGCAGAGCGTAGTCCCCTGGTGGGCAGAGCATCACCCCTGGTGGGCGTGCCGGGTGGATCCCGGTCGGGCACATGCGGGAGTCTGTCTGACTGTCTCTCCCCGTTTCCAGCTTCAAAAAAATACAAAAAAAAAAAAAATAATAAAAATAAATAAATAAATAAATAAATAAGAGAGCTGAAGGGGAGAGAGGCCCTAAAGGCTATCTCTGAAGAACCCATATAAAGACTTTTTAACAACTGGCCAGGCCAATGACTGCAAAACCCCACAGCCCAATATGGACTGATTACTCTGTCTTCCTGGTTTTCCTTACCTCAGGTCTTGAACCCCAAAGTTAGGAAGTGGAAGAGAAAATGGGGAAAGAGCAGAAGAGTAGAGAATAGAATCACACCCCCACCTTCTGTCCTTTAGGGCTCCCAGCTCAATAAAGAACTTTTCTGCAGCTTCAAGTGATGGCTTGGCCTCCAGAATGTGCACACTGAACTGTGCTAGAACCACCCCTTTTTCTTACCGTGGTTAGCAGAAAAAAGGTTTGCCAAACATCCCTAAATTAATTCCTGGAATTTTTTAATGTTACCTCATATGGAGGGCAAAAGCACTTTGCAGATTTGATTCAGGTTATGAACCTTGAGATGGGAGAGGATACTGGATTATCAAGGTGGACCCATTTTAATCCCATAAATTACTAAGAGTGGAGAACCTTTTCCAACTGGAGAAGAGAGAGAGAAAATGGAAGGAGGAGGAGAAACTTGTAGACTGAAGATGGAGTAGAGAGGCTATAAACCAAGGAGTGTGGGCATTGCCCTCAGCTGATAAGCAGCAAGGAATCTTGGTCCTACAATCGAAAGGAATTGTACTGTCAACAACCAGTGGAGCAAGGAGCCACCAGAAAGGAACACAGCACTTCATTCTAGACCAGTGAACCCATGTGTACTTCTAACTAAAATAACTTTCTTTTCTTTTTTTCTTTAGAGGGAGAAGGACATACAGGAAGGGAGAGAGATGAGAAGCATCAACTCATAGTTGTGGCACCTTAGTTGTTCATTGACCTAAAAGAACTTTAAGATAATAAATTTGTGTTCTATAAGCCACTGTTTGTCATTATTTGTTATGAAAAATTAATACATTGACCACCTAGGGAGTCTCCTACCATTCTTGGGAGTCCTCTAAGACAGCAAACCTTTTGTAAGAGGCTCACTGTCACGTTGAAAAATAACAAATACTTTGCCAAATCTCTTATTGTGCTCTGCTTACCAGGGCCAAGGGTGAGAGAACTGGGGTACATGACCTGAAACCAGCGGACCTGTTCTCACCGTGGCCTTTGAATGGACACCAGGGCCTATACTCCTCTCTTCATCTTACCTCATTTTTCTCTTTCGCTTCTGTTTCTGACTCCTAAAAGCTGCATGCATATCCAGAATTTTGCTCAGGGAGGGATTTTTGAAAGTTCCAGTTAATAAAAACAGTATCTGTTCAGTTATTATCCTGGTCTTAAATCCACCCTCTGACTAGATCAGGGGTCCCCAAACTACGGCCCGTGGGCTGCATGCGGCCCCCTGAGGCCATTTATCCGGCCCCCACCACACTTCCGGAAGGGGCACCTCTTTCATTGGTGGTCGGTGAGAGGAGCATAGTTCCCATTGAAATACTGGTCAGTTTGTTGATTTAAATTTACTTGTTCTTTATTTTAAATATTATATTTGTTCTCATTTTGTTTTTTTACTTTAAAATAAGATATGTGCAGTGTGCATAGGGATTTGTTCATAGTTTTTTTATAGTCTGGCCCTGCAACGGTCTGAGGGACAGTGAACTGGCCCCCTGTGTAAAAAGTTTGGGGACCCCTGGACTAGATAGAAAAAAGCCATCTCTTTCCTGGATCCTGTAAGCTCAGCTGATACATGACCATGTTTATTTCCTGCACAATAGCAAACCAGTGATTTTCCAGGCATCAAAGCAGAATGGAGAGGCCTAATGAATAGGTCTCTGGTCACCTGTCCTGGGTGTGACAATGTGTGTGACTTTTTCAACACAGCCTTGTTAAAACTACTTCCTGTCTTACACTCAAAATTCAGGAGTCTAAGGAAGAGCGAACAACTCACAGTGCATTTGCTAGACCTTGCAATTTTATTTCAGCAAATTATGTTAGTTTTGGAATCAGAAAAAACAAGTACAGAGAGTTTTTGTTTTGTTTGTTTTAAAAGAACATTTGAAACAAACTCATCTAGAAGTACACAGGAGTTCTTGTCATCTCAGGTACTGAGATCACGTTTTAAAAAGATTTGTTTCGCCTGACCAGGTGGTGGCGCAGTGGATAGAGCATCGGACTAGGATGCGGAGGACCCAGGTTCAAGACCCCGAGGTCTCCAGCTTGAGCCAAGCTCATCTGGTTTGAGCAAAGCTCACCAGCTTGGACCCAAGGTCACTGGCTCGAGCAAGGGTTACTTGGTCTGCTGAGGCCCACGGTCAAGGCACATATGAGAAAGCAATCAATGAACAACTAAGGTGTCGCAATGAAAAACTAATGATTGATGCTTTCATCTCTCTCTGTTCCTGTCTGTCTGTCCCTATCTCTGACTCTCTCTCTCTGTCTTAAAAAAAAAAAAAAAAGATTTGGCCCTGGCCAGTTGGCTCAGCGGTAGAGCGTCGGCCGTGCGGGGGACCCGGGTTCGATTCCCGGCCAGGGCAAATAGGAGAAGCGCCCATTTGCTTCTCCACCCCCCCCCTCCTTCCTCTCTGTCTCTCTCTTCCCCTCCCGCAGCCAAGGTTCCATTGGAGCAAAGATGGCCTGGGCGCTGGGGATGGCTCCTTGGCCTCTGCCCCAGGCGCTAGAGTGGCTCTGGTTGCAGCAGAGTGACGCCCTGGAGGGGCAGAACATCGCCCCCTGGTGGGCAGAGCGTTGCCCATGGTGGTCGTGCCGGGTGGGTCCCAGTCAGGCGCATGCGGGAGTCTGTCTGAGTATCTCTCCCCGTTTCCAGCTTCAGAAAAATACAAAAACAAAAAAACAAAAAAAACAAAAAACAAACAAACAAAAAAAGATTTGTTTCTCCTAAGAATGGTACTGTTTTCTAAGAGGAAGCTTTGGTGCCTGCTGTTATGCAAATCTTTTCTATCCTATGCTTTTTTCCTCTCTTCTTGATCATTAACTTACAGAGAAGAGAATGTCTATTGATAAAAAATACCTTCATTTTGCTGTCTGTAAATTTTCTTAGTTAACTTTTTTCTTTCAAATTTATGTTTACTGACTGTACAATTCCATGCTGACAGTTACTTTTTTGTTAGCACTTTGAAAAATTTTAGAATACAGGTCCTTCCCGTACCTTCTATTGTAATTGTCATGTATATGTCGTTTTTATGGCTATTTTAGGTTTTTTGGAGAAAAAATATAGGATTATATAGTTTTCCTAGGATGTATTTACATATGATTTCTTTTTATTTATCCTGCTCAGGATCAATGTGCTTTCTAAATACAAGGATTAATTCAATTTTTTTCAAGCTGAGTTCTAAAACATTCTCAGCTATTGTTTCTTCACATATTGCTTAATTTTTTTCCTATACCTTTGATCACACATGTTAGATCTTTCCCCTATCCCTCATCAACTGTCTCTCTCACTGCGTTTTCCCCACGTCTCTGGATACTTGTGTTCAGATGGACTTTCCCATTCAGGAAGTCCCCACATGTGTCCAGTCTGCTGTTTTCCTCATCCAATGAATTCCTTATCTTAATTATGACTGGTTTCTTCAGAAGTTCATTTGATTCTTTTCCTGTTTAGTTTTGAATGGCTCTAGTTGCTTTATCATATTTCCTACTCTTCTTAAAGCTGCACATTTCCTACACCTCTTTACCTTGTGTTCTGTTTCTGTTAATTCTGTTATCTCCAATCATTATCAGACTGATCATCTTACTTGTTGTTTTTGCTGGTTGTCACTCATAGTACCTTGTTCTCCACATGCGTGTTGATATTTGATTTGAGCTCATTTCTTTTAGAATTTCCCCTCTGGGCATGCTTTGGATATTTGAGTCCAGATGCTGGTCCTCTGCAAAGGATTTGCCATTGTTTCTTCTGTCAGCTGATCGGGGCACTACCAACCTAGGAACTCTTACCTTATAACCAGGCCTTGGGTTATTTTAGGACACATAGGTTACATAGGTTCTGCCCCAAACTTGATAATGGTGGCTATGGTCACAGATTTTTAAGCAAGCTTCTTTTTTAAAAATTAGTACTATTATTAAGGTTCCTTCACTGCTGCAGCTGAATGAAGCATGAGTGAGTCACCAGCCTCCCTCCCCTCGGCAAGGTGTTTCCCCCTAATCTACACTCAGGGACATTTGACATCAGAGATAAACACAGAGAAGACGTTACCACCAGCATTGCTTGCTTCTTAGATTTGGCCTTTTTACTGTTATTTTTACTCTTCAAAAACCTCTCTTATTTCTTCACCAGCTAGTTTATTCATTAATTTTTTTTTATTTCTTTGAAAGATCCAGTATTAGGTGACATATGTATTATTAACTAGGGTTTCTCCAAATAGTATATCATATCACTGCTGCATTTGTAACTATGTGTATGATCAAGCAGTTTGTCACTGTGGACAGCTGGAGTATAATGTGGCTGGGGAACGCACCTAAAGTCATCACAAGTGGAGGATGAGAAAACTGAGATTTTATGGGACCAGTTCCCCATTCATCAGGGGTTGAAGATGAATCTGGAGACATTGATTCTGGCACTTTTGGCTTGCTCTGTACACAGGCAAGAAGAAAGCCTTCAGAAAGAGAATTGCTTTCAGAGTGTAGAGGTAAGTACTGATAGGTTAGGGGAAGGGTCCTGACAGTGTCTGCCACAGGGCATCAGGTGGCACAAAGATTAGAGAAAGCCTGTATCTTGAAGCAGTTGGGCTTTGAGTTTCTCGCCCTCAACAAGAAGACTAAAAGAGATGTTAAAATCCAAACAGAGTAGACTCGAAGATTGTGGAAGCTCTGATCAGTTGGCTGAGCCATTTAATGGTGATCTGTTTCTTTAACTCTTCTAGTGGAATGTAGAAATGGCAGAAGATATTGAATTCTGTGCAAAAGAGGGATAGTATAAAGGGAGAAAACAATGCCACAGTAACTGGAGAAGGACAGTGGTAGCTCTGGGGCCCTGACTCAAGGGCCATCCTTTTGCAAAACCGAGCTGATAGTGATTGGCTGCAGATGGTTGGACTCTTGTAACAGGAGACCATGGCTTTACTCTTTAAGGTTCAGCAACAGCTTAGAAAATGTGTGTGTGACCACTAAAAGCATCAGGGAAAAAGCTTTTCTCATTTCCAGAATATAAATAGATTATAAGTCCAGGCATCCCTGCCTCAGTTGCTCAGTCTCTATTTATAGAAGACCCCTTCTACCTGAAGCATTAGTGCCCCCAAAACAAACAGAAATTCAGAAGATTTTGACAGTGTTTTCCCCTTTATTTTCAACCTTATTATCTGTTTGACATTCTATGGGCTTATTTAGGACTCATATCACAGGGTTTGTTTATAAAAGCCCAACCACAAGTATTGGTTTGGAAAATCTAAGTCTTTATTCTAATACAGAAGTTACCTTTTTCTAGCCTTAAACATTTAAATGTGCCCAATCTCCTTGACGAGAACAACAGCCACCTGTAGGGGAGAAACAAAAAGCAGACTAGTATATAAACAAGGCAAGTGACATGAGAAGCACAATTTGCATGTTGCTCATGGAGATTGCCAAAATTTGAACATAAGCTGCTATCTGTTCAAGGATATCAAGTTAGTATTTGTTCAAGGAGTTTCCATGGTACTCAAGATTCTGAGTGACAAAGGAATCTCATTAGTATTCTTGAGGTAGTCAATATATTTCTTATCTTATGCAAATGGCAACACACTCTATGTATTATCTTGTTGTTGGCTTTCTTCATTTAACAAGAATTCCTGGAGACTTCCCTGCAGTTAATGACTGCAGAACATAATAAACATAATAATGATTACCTGCCCATATGTACACAAGCTTCTGCAATCTTATCTGTGGTGATGTGGTTTGATATTCTGTGGATAAGCCATCATTTCCCTATTCATGGATATGTAAGAGGTTTCTAGTCTTTCTTAATTAAAAACTATTCTGTAATCATTAATTTCAAGCACATACCATTTTGCACCTTGGAAGATAAACACAAATGATTTTTCCTGGAGTTATAAAGATATTGCTTAATTGAAAGATGCTATGTATTTGAGATTGTAAAGCCAGTAGCCACGTCCACCATCACAGCTGCCTGGCCCATGCAGGTTCGCATTTGATTCGGACAGATGGTAATGAAACAACGGAGCCAAGAACTGGTGGGCCATTAACTTAATCCTAGCTCTCACCTGGCGGGCGAGTAATACACACAGTGGGAAAACACTTCCCTTTCCATTCAGGGCTTCCAAAGCCACTGACTTATCCGAGTTTCCTAGAATCAAAGCTTTCTACCTCACCAGCCTTATTCACCTCTGTTCCCCATCTCCTTCTCTCTGCACAAACTCTGCACAAACTGGCTTCTCCTTCAGCACTCCACTATCTTGGCTGCCTCTCCTTTCCAATGCTAATTTCAGGAACAGAGAGAGAGAGAGAGAGAGAGAGAGAGAGAGAGAGCGCTCCTGGTTTGCCTCATTTTATAGTATAGAAATCAAAACCTTTAAACCAACATACAAATAAGAAAGTCTCTGATACAAAGTCACTTAATGGGGCATAAATGGGATTCCTCATAAGAGTGCACCACCCCACATCAAGTAACAGTCAAGGGTGTGGGGAGAAGCTTAGTTTTGAAAAGATCTTAGTATTAAAAGGGTGGGAAAGGTTTAGTCTTAATGACTTTGCCGGCTTATAGCCTGTCTCCCACACCCAATGCAAACTATAAGCAAGCAAACATATATATCATATTTACAAACTTATTTGACCAACAGAGATTTTAACAGATTTTGACAAATTTCTCCATTGAAGTATATTGATGTCCCTTCCAACCAGCAATACAGGAGAGTGTTGATTTTCCCACATTCTGTATGCACACTCTAATTCAGTGTGTTGTCAGACTTAACTGATCTTTTTCAATTTAACAAAAGAAAAGGGGTAATTACAACTTATTACACATTTTTCTTACTATAAACAACACTGAGCATCTCTTCTGATGTCTAAGAACTGTGGGGGGGCTTTGGCTTCTTTTAATTAGGCTGTGACTAAGGTGGTTTTTTACTTTTTGGATTGCACAGACTCACTAGAACTGTGTCTGCCGCAAATTGAGGTCGACCTTTTAGGCAAATAAAATTAAGAACAGACCTAATTTGAGAGTCAAACTTACTGAGTCTGTGTGCAAAAAAAAGCTACCAGGAGAAACGGATGCTGATGAGATGATGCTGTAGATACATACTTAATGACACAGAACCTGTATTTACAATACAGGGGAAAAGGTTTAAAGAGGAAAAAGTAGTTAAAATAATACAGTGTTATTCCTCTTCCTTAAAAAAAATATAGTATGTGTTTATAGAATGGTTATTAGAAGGATATATTTTATGAAAAATTAGCCATGATCACTTTGTACAAGGACACTAATGCTATTTTATCCTAATACGTGCTTTACTATATTTTTGAATTATTGTCAGTTATTTCTATATTAAACATTTTTAAATAGTATTATATTTTAAAAATGTATCCTGCCTCATTGGCAGATAGTCATTAAAATACACAAAGTAATGAGAAGAGCATCAGTGTAAGAATCAGGAGACCCAATTCTTAGTCCCTGTTCTGCCGTTAAGAAGCTCTGAGATATTGAGCTTGTAGTTTAATTTTTCTGAGCATCAGTTTTATTATTTGTGATATGGGGGAATAGGACAAACTTATTTTTTAATCTCTTTATGTTAAATTCCTACCATATATATTGAGATGAGATACTTTTATACTAATACTGATTAAGTCCTTTTATAGATGTATGTTTGCATTTTGAATAGTTGGACTTCATAAAATCAAGGTGATTCTATGTGTGTCTGTTGTTTCTTTTCTTTTTTTTATTTTTTTATTTTCTGAAGTTGGAAATGGGGAGGCAGTCAGACAGACTCCCACATGTGCCCGACCGGGGTCCACCCAGCATGCCCATCAGGGGGTGATGCTCTGCCCATCTGGGGCATTGCTCTGTTGCGACCAGAGCCATTCTAGCACCTGAGGCAGAAGCCATGGAGCCATCCTCAGCACCCGGGCCAACTTTTGCTCCAATGGAGCCTTGGCTGCAGGAGGGGAAGAGAGAGACAGAGAGGAAGGAGAGGGGGAGGGGTAGAGAAGCAGATAGGTGCTTCTTCTGTGTGCCCCAGCTGGGAATCAAACCCAGGACTCCTGCATGCCAGGCCAATGCTCTACCACTGAGCCAACCGGCCAGGACCTGTTATTTCTTATGTAAATGTATTGTCTGTGAACTGTGGTGGTGTGCAATGCAAAACAAACCTTCACATGGAGAAATGATCTTTTTAAGGCTTATTGAAAAAGGTTACTTTGGTAACAAGACAACAAACCCACCCACTTCATCTCAGGGGTCAGAACAAGGTTCTCTATGTAAGCATCATTTCTGTTCTTTAGATACAAACTTTGAAGAAGCTTCAATGAGATTATTTAAATTTAAATATTAGTAACAAGGACTTTTCACTCAAAGACACAGCACTTTGAATTATTCTGTTATCATTTTATACGAGCAGGTTTATTCACATAATCAGAGAGAGGTCAAGTCTTTGAGGACACAGACATCACTCATATCTTCAGTGCTTTCCCACCCAACAGGATCATAATAGCTACCATCTATTGAATATTTACTATATGCTGGTAGAGTACTGAGTGCTATATTTGTGGATCATCACTCTAGTTTTTACAACAGAGGGTGTATCAGTTAGCACTTGATGTGTAACAAACACTCCAAACTTGTTGGCCTAACAGGGTTGGCAAACTCATTAGTCAACAGAGCCAAATATCAACAGTATAATGATTGAAATTTCTTTTGAGAACAAATTTTTTAAACTTAAACTATATAGGGAGGTACATTTCTTATCAAGGTAGCATCCGCACATGGTATTTTGTGGAAGAGCCACACTCAAGGGGCCAAAGAGCCGTATGTGGCTCGCCACTGCAGTTTGCTGACCAGGGGCCTAAAACAATAACTATTTATTTATCTTATGTTTCTCTGGGTTGGCAATTCAGGATAGGCTCAGCCAAAAGTTGGTCTTAAATGTGCTCACTTACATGTCTGCAATCAACAGCTAAATTGTTTGGACCTGACTGGTCTAAGAATCAATATCTCTTGTTCTATATGGTCTTTTATTATTCATCAGGCTACTTGGGGTTATTAGCATCACAATTGTAAAGTTCTAAAAGTGACAAGAGATTTCCCCTAATGTGTGAACATTTTTCAATCTTCTGTCCTGGGAACCTTCCCACCCTCTCTTTAGCAGTATGCTTGCTAATGTTTCATTGGCCAAAATAAGTCACAAGGCCAAACTTAGAGTCAGTGTGGGAGGGGACTACTTAACACATGTGTGAATGAGCTGCTATTGCAACAGTCTACTGCACAAAATGTTTGTTACTAGTGGTTGATAAAGAGTGAATCAACAAGGGTCCTAAAACTAATCCTGTAGTGGTAGGGAGCAGGAAGAGGAGGGAAGCACTCACCAGGGTAGTCTTACCCAAAGAATGCTGCTTCCTCTAAGGGACTGCTTGTCTCAGTTTAGGCATGTTTTGCTGGTGGAAACATTAGAGCAATCTAGTTCATTTTCAGAAGTTTTCTAGTTTGCATTAAAGATTACTCAGGTCCTTCTAGCTCCTCAACACTTTGGGTAGCTTCTATCAAAGCCTATAGATAGAAGGATCCAAGAGCATTGATGTTTCTCCCTTAACCTCTACCTGCTAACCCCACTGATCAAGAACTATTGTTAACATTTAGGGGCACATCTTTAATAACCTCTGACTACTAAGATGCAGTGCAGTGAGATAATACCCCTCCACAATTTCATAGACAAGGAAACTCTAAGGTTAGAACCAAAGCTGCCGAGTTCTCGGGTCTTCTCGGGCCAGTATTACCACTGTGGGAAATTCCAGCCCAGAGTGCTCACTTAAATGTGAATGCTTCCTCCTTTTCACACAGTAATCAAGGGTTGGCTTTAAAATCATTGCAGAACAGTACAGAACCTCTCCTTTTTTTCTTTTTTAAACCAGGAGTACACGGTGTTCACCGTATAGCCTCCCACTCACATCACAGAGTTGACAAGGGAAAGAGTGTGCTGGAGCACAACCATGGAAAGTGACTTAAGCAGGGGTGAAGTCTGGGACAAGACTGTCCTGGGAACCTCCCCACCCTCTCTTTATGTCTTTGCCCACAAGTTCCCAAAATTCGAGGCCAGAATCGGCAAAGCCTGTCTTGGGGAGCCCCTGCCACAAGTTCCCACCCACACCCGGGAAACTCTCATGAATCAATCAGAAGAATATAACCACTGAAATGCTTGTAGGCAGTTGCTGAATAGCTCCATCAATAATCCTGGGATCCCTTTTAAGGGCCAGGGGAAAACAAAGTCAAGAGAAGCAGGTTGTATTCAAGGCATTGAGTAGGTGTCAAAGGCAGCATCAATACAGCCAACGGGGAAAAAAAAACTCACTTTAAATAAAAACATAATTTTATACCACCAGTAATTCAACCTTGGCAGCATGGGAACTCCCCCCACCCCTTTCTTCCTTTAGTAGGGCTCATTTTATTTCCCTCACTAAAGAGAACTGCAGAAATGAGGACCATTTCAGTGCCTGTGAATGACACAAATAAATCAGGGAATGCACTAGTCTCCTGCTTAGCCCCGGGCTTGGAGGAGGCCTGGAAGATGCTCAACCAGTCTTCCCATTTCTCAAGAATTCTGCCCACATTGCCATAGAGGACAGCTTCCAGCTAATTCCCTTGAGCACTGGCTGACTTGGAGCACAAGAGCTGGAGACCTCAGCCAGGACCCTCACCCAGCCCATCCATTTTATAAATGCGGAGAGAGATACAAAAACTTTATGTGACCCACCAAAGTTACATCATTTGCTACTTTACCATTTTACTGTGTCTACCAGAGAGTGGTTGAGATGAGAGATAAGTAGCACATGAATGGAGTCAGCAAGTAATGACTGAGTACCTATAGCATATACCGTGCTCAAGTCAGAGATGAGGGAAGGTCCCAAGGAGACTGGTTTCTGGGCTTCCACCACAGAACCATTTCTAGTCACAATGATGTGACCTCCAAAATCCTTTCTTCCTGCCTGTTCTACCCAACCAATGTCTGTTATCTTCCCTCTTTTACTATTCTATATTCTAGTATATACCCTCTGACCTGAACCATCAAACCACAACAGCCTCTGTACAGTCTTCCTGCCTCCACCATTGTTCCAGCACATCATCATCTGCACTGCTGTCCAAGTGACCTCCCTCAGAACTTTATTGGATGTGTCTGTCACTTGACCAAAGAACTTTACTGGCTACTTAAATCAAAATTCTGCCTGACAAATGAATTTCTATTAAGGTGGATTTTGCCTACTTGTCCACTCCTACCTTTTAAAGTTGAGCCATAACAGACCATTGAGTTTCCTGGCATGTGGCTCCCTTTCCTGTTCCCATGCCTTTGTGTTGCTGGTGCTTTGGTTGGGAATCTCTCTCCTCTCATCTACCCATTGGACTTTTACTTAACTTCAAAAGGGATGTTTCACATCCTTTTTTTTTTTTTTTTATAAATTTTTATTAATGTTAATGGGATGACATTAATAATTCAGGGTACATATATTCAAAGAAAAACATGTCTAGGTTATCTTGTCATTAAATTATGTTGCATATCCCTCGCCCAGAGTCAGATTGTCCTCTGTCACCCTCTATCTAGTTTTCTCTGTGCCCCTCCCCCTCCCCCTAAATCTCTCCCTCCCTCCCTCCTGCGTCCTCCCTCCCCCCACCCCTGGTAACCACCACACTCTTGTCCATGTCTCTTAGTCTCGTTTTTATGTTCCACCAATGTATGGAATCATGTAGTTCTTGTTTTTTTCTGATTTACTTATTTCACTCCGTATAATGTTATCAAGATCCCACCATTTTGCTATAAATGATCTAATGTCATCATTTCTTATGGCTGAGTAGTATTCCATAGTGTATATGTGCCACATCTTCTTTATCCAATCCTCTATTGAAGGACTTTTTGGTTGTTTCCATGTCTTGGCCACTGTGAACAATGCTGCTATGAACATGGGGCTACATGTGTCTTTACGTATCAATGATTCTGAGGTTTTGGGGTATATACCCAGTAGAGGGATTGCTGGGTCATAAGGTAGTTCTATTTGCAGTTTTTTGAGGAACCACCATACTTTCCTCCATAGTGGTTGTACTACTTTACATTCCCACCAACAGTGTATGAGGGTTCCTTTTTCTCCACAGCCTCTCCAACATTTGTTATTACCCGACTTGTTGATAATAGCTAATCTAACAGGGGTGAGGTGGTATCTCATTGTAGTTTTGATTTGCATTTCTCTAATAACTAATGAAGCTGAGCATCTTTTCATATATCTGTTGGCCATTTGTATTTCTTCCTGGGAGAAGTGTCTGTTCATGTCCTCTTCCCATTTTTTTATTGGATTGTTTGTTTGTTTGTTGTTGAGTTTTATGAGTTCTTTGTAAATTTTGGATATTAGGCCCTTATCTGAGCTGTCGTTTGAAAATATCAGTTAAGGGATGTCTCACATCTTATTCAGCCTTGGTCTAGAAGTCAAGGTCAGGGAATGCCAAGAGGCCAAACCTGGGATGGGAAGCAGGCATGAGAAAAAGGGTGAGGCATGTACTGGTAGACACGTGCAGTAGTCTTGCCTGTCTTGGGGTCACATGCAGAGTGGGGTTTCAAATACTGTCAGGCCACTAGAGAAATACTCATTTAAATATGTGTGGTTTCTCTCTCATCATCCTCTTCTCACAGTGTGTCAGCATTTGTCACAGGCTACTTCACACATTAGGCTTTATTTTGGTTTTTTTTGTTTGTTTGTTTTGTTTTGTTTTGTTTGTATTTTTTTGAAGCTGGAAACGGGGAGAGACAGTCAGACAGACTCCTGCATGTGCCCGACTGGGATCCACCCGGCACGCCCACCAGGGGGCGACGCTCTGCCCCTCCGGGGCGTCGCTCTGTTGCGTGCGACCAGAGCCACTCTAGTGCCTGGGGCAGAGGCCAAGGAGCCATCCCCAGCGCCCGGGCCATCTTTGCTCCAATGGAGCCTCGGCTGCAGGATGGGAAGAGATAGACAGAGAGGAAGGAGAGGGGGAGGGGTGGAGAAGCAGATGGGCGCTTCTCCTGTGTGCCCTGGCTGGGAATCGAACCCGGGACTTCTGCACGCCAGGCCGACGCTCTACCACTGAGCCAACCGGCCATGGCCCTCACACATTAGGCTTTAAAGAAATGATAACTCTCTGTGTGTGAATGTATGTGTGTGTGCGTGCATGCATACATAGTTTGATGACCTAGTTTCATCAAATAGCAGAAAATCCCTTGAAACACCCTGGCTTCAAAGAACACCATATTACTATTTTCTAAAGGGCTTTGAAAGCATTTATCATCAGAGTCTTTAAACAACTGTGTTTTTTCCTGGTATCTTCTTGCACAGAGAAAAGTAGAAAGGTCATTAAAGTCTGTTCCTATACAAAAATTTAGTAAAAAGGATATTCCACTCACAGAAGTGAGGTTCTTGCTCCCAGTTCTCTCCAAGGGATGCTCAGTGACACAGGGGTTCAGTCATTTCAAGAAACGTAAAGCTTCCACAGTATGAATAGATCTGAGTGGTTTGGGAAGGGAAAGACATACCTCTCCAGAAATCAGCAATTGTGAAGTAAATCATCTGATGTGTAAATTAACTGCCAACAGGGTCTTATTGTTAGTTCCAGGGCTGTCTCCTCCCTTGGTGCTCTCATTTCATGAGAAAGCAGACAGCATGGCATGTGACAGGCTACCCCAACTTCCTCATTCTGGGAGGTGTGGAAGGTAGAGGTATCTCTCTCAGAGGATGATGTAGCAAGGTTGACTCTTTTTTTTTGTGTGTGTCTGCGGAAGACTAGGACTAGAAGTACATGCTGATTCTGGAGCTCACGCCTTCTTACCTCTGAGGCTTGCTCCTTAGTAACACTGACAGAAAGAGTCTTTAAATGGACTATTTGATGATGTTTAAGCATTAGGAAACTTTAGATCATCACCTAAAACTGAGTAGGGCCTGGTTTAGGAAAGAAGTGACAATATTTGTCAAAGCCAACAAGATACAATGAGAAAGACGGCTGCATTAGGCCAGGATCCCTTAGAAGCAAACCCTAAAGATAAAAATTCCTGTGCAAGTATTTTATTAAAGAACTGCTCTCAGGGGAACTCAAAATGGGAGTGAAGAAAGTCTGAAGTTGATGCAGGGGCTTCAGACTCCTGTACCAGCAGTCAGTCACTGGCTCAGGGCTACTCTAGGGAAGGCAAATTCCAACGACCTCATGGATCTCTGTGCCTGCTGGCTCTCTGATCCACAGATGCACTGTGAGGATAGCCCTAGGGTATCCTCTGAAGACAGATACAATGTAGGCCACTAGAAACCAAGGAAGGGGCTCCACAACTGGTAACAGAAGGTCCAAGAAGAACACTACACTTGCCATCTGTAATGGTTGATTGATTGAGTCATGGGGTGCCCAGATATTTGGTCAAGTATTATTATGGGTGTTTAAATGAGGTTGTCTTTGATGAGATTAAACATTTAAAAAAATTTGTAGATAGCATAACCCCCCCCCTTTTTTTTTCTAGATGAGAGTAGGGGAGATAGTGAGGCAGGCTCCTGCATGTGTCCCGACCAAGATCTACCTGACAATCCCATCTGGAGCTGATGCTTGAGTGCTGAACTATTTTTAGCATCTGAGGCTGATGTGCTCCAATGGAGCTATTCTCATCACCCGCATCTAGACTTGAACCAACCAAGCCACTGGCTTTGGGAGGGAAAGAGGGAAAGAGGGAAAGAAGGGAAGAGGGAGGGGAGAGAAGCAGACGGTCACTTCTGTGTTCTCTGAACATGAATTAAACCTGGGACATCTATCCACCAGGCCAAAGCTCTATCCATTGAGCCATCGTCCTTGGCTTAGATGGTATAATCTTTAATCATAAATTATAACAGAACTGAGAAATAATTAAAAATTAAGAGTAGTCAGTGAGATGGCTCGTTTCACAAATATATAATTTTTAAAAAAATTTCCTATATTAGAGAAATAACTATAAAATGTAATTAGAAATATATTTATAATAACAAAATTGTGTATAACTTATATGAAGAATACTAGAAAGATTTACTCAGGAATATTCTAATAAGTAAAAAGGCATGTTTTTGGATGAAAAACAAAATTTATAAGATTAAAAAAAATTTTCCATGAAAAATAGAGTGTGACTGCCAGGGGGAGGAGGAGAAGGGTAGGTAAAGGAATAGTATAGGGGGATAAATGGTGATGGATGGAGACTTTACTCACGGTGGTAAACACACAATACAGTGTAGAGATGATGTGTTGTAGAATTGGGCACATGAAACCTGTATAATTTTGTTAACAAGTGTCACCCAATAAAAAGAAAAGAAAAAAAAATTCTAAATAGCTTAGAAGATTAACCTAGTCTAATCAAAATAGAAAAAATCTGGGAAACCTGAAAAGAGCTAAATAGACCGAGAATCCTTAAAATCACACATCATACCACTGGTCTATTTTTTTTTTTTTTGTATTTATTTTAGAGAGATGGAAAGGAAAGAAAGAAAGAGAGAGAGAAGTAGAGAGAGAACATTGATTTGTTATTCCACTTATCTAGGCATTCATTGGTTGATTCTTGTATGTGCTCTGACTGGGTATTGAACCTGCAACCTTGGTATATTGGGGTGATGTTCTAACCAACTGAGCTACGTGGCCAGGGGATGACAACAGTGGTTTTGCCTCTGGGAAAACAAGTCAGGAAAGTCTGGATATCAGGAGAACAAAGAAAATTGATATCTACAACAATAAAGACACTAGAATCCTGTCTCTGAGAGCTGATGTGAGCTGGTCACTGGAGACACAAACTCTAAAAATAAACACTTCACTTGTGAGTTAATGACCACCCATTGCCAAGCCCTGATAACTACTTAGAAGGGAATTAAACATATGGTACATTTATTGAACAGCCATGGAAAAAAGCGAGTGTCTTCCTCTTCCTTTTCAGGCTCTGTGGTTTCTTTTCTAGTAAGTTTTCTTCTCGGCTCAGCAGAGGACAAGATTCTGAAGAACCTTTCCAGTAGTGGAGCTGGGCGGCCAGATCTGAACAAACCCAGCTTCTTTCATGACAAAGAAAGGCATAAAATAGCTGTACGAGCAATTACTAGCTCAAAAAGAAGCAGCAAGAACAGTAGATATCTTAACCAATTATGTTGTAAAAATGATTTTTGTAAAACAGCCACTTTTCATCATAAAATGCAAATGTAACCAAAACTGATTGTTAGTTTAAATCACATACAAATGACAGAGTAAGCCTTTGATATTCCATTGCTGTATTTTTCTATATTCCAAAGCAAACAATACCTTTCAACACTCAAGTTTTAACAGGGTGTTTTTAGAGGTTTATACAAATTGTTAATAGAATTAAGCTCTTGGCTTAATAAGTCAGTAGTTTGATTCTTTCAGGGGAGAACACCAGTGTAGAAAAAGACCTTTGCATTATTTCTCTTTCCTCAAGTGTGAATTCATACATGAGAGAAAAATGGATATACTTTCAGTACACAAGAGTCACTGTATTCATCCTGAAGGTAAGCAGCCTCTAGACTCCTATTCAAAGCCTTTCTCAGGAATGGGGTCTGTGAGTTGAGCATTGTTGCACCAGTTTACAAAAGAAAGCTCCTTAGTCCAAAAAGCCAGAGGTTAACTGAGATATAGTCCTTGAGGATATTTGCTTCCCTGTGAATTTTCTAAAAAATTGAGATTTTATCCAAGAGGGGTGTGTATCCAATTTTGGCTATTTTCAGATTTTCCTATATCTGTAATTTTTTCAGAAAGTCTGGGAATTTGGAATTCCTTATGAAACATTTTAGTTTGAGGCAGGATTATCAGATCTTTCATGATCCTCCTTTTGCTTTTGGGTTTTATATGATGAATGAGTTTTTTGTTGTTGTTGTTTTTTTTTGTGAAAGAGAGAGAGAGAGACAGACAGACAGACAGGAAGGGAGAGATATGAGAAGCATCAATTATTAGTTGTGGCACTTTAGCTGTTCATTGATTGCTTTCTCATATGTGTCTTGACCAGGAGCAAGTGACTCCTTTCTCAAGCCAGTGACCTTGGTTTCAAGCCAGCACCCTTGGACTTCAAGCCAGAGAGCATGGGGCCATGGCTATGACCCTGCACTCAAGTCAGATGAGCCTGTGCTAAGCCTGTGACTTTGGAGTTTTGAACCTGGGTCCTCAGTGTCCCAGGCTGACACACTATTCACTGAGCCACTGAATGGGTTTTTCCATCTGGGTTTAATTTGACAGCCTACCAAACCTCCCATATTTTTTTTGCAACCATACAGCCTCTAAGCTATACAACTTCTGCAGGTGAAGCACACATTCTTTATTATCAGGGAAGGTTTTCCTACCTTCTGGACACTTAACCCTTTGAGTAGTATGAATGTTCATGTACGTCCTCATGCTTTCTGACCATCCAGAGTACTATCGATTTATTTTAAAAATGTGTAAGGCAACATTAAAAAAGGCAAATGTATGTTCTTCTTGTTTTCATAAATTGATTATCAAACATGATTTTAAGTTAATAAAACTGTAACTGGAACTAATTTCATTTTTTGAAAAAAAAAAGCCTCACTTCTGGTGGTCAGTGAGCATGAAAAAAACTCACTATTCAAAGGGTTAAATATCTTTTCCCTTAGATGGGTTCCTTTATGGTGAATCTGAATAGAATTTTGAGGAAAACTATTCCATGAGAACATGAATCAGGTTTATCTCCTGTACGGATTCACTTATGTTTATTAAGGTTTGTTTTATAATCGAAGCTTCTCCCACAGTAACAGGAGTCATAAAGTGTCTCTCCGATGTGAGACTTCTGGTGGGAAATAAGGTAAAAACTATTGTTTGGTTGTTTCCCACACTGTGGAATTGTGACCACCTTCTTGTTTTCTGATTTGGGGTATGTACAATAACATCGATGTCCACAAATCCTGAGAGTTCCTCTAGTGGAGCAGACTTTTCAATGGGAACTAAAAGAGTTCTCATTTTCTGTTCCTTCAAAATGGGTATATTTAGCTTATTTTCTTTATGGCAATCTGGAGGTTGCTTGGAGACCACGGAACCATCCATTTCATCACAATCGGAAGGCTCTAAAATCTTTACCCTCAAGATTATTGTCTTTTACCAAGAACATCATCTTCCCAACATCGGCATCTTCCTTCTCTGAGCTAGGCTATTGAGTCGGATCCAGGCGTATGCATTCTTAGTGGGAGTAAAACACATTCCAGTCCCCAAAGACCACCAGCTCATCAGGCTCCTCTTTCAAGCACAAAGGTGCTGTCTCCTATTTCTGCTGGATTCCTTCTCCAGTCAGAGCTTCATTAAGAGATGAGGGTGCACTGTCCTGAAAGGTTGAGCTCACATTCTTTATAATAACCATGGTCTCCTTGACTTTCACTGGGCTGGGCCAGGCCTGGCTGGGGCAAGAAGGTGAGGAAGTGCCCCAGGGCCAGCTGGTGGATGGTCATGGCCCTACTAGTGGCATCTTAAAGTAGTTGTTGGCCTAGCCTGGAGTCTGGGAGGACTGCTTTGGCTTTGGAGGCATAAGAAACATTTTTGCAGCTATTGTGCTTTGAAATCAATTATATAGCATTCTCGTTTCTGTGGTTTTCAAAGGTCACTTCTTACTGAAGGAAACCTATTAAAAAGCTTTCAGTGGCTCTGCCACCCCTGATACTCACTGAGGGTGGTGTAGGACCCAGGCTTGGGAAGAGATTGGGAAAACCAGGCACAAGAGGCCACATCATCCCCTTGCCCTTTGGACTGTTCTCACAGGCCACTGCTGGGATACTGCATTCAGAGAGGCCAGGCACCTCAGCCTCTGTGATGTCACACCTAGTGCCCTTGTTCAAGAGCAATAGCCACCTCCCTGTTCAGAGCTGGCAGTCTGCTGTTGAGAAGGTAAGTTTCCCGGACGGCCGAGCTCCCAGGGCTGGAGGGAGGCTGGGCTGGCAGGGCTGCTCTTTCTGTGGCTCTACCTGGGGTGGAAAAGCAGAAGGCTGGCTGTAGTCTTCCATGGGCTGGAACCACACCATAACCTCTCCTGGGCCTCTTAAGTTGCTGACTCACCCTGGAGATCTTGGGAGTTGTCTTCACAATCACTTAAACTAATGCCTTATAATAAATACCCCTCACCTCCCTCCTTCCTGACCTCCCTTCCACTCTAATTATCAATCTGAGCACACTAGGTAGAAGTGATTCCTATTTACTAAGATGAGAAAGACTGAGAGGGACATTTTTGAGGTGGCAGGAGATCAGGAGGCTAGTTGGACATAAGGTTTGAGATGTCTTATTCATCCAAGTATATATAGATCAAGTGCACAGTATTATATAGAGTGCAGGGGGAGGTGCACTCTGGCAATAAAATGTTACAGTCCATAGTATAAAAATGGTGTTAAAGCTATGCAACTAAGAGAATTCATCAAGGGAGTAGTACAGATAGAAAAGTTTTACCCATGATTGTACATAAAATAATTCAAATGGAGTTTGCGAAAGGAACCAGCCTGGCCTGCGGTAGCGCAGTGGATAAAGCATCGACCTGGAATGCTAAAGTTACTGATTTGAAACCTTGGGCTTGCCTGGTCAAGGCACATATAGGACTTGATGCTTCCTGCTCCTTCCCTGCTTCTCTCTCCTCTCTCTCTTATCTCTCTCTCTCTTTCTCCCATCTCTAAAATGAAAGAACAGGACCCAGACAAGGTTCTAGGGAATGTCAGCCTTTAAGAAAATAGCAGGGCAGGCACATCAGTGAGTAGAGTATGGATATTCTACCTGAGCAAGTATGAATATTCCCATGTGACAGAAGTGATGGCCGAGGACCATAGGATCTATGAACATCAAGGATAAATAAAAGGACTCATGTAGTTGAATGGCAATATTAGGCTGGTTTGCCAATTTTAGGCAGGCTGCCTCTTGTCTGGTTAAGTAACAAATCACTCCAAAACTTAGTGGTTTTAAAAAAAATCTATTTTTCTTTTGAACCTGAAATTTGACAAAGGTAGGGGAATGGACTCCCACTTCTTGATGGGGGCACAGAAAAGTTGTGGAACCAGAGCTCATACTGTGGCCATTGATGGAAAATACAATCTGCCACATATCCTGGGGAATTTGCCACAGTCCAATGTCTGGCTCTCAGACTTGCAGGCTGGGAAATCCATGAAATTCATCTCTTGGTGGCTTTTTATATCTATATATTAATGGATAAGACTGGAATGTCCACTTATTATTTACAATGAGAAGGAAATGTCATTGTTAGAGAACCACTCAAATTCTTTGTGTCTTCTCTATACCTTGTGAGCATGGAATCAGAACAAGGAGTGAGGGATTTGGGTGGATGACTTGAATGGTAGGTAGCAGGTTAAAATAGAGCTGATCTTGTCAAAGGGTTAGGAATTGTGATATCCACTGACTGAGACTTCTGGCGTCTCTCCATGCTTCTCTTTGTCATTCCTCTTTGTGTAGCTTCCTTAGCTGACCAGCTGCTCCCTTAATTGAAATACTCTTTCTTTGGGTACGCTGGTCCACTCACTCTCATCAGCATAGATTTGCTGAGGGGAGCCTTCTACTCCTGTAAGTGCAACTTCCCATTTGTTTTTTCTGATTGGTCATGTCTTGGTCTAAGGGCTTATCTTTGAGAAAGCAATCATAATTCTTTGATTCCTTACTTCTTGTGGGTGGGAGGAGTATGATTATTGACCAGAAGATCCACAAGTAGTTCATGTAAGAGGCAGTGGCTTGCACTAGGGTGATGTTAAGATAGTGAGAAAAAGGTTGTGTTGGAATATAATTTGAAGTAGAGTTGTGAGTATTTGCTGATTGACTGAATGTGGAAGCAGTGCAGTGAAAGGAAGGAAGGAGTTCAGAATAGTACAATAGACTCTCAGTGCTTTGGGCATACTCTTTCATCAGGTAGGTACACCCATCTTCAACTTGTGTGTGTTGCTTGCTAATGGCTCTTGACTGCCTCATTGTTAAAAGACTAGACCTAGTCAATGGATTCACTGATTTAAAAATGTTAGATAGGAGGGGAAGCTTGTCACTGATAGTGGAATTCAATTCTGGTGCCATTAACTCTCCTGAGCTCCCTGTGGCATCAGGCTGAGGCTAAACTCAAGAAGAAACCACATCTTTGCCAAGCTCCTTCTCCTTCCCTGTACAGCTCCTCTCACCCCCGCAGATTTTCTTGAGGGCTCTCTCACAACCCACCCCTTGCACAATAATCCCCAGCTTAGGCTCTGCATCTAAGAAAGCCAACCTAAGACAGAAGACTCTAAGGTTTTTGAATTGAGTAACTAGGTCAATTATGCCGAAATTTACTAAAATGAGGAACACTAGGGAATAAACAGGTTTGGAGGCAACGAATGAAAAGTTGTATTTAAGTTTAAGGTGCCTATCAGATATCCATTGGAGATACCAAAGAGGCAGTTGTGTATCAGAGACTGAAGTTCAAAGGAAAGGTCTGGGCTGTCAAGCTGAGGGTCAAATAAAAGTCTGTAATTCAGTCTAGAGGATCAGGGAAGCTTCTCTGAAGAGGTGATATTAATTAGTGACTTGAAATAGAAGCTAGAATTAATGAAGCTATGAAGGAGACTCCCAGGCAGTGGCAAAAATAGCTGTGAAGTCTCTGAGTCATTTCTTTTTTTTTAATTTTCTTTTTTAAAGTTTTATTTAGAAAATTAAATTTAACAGGGTAACATTGTTCAATAAGAGTACACAGGTTTGGCCCTGGCAGGTTGGCTCAGCGGTAGAGCATTGGCCTAGCGTGTGGAGGACCCGGGTTCGATTCCCGGCCAGGGCACACAGGAGAAGCGCCCATTTGCTTCTCCACCCCTCCGCCGTGCTTTCCTCTCTCTTCCCCTCCCACAGCCAAGGCTCCATTGGAGCAAAGATGGCCCAGGCGCTGGGGATGGCTCTGTGGCCTCTGCCTCAGGCTCTAGAGTGGCTCTGGTCGCAACATGGCGATGCCCAGGATGGGCAGAGCATCGCCCCCTGGTGGGCAGAGCGTCGCCCATGGTGGGCGTGCCGGGTGGATCCCGGTCGGGCGCATGCGGGAGTCTGTCTGACTGTCTCTCCCTGTTTCCAGCTTCAGAAAAATGAAAAAAAAAGAAAAAAAAAAGAGTACACAGGTTTCAGGTAAACATTTCTATAGTATTTGAACTGTTGATTGTGTTCTGTGTCCATCACCAAAGGTCAAATCATTTTCTGTCAGCTTGTATTTGTTCCTCCCTTCATACACCTCTCTCCCAATCTCTTCCCCCTGGTAACCACTTCACTTTTATCTATGTTCAGGAGTCTCAGTTTTGTATCCCACCTACATGTGAAATAATATAGTTCTTAGCTTTTTATGATTTACTTATTTCACTCAGTATAATGTTCTCAAGATCCATCCATGTTGTCATAAATGATGACAACATATCATCATTTCTTATGGCTGAGTAGTATTCCATTGTATATATGTACCACATCTTCTTTATCCAATCCTCTATTGAAGGACACTTTGGATGTTTCCATGTCTTGGTCACTGTGAATATTTTGTGATTTACATGGAGGTGCATGTGTCTTTGTGTACCAATGTTTTTGAAATTTTGGGGTAGATACTCAATAGAGGGATTGCTGGATCATAAGGTAGTTCTAGTCTTAATTTTTTGAGGAACCATCATACTTTCTTCCATAATGGTTGTACTAGTTTGCATTCACACCAGCAGTGAATGAGGGTTCCTTTTTTTCATAGCCTCTCCAACACTTATTACCTGTTTTGTTGATAATAACCAATCTAACAGGTGTGAGGTGGTATCTCATTGTAATTTTGATTTGCATTTCTCTAATAGCTAGTGAAGATGAGCATCTGTTCATATATCTGTTGGCTATTTGTATGTCTTCTTGGGAGAAGTATCTGTTTAGGTCCTCTCTCCATTTTTCAATTGGATTGTTTGCTTCTTTGTTGATGAGCTTTGTGAGTTCTTTATAAATTTTGGATATTAATTCCTTCTCAGAGCTTTTGTTTGAAAATACCATCTCCCAGTTGGTTGGCTGACTTTTTGTTTTGTTGTTGATTTCTTTTGCTGTGCAGAAGCTTTTTATTTTTATATAATTCCATTCACTTATTGTTGCTTTTATTTCCCTTGCCTTTGGGGTCAAATTCATAAACTGTTTCTACAGTCAAGGTTCATAAGTTTAGTACGTATGTTTTCTTCTATGTAATTTATTGTTTCAAATCTTATATTTATGTCTTTGACCAAGTTTTAATTACTTTTTGTTCAAGGGGACAAACTGGAGTCAAGTTTTATTCTTTTACATGAGGCTTTCCAATTTTTCCAGGACTATTTATTAAAGAGGCTTTCTTTTTAAAGATCAGTTAGTAGATGTCTTAGATATTTTCGGTGCTCTCTCATTCGGTGCATATATTTTAAGAAATGTTATATCTTTGTGATATAGTGTCCCTTTTATCATTATTAAGTATTCATATTTGTCTCTTGTTCCCTTTGTTGTCTTGAGGTCAGCATTGTCAGATTTTAGTATGGCTACAACTGCTTTTCTTTGAGTATTATTTGCCTGGAGAATCATTTTCCAACCTTTCATTTTGAGTCTACTTTTGTACTTGCAGCTTAGATGTGTCTCTTGAAGGCATCATACGGGTTTTGCTTTTTGCTCCAATGTGATAGTCGGTGCCTCTTTATCAGTCCATTTACAATTAGAGTAATTATTGATGCTTGAGGATTTCCTATAGCCATTTTATGTTTTGTTTTCTGGTAGCTCTGTGTGTCCTTTGGTTCTTCTCTTTTGTGTTTCTGTCAGTTGGTTTTGTTTGCTGGTATTCCATTCTTCTTTCTCTGTTTCTTCTTCTTTTTTAAGCTATGTGTTTCAGTAGTGGCTTTTGTGTGGGTGGTTACTATTAGGTTATTAAGAGATAATTTTTTGTCTGTACAAGAGTTCTTCATCTTACAAGTGCTTCTGCACTCCATGCTCCTTTGATACTGCAGATTTTTATCCTCTCTCTTTTATGTTATTGTTGTCACAGATTATCCTTGTTTTTATTATGACCTTGTTGGAGCTTTGACTTGTAGTTTCATTTTGTTTTGTTCTTTGTATCCAGTAGAATAACCCCCTTGAGTATTTCTTGCAAGTGGGGGTTTTCTGGTGATAAATTCCCCTAGTTTCTATATGTCTGGAAAAGTTTTTACTTCTCCTTCAAATTTGAAGGGTACTTTGATGGATATAGTATTCTTAGCTGGTAATTCTTCTCTTTCAATACTTTGAATATTTGGGTCCACTCTTTTCTGGCTTGTAGAGTTTCTGCTGAGAAGTTTGAAAATAACCTAATGGGCCTTCCTTTATATTTGATATTCTTCTTTTCCCTAGCTGCCTTGAGGATTCTTTCTTTGTCATTGCTTTTTGACAATTTTATTATGATATGCCTTGGAGAAGGTCTGTTTAGGTTGAGTTATTCAGTTTGCTTCTTGGATTCGAGGCTTTAACTCTTTCCATAGGCTTGGGACATTATCAATTATTTGTTTGAATAGGCTCTCCATTCCCTTCTCCCTCTCTTCTGCTTCTGATATACCCATTCTTATATTGCTCTCTCTGATTGATTCTAACAATTCTTGTCAAACTCCATCATTTTTTTAAAATTCATGAGTATCTTCTCACTGTAGCACCTCTAGTAGCCTATCTTGATGGCACTGATTCTCTCTTCTATATGGTCTGTTTTATTAGCTAAAGTTGCTACCTCATTTTGCAATTAATGTATTGAGTTCTTCATCTCTGTTTTTAAAGTTTCAATCTCCTTGATGAAGTACTTATTTTGTTCATTAATTTATTTTTTTAGCTCATTAAATTGCCTATCAGTTTTTTCTCACATCTCACTGGGTATTTTCAGAACTTCAATTTTAAATTTTCTATTGTTTAAGTCCAGGGTTTCTATGTGATTGAGATTTCTTTCTGGAGAGTTTTTATTTTCTTTCTTGTGTAGCCATGGTATTCAATTTCTTCTTTCTTGACGGCATTTGAGGGTGGTATTGTTAAGAAATCTAACAAAAAACAACTTTAGTCCATTCAGTGCACAGATCTTTCAGATAAACTTTTGAGTCTAGCTAGAGTTTCTTTGCTTGTGTAATAGCTGTTCAGTTTGTTGGAAATTTGAGAGAAAGAGATCAAGTGTATCGCTTATATCACCATTACTCTGATGTCATCTTGAGTAATTTCTTATAGATATCAAAAACACAGAAGTTTCTAAGTCATTGATACCAGATGCATTGCTTAACCTTTGTCAGAATGGGTAAAATTTCTTTGTAACTAATGAATTCAAAACTTTTTATGGGCAGACTCTATCTTCACTGGTAGACAAAACTCATTAGAAAGTCATATATAGGCCCTGGCCGGTTGGCTCAGTGGTAGAGCATCGGCCTGGCGTGCAGAAGTCCCGGGTTCGATTCCCAGCCAGGGCACACAGGAGAAGTGCCCATTTGCTTCTCCACCCCTCCCCCTCTCCTTCCTCTCTGTCTCTCTCTTCCCCTCCCGCAGCCGAGGCTCCATTGGAGCAAAGATGGCCCAGGCTCTGGGGATGGCTCCTTGGCCTCTGCCCCAGGCGCTAGAGTGGCTTTGGTCGCAACAGAGCGACACCCTGGAGGGGCAGAGCATCTGCCCCCTGCTGGGCAGAGCATCACCCCTGGTGGGCGTGCCAGGTGGATCCCGGTCGGGCGCATGCGGGAGTCTGTCTGACTGTCTCTCCCCATTTCCAGCTTCAGAAAAATACAAAAAAAAAATTGAAAAAAAAGAAAGTCATATATATATATATATAAAAGACATGTATGCCAAAATTTTGCTCTTTTGTGCTAACATGTGGAGGTATTATTCACAGGCAGGTTCAGAATCAAGGCTTGCTTAAGGGACCCAGGGAGAAATGAACAGTGATTTTTATTACAAAATAACTTTTAAAAAAAGCAAAATAGCAAGAAAATTAAAAGGGAAGGAAAGTGAGCAATGAAGGCAAGTACTGCAATCAGGTAAAGCCCCAGAATAGGAAGAGTGTTGATGCAGAAAACAAATATTGACTGAGATGGGGAGAAGATTGAGTGTAGAGAACAAACATTCCCAGGATAAAAGCTAGACAGGGCCAAACCCGTAAGAAAAGATTCCAAATGCAATAAATAGCAAGCCAGCCCCTAATTGGACTCAAGGTATACAAATCCAGCCAGGTACCAGGGAGCATAATCATAGAGAGGCTGCCTGACTTTGATCCTAGCTGAGGAGCAGTTAGCATGGTCACAGGCTTACTACAGAGATCTTTTTGTCTGCAGAGGAAAGGGGGCTTGTTACATAAGCAGAAGGATTACACCTGGCACATCACCAAGCGAGAAGTTGGCTTCACACACAAAGAAGAAAAGCTCCAGGGAGGAAAAGTCCTTGCAAAGCACAGGGCTATGGCCTTTGCAAATACGACTGATGAAGAGATTATAATCAAGTGTCCTTGCTGCAAACAAAAATGTTAAGAACCTGGGTTATTTTTGTGTTCAGTGTAATGGCAATTAAATCCCAAAGGAAAAACAACATGTGACTCAAAGGACAGCTTAACTGAAGAGAACACACTGAAATGAAAATGGACTCAAACCCCTTCCTTTGCCAATAAAATAAAACTGGAGAATCAGAAGTCCATGCAGTGTTCTGTTTTGTTGGTTTGCTGCTATAAAAGAAGGATTGCAGCATAGGAGAAATGATGGATGGCCTGTGTTTGCTCTTGTTGTGTGATCTTGGGCAGATCATCAACATCCCACAGAGCATTAGCTTTCTCTTTGAAGCAATGAGTAAGGAATGTTCTCTCTCTAAAGTGTTTTCTAGATCCAAAATGGTTGGATTCCGAAAATCATTTTACTTGGGTATGGCATATGCTTCAGAGTCCAACCAAGGAAATTTAGAGGTTTATGATAGATGGGAGAGAAAGGAAGGATGCATATAATGAGTATACATGGGCTGTATCCAAAGCCCACACTTTATGGAGTAAGTTCCCCAGGGTCTACTCCTCACAGACTACCTCACTTTGCTTTTGACTTCTATTTCAGTTGAGACATGGAGAGACTAAAAAAAATTACTCATGAACATTTCTCATTTGTCAGTGGCCAAAAATGGATGTGTAGGATAGAATATAAAACAGCGATATCAATACTTCTTTCTTTCCTTGCAGTCTTGGAGAGTTGAGTCAACAAGGTGTTTATGGTTGGCTCAGAGATTCTGTATATGCCCACAAAAGGAGACCTGGATTTCCCAGGTCTCCTTTTGTGGGCATATACAGAATAACTCTAAAGTGCCTTTCTCATAAGTAGGTCTGAAGAAAACGAAAATTTATTTTTTGCAGTGCAAGAACCTATTGTTTGCCATCTTCTGCCCCACATTATTATATTTGTTTCTAATATGTAATGCCAAGGCAATAAAAGCATAATAAACTTAAATAAAGTTAGTTAAAGAAGGGGTAAACCTTCCATAAATATAAGTATATTAATTTTTCTTTTACAATTCACCATTAAAAATAATCAGGGAAGCCCATCAGATGTCATTTGCTTTATAGGATTCCTGTGGTTTTTCTCAAGTGAAACTATAATCAGGCTTTAATGACTAACAAAACTTCCTCTTCAAAGAGTGTTCTGTTGGAGCACATTAGGGTTTAAATTCAAAACACACCCAAGCATCTTTTATAAAAACTAAGATTTCTTTACTAAATTTTCAAAAGAGTCTCTTAATAGTTTCCCCTGTAGAGAAACAGAAAACGTTATTAGTACAGTTTGGTGATTAAATTCACTGTATTGGTTGACATTGCAGATTCATATATTCATACTGCATTTAAAATTTTAATTTGAAAAAGCTTGCAGTTCATTTTGACTTAACACAATCTCTTCCAGAAAACACAACCCAGACTTAGCCTGAGAATGACCATTCCTGCAAAACCTAAAACCTTAACATTACAGAGCATAGACGTTGTTGTGCCAATTCTTACCACAAGAAACATTGGGATAAGTTGAAATTAATGAATTTTTCTTGGATCCATAAAAGAACTGAATTTGCAGAGAAAATTGGCCCCCCAAAATCTGGAAAGAATGGTAAATTCTGAGAATCACAGCTGACATTTGCTTACCTGAAGCAGATTCCAGGAGCCATAAACTGGCCAAATGCTAATTTTGGTGTATTACTAGAGGCTGACTGTGGACTACCATGAGAAAAAGAGAAATTCCTGGGGGCTACTGTCTTGATAGGACCTTTACATATCTGTAGGCTATACCAATACGAACCCCACCAGTTTCTCATGGTAGATTTTAGACCCATTGTGGCTTTAGCAGGAGGAGGCAAAGAGAAATCCTAGTGAAAAGATGCTCATGGGTTTCCCCATAACAAATGTGTACTCTCCAGGGAGAAGCTCTTAAAGGGAGCCTGTCTCAGAATTGTGTGAGAAGGGCTTTTCCTCATACTATTTCCCTCTAGCCTTCCTGTGTTGTTTAAATAGGAGAAAGTTTATAAGAAGAAACAAGTGAAAAGATCATAGGCTAGAGACATAGGGCTTACTATATGACAAAGATTTAAGTGGAAGATTAGAGAATGCTTCCACTCCTATACCTTACCACCACACATACTGGGCTCTAGTGTCATAGTGAATTACAGTTGGAAGAGCTGAAAGACAGACTTTCTCCGAGGAAGAACAATTAGAGAAGTCCAAAGTCAAAAGGGGAGGCAAAAACAAACAAAAATATCTAGAGAATTTTGAAGCTGCTGGCCTTATAGTTATAAGTAACATTAAATAAAGCCCAACTCCTAGTTAGCGTAACATAAATCTTCACACTAGAGTCCTATTTACCTCAGTTTCTGTTACCAATATAACGTCCCTCATTCAACAAAAAAACTACAAGATTTGGCAAAATGAGAGGAAAGCACAGTCTAGATCTACAAAATATGCATCAGAACCATACTTGGATGTGATATAAAGTTTGGAGTTATCAGACAAGAAATTTAAAATAACATTATTATGTAAAGAAATGTAATGGAAATAATAGATAAAAACTGATGCAAAAATAGATGATAGTATAAACAGAGATGGAAATTCTAAAAAATAATCAAAAGAAAAAGCTAGAGATAAAATACTGTAGACTTGACAAAGCTAAGAAAAGAGTCAGTAAAATTGAAGATATGCAATACCACCTTCCCACACTGAGTGCAAAGAGAACAAAAGAATAATAAAAATAGAACAGAGTATTCAAAAACTGTGAGGAAGTTTCAAAAGATAAGATATAGCACATATATAATTGAAATATTAGAAGAAGAAAAAAACAGTAGAGCAGAATATTTCAAGTAATAATAGCTAAAAACTCTCCACAATTAATGACATACACCTGTCCTCAGATCCAAGAAGTTTAGAGATCACTAAGCAGAATAAATACAAAAAAAAAAAAAATCTTTACACTTACATAGTAAACCAAATGTATCAATAATATCAATAATCTCTCTAAATAAGTGGTCTAAACACACAGACTAAAAGATAGAAATTGTTAGATGAAACAGAAGACCCAAATATATGTTATCTAAACAAAACAAACTTTAAATATAAAAACTCTGAAAGGTTAAAATTAAAGGGTTGGGAAAACTTATACTATGCTTACATGAATCAAAAGGAAGCTGGAGTAGCTACATTAATTTCAAACAAAGCAGACTCCAAAACCAAAGGAATTTTCAGGGATAAAGAGTGATACCACATAATGATAAATAGGTAAATTTTCCAAGAAGATACAACAATTCTAAATGTATATGTACCTAACAACAGGACATCAAAATACAGGAAGCAAAAAAAGATATAACTGAAGGAGAAATAGACAAAACTACTATTGTATTTGGAGACATTAATATTCCTGTTAATTATTGAAAGGTTAAGTAGGCAGAAAATCAATAAAGATAGTTTACTAGAATATTACTATCAATCAGCTTAATCTAAGTGACCTTCATAGAATACTGCATCCAACAATAGTAGAATGCATGTCTTCAAACTCATGTGGCAAATTTCCAAACATAAACCACACCTAAGTAATAAACATACCTTACCCAATTAAGAATCAAGGTAATAATTCTGAAACCAGTATGTATGAATACTAAATTGAACAATTAAATAAATGGACAGACTATATTGAGATTCACAGTTTTCACTCTTGGTGTAGGAGATTGCAGCTAAGCAAGGAGGAAGAGTCTGGAATAATCCATGTGGTTATGAATTACTGTTGGCTATCAGTATGAAATTATGTTTAGTTTAATATACATACAGATGGTAACATAAAAATATTTATAGATATTTGTATATACATGAGTTAGTATATACACATATATCTCTGTTAGCTGAGTGTGCCTAGAAGCAATGACATCCCAGTAGCACTGCACAACTTAGTACCCAGATTTTGTTTTCTAATACCATTCTCCAATAGAAGTAACGAGGGCTCCTTAGGTAAGTGTCAGGTGACACTAGGACTGGGGCAAGAAACATACAAAATGAGCCCAGAGCATTTTGTAGTGCAGAAAGCAAGCAAGTGCTCAAAGAAGCAAAACAAAACTCATACCTTACAATGATGCAGGTATACTGTAGTTACATTGTAGCCAACTGAAAGAGCTCTGAGTGGTCAAAACTGAAAAAATTTCAGCAATAAAATTAATAATGTAGTATTACTAGATTGTAATCCAACATGTAAAATAAATATCCACAAGTCTATACTGATATAAATAAATAAATAAATAAAAACATTTCTTGTGCAGAAGAATTCTAACTAATTTATGTAGATATTTTGCCCTTAAGAAGATAAGGGCTGAACAGGTGGTGGCGCAGTGGATAGAGCGTTGGACTGGGATGCAGAGGACCCAGGTTCGAGACCCCGAGGTCGCTAGCTTGAGCTTGGGCTCATCTGGTTTGAGCAAAAGTCTACCAGCTTGAACTCAAGGTCGCTGGGTCCAACAAGGGGTTACTCGGTCTGCTGAAGGCCCGCGGTCAAGGCACATATGAGAAAGCAATCAATGAACAACTAAGGTGTTGCAAGCGCAATGAAAAACTAATGATTGATGCTTCTCATCTCTCTCCATTCCTGTCTGTCTGTCCCTGTCTATCCCTCGCTCTGACTCACTCTCTGTCTCTGTAATAAAAAAAAAAAAAATAAAGACTTAAGAAGATAAGGCATATAACATCATTTACAATAGTCAAGCTATAGAAACAGCCTAAGTATTTGTCAACAGATGAACGCATAAAGAGGACTTCCAGAGGACATTTATACAAAGTAAAATAAGCCAGATAGTGAAAGACAATTCCTGTATGGTCTCACTTATATGTAAAATCCAAAAGAAAAAGTCAAACTCATAGACACAGAGAGTAGTCGCATAGTGGGTTACCAGGGTTTGGGGGCTGGAGAAGCAGAGATGTTGAACAAAGCGTACCAACCTTCAGTTATAAGATGAATAAATTCTGGAAATATAATCTACAGCATGGTGTCTATAGTTAATAGTAGTATATTAAATACTTGAAATTTGCTAAGAGGAAAGCTCTTAAGCATTCTTACCACAAACACGTAACTATGTGAAGTGGTTCATATATTAATTAATCTCATTGTGCTAATCACTTCACAAGACATATGTGTATCAAATTACCACATTGTACTCTTTAAATATATACAATTTTATTTGTCACTTATGCCTCAATAAATCTAGAGAGAAAATAAAAGTAGAACAGAATTCTGCAGTCCTTAGCTGTGGATTGTGCACAGTGACTTGTCCAAAGACTAGAGCATGGAAAGGTAGAAAAAGAAGGGTAATTTTACAGTGGATAGTACTGACAAAGGTATCTCAAGCCAGATGGCTAATATTAACATCAGCAGTGATAAATCACATTGATAATATGATATGTACCCTTGATATGATTTGATGAGAATGGTACTTAACTTCTGTTTTTTCTCTCCAAATATATATTATTCTAATTTAATTATGAGAAAAACATAATAAAAATTTCAAGAGAGGGGCATTTTACAAAATACCTGAAAAATTTAAAGGTTATCAAAAACAAGGGAAGTCTAGCTTAGAGGTGCCAAAGAAAACATAAAGAATAAATAGAATGTGGTATCCTGGATGGAATCTCAGAACAAGAAAGGGAAGCTAAATCAATCTAAACTAAAAAGAAATCTGAAAAAAAAGTATAGAATTCAGTTAATAAGTATTAATATTGCCTCGTTAATTGTGACAAATGAACCCTAATAATGATCGATGTTTATGAGAAAAACTGAGTGTGAAGTATACACAAACTTTGTACTCTTTTTGCAATAATTCTGTAAATATAAAACTGTGTGATACTGTAATGGTGGATATTTGTCATTACATTTGTCAGAACTCATAGAACATACAACACAAGGAGTGAACCCTAATGTAAACTCCAGACTTTAGTTAATTATAATGTAATCCATATTAGCTCACCAATTGTAACAAATGTGCTACACCAATGCAATATTTAATAATCAGGGATATTGGTGGCAGGGTAAGGGGGTCATAGAAACTCTGTACTTTTCACTTAATTTTTTCTCTGTAAACCTAGAACTGTACCCCTAAAAGTCTATGAATTTTAAAAAATACCCAAAAACTTGAACAAAACTAAATGTAAAAAGCCCCCAGAACTTGCAGCTAGGAGGATTTACTGCCAAAAAATTGAATAGAGAAGAAAAAGCAACCTAGAAAGCACTTTAAAAATACAGAAAAGTTTCAAGCTGTTTGGAGTTTCTGTAGCCCCAAAAGTAAGTTCAACAATGAGGTGCTGTGTGGCAAAACAGAGCACACCCTGGAGCATCTCAGGATAGAAGAAGGTCACTTACACCCATTCAGGATGCTGTATAGATGATTTCTACTCCCCAAATCCTGTTCCCAAGTGAAGTGCTGTTCTGTTGATTCATGCTTTTCCAACACCACACAAAGGAGGATACCCACATTTCCGTCCAAACACATACCACCTGGGAGTTTAGATCCATTAAGCTCTTTCAAATGATTGGTAACAGAGAGCCTCCATCGCTTCATTAGCAGAGGCAAATATTTGACTTTATAAAAGAGCAATGTCTTGTTGATTTCAACTAAAAGAGGCCTTGAGTCACAGGGCCCACTGGCGATGCTCAATAGAAGGTCAGGGACTGACACTTAACTCTGCTTTAACAATTTGGATAAAAAGAACAATTGTCTCTTTTATTTTCTCCTCATTGGAGGTCTTAATGGCTCATTCCAGGTAACTATTTCTTTTTCTACTTTTATTTAATTGAGATATAATTGACATATAACATTATAATAGTTTTAGGTGTGCAACATAATGATTCAATTTTTGTGTATATTGTGAAATGATCATCAGAATAAGTCAAGTTAATATCCATCACCACACCTAGTTAAGGTAGCAATACTTATTTATGATAAAATAGCCTTTAAAATAAAGGCTAAAATAAGGGATAAAGAAGGTCACTACATAATGATAAAAGGAGCAATCTAACAGGAGGATATAAGCATTGTAAATATTTATGCATTTAATATAGGAGTACCTAAATATATAAAGCAGATTTTTTTTTTTTTTTTTTACAGAGACAGAGAGAGAGTCAGAGAGAGGGATAGATAGGAACAGACAGACAGGAATGGATAGAGATGAGAAGCATCAATCATCAGTTTTTCGGTGCAACACCTTAGTTGTTCATTGATTGCTTTCTCATATGTGCCTTGACCGTGGGCCTTCAGCAGACTGAGTAACCCCTTGCTTGAGCCAGCAACCTTGGGTCCAAGCTGGTGAGCTTTTGCTCAAACCGGATGAACCCGCTCTCAAGCGGCGTCCTCGGGGTCTCGAACCTGGGTCCTCCACATGCCAGTTCGACGCTCTATCCACTGAGCCACTGCCCGGTCAGGCTAAAGCAGATTTTGATGGACATAAAGGCCAAGATCAACAGCAATACTATAATAGTAGGCTATTTTAATACCCCACTAATATCAATGCATTTAACATATTATATGGAAATAAGATCAAAGAAAACGAAGTCTTGTGTTTTTAGATGTCCCAGAGCAGAAGCATGTGTTAAAATGTCATATTTAAAAATTTTTTTTTAGATAAAAAGCAAGGCTGCATGCTTAAAAGTGCAGAGTGGGTATTTCTAGTTATGGAAATGCGTAACGGAAAAAATAGATGGGAGGAGGAATTGATTAGGTAAGCAGAAAAAGAGCAAGTATCCAAGCAAATACAGGACATTTGCATGAGCAGAGCCTGGGAGAGGAAAGAGGAATTAGAAGGTCATGTTAAATAAAGTCACTTTCTACAGGCTCCATAGATTTCCCAAAAGAGAAAAAGAAATATGTTTTGGGGGGTGACCCTTAGGATGCCCTTCCTAATTTCACACAATTTTACTCATCCTGAAGTCTCTGATCCGTAGCTTTTCCTTCAATTGGCTGATATTGCTTTCATGAACTAACCTACTTGGGATTCACTTCTCTCTGTCTTTCAGAATAAAGCCCAGCTTCTCAACAGTGGTTTGTACTTTGGCTTTGCTTACCTTTCGGGCTTGTTCTCCAGCCCCATTCACATACACAACTCTCTGGGACAGCCCTGTCCCATTACTGGCAACTCCATATGTGTGCCTTGCGATGCATGAGCTGGCACATTCCCTTTGCCTGAACTTTCATCCCACCCACCTGGCTCACTCCCATTTGTTCTGTAAAACCAAGAACAGCACTGCAGGACGTCTCTTTGATTGCTCCATGCACCAAGCTTCATCCCTCTGAGGTGCATTTTAGGAGAAAGATTATCACATGAAATCCAAATCGCTCATTTACTTGTCTCTCACTCCAATAAACTGGAAATGTCTTAAGGGCATTGGGCTGGATTTTATTTATCTTTGTGTATCCAGAGTTTGACTGAGACACTGAAGATCTATGTTAAACTGAATCAAACTGAGTATGTTAAACCTGGCATTTGGAGCAATATATTTCTTGTGATCTTTAATTCCACAGCTCTCAAGTCCTTTGACCCAGGATGTTTCTGGACATCATTCTGGATATTTGTCCCCAGATGTTTTTATAGTGCAGTAAAGTAGGCAAGTAGGTCATCTAAATGGGACCCACAAACAAGTCACCAAGAGGTAAGAGATGTGTTAACCTCCACAGCCCAGCAGCTTGGCAAAGCTCAAACTAGATCTTATTAATGAGGCTGAGCCGATACTTCCTAAAGGGAGGTTTTCCTCTTGTGGATATTCATTTATTTCACAGCTCTGTGAGCTGAATCACCTGACTTTCTTAGCTGTGTGCCTTTCACATGGCCCAGGCCAGCATTCTGCTCCCAGGAAACTGGGTTACCTATGATACAGTGTCACATCTTTAAGATTTGGCAGTTTGGGAGGAGAGGGCCCCGCGTGGCAATCAGAGGGAATTTACTGCTGGTAGATGGCGATTTTTTGCATTTTGTATTCTCTGAGGTATAATGTCTTTGATTGCCAGCACTGCTGCCTCATGTCTGACATCTTTCTGTGGGGAACATCTGTCGTGTGCAGCTTTTTCTGTACAGGCAAAAGACAGACAAGACACTGCTAATTTTTTTAGGTCACATGATACAGTCTGACATACACAGTAACAATTTTGCTGCATCTAGGCTTGAATTATTTTTAAATTTTATCCGACAACTAAGAGTCTCTCATCCTGTTTTTTACTCTTGGTTTTTCCTAACTCACACCTGTGTGACCATCTTGCACTTCAGGGCTCTGAACTGAAACCGAAATGATGTGAACTTCTTTCTCATTTCTTCCAGGGCTATGTCCTTTTACATATGGCCCTCGACCATACGGAAAAGCCAAAAAAGGGTCATCTCCCTCCCCCTCCAATCTTTCTTGTTCTTCTGTAAACACTCTCCTTTGGCATTTCCTGTCATCTTACCATCTGTCACATTCTTCAGATTCTTCCAGGCTGTACACACAGGAGGAAAGACTTGACTAAGAAACAGGGCTACAGCAAACCATAGTAATTTTATGTTTTAACTTCTTCCTATACTCATACAATGGCATTTACTCAATGAATGCTCTTTACCAGGAGTAATATCAAGTGAGTCCCTATGGGAAGGATTTCAGGCATTCGTGGTAATTTTTGAGGAATGAAGGATTGGAAACTCTTCCAGATGATGTAAATAAATAAAACTGGTCTTGTGTTTTCTCACAGTGCCTGAGATGACAACCAAGCACTAAACTGTCTGACTGATGTTGGGTCTGGCTGGTACACTAAATCACCCTGGGACCCAGGACAGGACGACTTACTGCTCTGGTCACAGTTCACTCAAGTGTGAAGGAAGGGAGTGGTATACACATTGCTCAAATCCCTGAAATTTCTACATAGCAGTGAATGAAAGTTTCTAGCACATTTTGAAAAGTACTTCCACACTCCAGTAACAAACCAAATATCAAGGCAATTTACTCTGCAGACATATTGTCAAGAAGGCATCTTAATTCCTTGCCCCTAAATGGCGTATAGATACAGCAAAACACAAAACAAAACCAGAACATGAGTCTTATAAGAGGTAGCAACAATTTTTTCACATCATCCTTTTATTTAGTTTTCACTGTTACTCATTTTTTTGATTACTTGACAGCATGGTCCAAAGAGAAAATTGTACCTCCCTAGAAGTTTGGGTTTTTTTATCATATTTTGGTTCATAGGATATATGCCAGCTTAGACTAGCCACTGCCATCTTCACAGCTCTCTAGGGTATTGGTGTTATGTTGCAGTTAATAACTCCTTCTCTGACATTTCCCCATAAGAGGCGGGGTCTATGCAGTGGTGAGATTCAAAAACTTTAAAAATCAGTTCTCTGCCCTAATGACTGTTATAAGTATAAAAAAATGATATACCAAAAGATAGTTTATTATCTTATACATTTAATACTTGAATAAGAACAATAAAAGATGTACACAAAACTAGATTATGTTATAAGAAACTTTTAAAATATTAATAAAAATATTAAATAATACCTAACAAAAAATTTTAAAATGTTATTTAAGATATTTCCATATTGCTTTTTTTTTTGAATTGAACTTTCTTTTTTAAAAAATTTTAAATTTATACTGCTATAAGCAATCCAGAGTTTGTGGCTGCCTTTGCTGGGTCCAGGTGCACCTGGAAATATCAAACTACACACCTAGGCTGGCTTTTACCCACACTGGACCTAAGGGAAGGTCCACAAAAGGCCAAGGTCCCTGAGACCGCCTCCTGCAGCCTTTGTTTGCTGGTTGCTTGTTGGGCTTAGCCACTGAAATAAAACTTTGGTAGGGTCTAGATCCTGGGGCAATTCAGAGATTAGAAAGAGTGTTGGGTGTGGCTCTTCCCTTCCAGCCAAGGTGACTGTCTGGGCTTTTTTCACAGACCTCAGGAAGGTGTGGCCTCAGGAGTCCACTGGGTGTGGCCTCTGGGACCCAAAGGTATGGTCTGTCTGCAGTCTGGACAGTTTCAACTAAGTCTCCCATGAGGCAGAAGCACCAGTCATAGTCTTGGGAGCATGTGGGAGAAATCTCTGGCTTCAATGCCAGAAAACTGAGTCACTGACATACCCCCTCATTCCTGGCTGACTTCTCAGAACAGCCCAGTCTCCATAGGTTGGAGCAAGCGGGATTCCTGAGAGTGGGGCAGTTGCTTTCTCCCAGGCGGAAGCAGCTCAGGGGACTACTCCACCCAAGAAAGATGGTGACTGTAGTATTGGAGAATAACTCAGCACAGCGGTTCTGGTAGCTGTTCCCCTTGGTGTCTCCCCCTGGGCCACAGACTTCACACTCTCTTCACATGACTCTGGTCCTCTCAGCACTCCCTGAAAGATCCCAGGTTAAGTGGCTGTAAACAAGATTTTCTGCACTGGCCCTTTAAGATGGAGTCTGCATCACCAAGAGCTTCGTCCCTTTCTCAGAGACAGAAACTTTGATGTTTACCACACCAGATGCTGTGTGGTGCCTCTTCTAGGCTCTGGGGCTCTAAGCTGGGGCACCCAACCTGGGGCTGAGGACCCTCCCTTCTCAGGGTGACCCTCTCCACAGTGAGAGTCCCTCCAGACCCTAGCCGCCACTGGCTCCTAGGAGCTGGGCAGTTCCCTCCACGTCTCTGCCCTTCCTACCAGTCTTGATGTGGCTTCTTCTGTGGTCCTTGGTTATAGACTCCTCTTCATTTAGTCCAAAGTTGGTTTTTCAAGATAATTGTTTTTAAATTAAGTTCTAATCCAATTCGGTCCTGGGAGGTGGCAGAACATCTGCCTACTCCATCACCATCTTCTAGTTGTGCTTTTAAAAGCTACCTCTCACTGGGATCCTCTAACATATCAAGGGTGAGTATGGCAGCTGAAATGTGTTTAGAGACAGAGCCCACTGATATAAAGTTCTAACTGAGAAATATTGGAGATGGGAGGTAAATAAGCAAAAAAACTAAAATTTATGGAAATTTTAATTTACGTTGTTCTTTTTGAAGTCACTTTTGTTATAGAAAAAAAGCTAGAGTGACGTCACGGAAATGGT
Organism: Saccopteryx leptura; assembly: GCF_036850995.1. NCBI lineage: Eukaryota > Metazoa > Chordata > Mammalia > Chiroptera > Emballonuridae > Saccopteryx > Saccopteryx leptura. Next base: position 182,122,084 of record NC_089507.1, read on the forward strand.
GCCGTGAGCAGCGTGTCCGACAGATCTCCCCAAAATTACAACAAATTTATCAACTAGAAACAAAAAAATTTATCCTCGGAGCATTCCGGAGTTCCACACAAACTGAAAGCGAAAGGACTGTTATCACTTGAATCTGAGAGACGAGGGTGTGGAGGAAGCTAACTACCTCAGGGACGTTCATTCAAGCCGCGGAGGGAGTGCGCCTGTGTGCTATCAACAAGACCACCCTCAGATGCCAATAAGAAAGAGGACATCGAATATTATGGATACAAAAGAAAGAGAGGTAACACAAATAGATGTGGAAAAATCTATGGAGAAAAGACTTAACATATTGGAAGCCTTGGAGCTAAATGACAGAGAATTTAAAATAGAAATCTTAAAAATACTCAGAGATATACAAGAAAACACAGAAAGGCAATTTAGGGAGATCAGAAAACAACTCAATGAGCACAAAGAATATATTACCAAGGAAATTGAAACTATAAAAACAAATCAAACAGAAATGAAAAACTCAATTCACGAGCTGAAAAACGAGGTAACAAGCTTAGCTAACAGAACAGCCCAGATAGAAGATAGGATTAGTGAAATAGAAGACAAACAACTTGAGGCACAACAGAGAGAAGAAGAAAGAGACTCAAAAATAATAAAAAACGAGAAAGCTCTACAGGAATTGTCTGACTCCATCAGAAAGAATAACATAAGAATAATAGGTATATCAGAGGGAGAAGAGAAAGAAAATGGAATGGAGAATATACTCAAACAAATAATAGACGAGAACTTCCCAAGCCTGTGGAAAGAACTAAAGCCTCAAATTCAAGAAGCAAACAGAACACCGAGTTTTCTTAACCCCAACAAACCCACTCCAAGGCACATCATAATAAAGATGACACAAACCAATGACAAAGAAAAAATTCTCAAGGCAGCCAGGGAAGAGAAGAGTACAACATATAAAGGAAGGCCTATTAGATTATCATCAGATTTCTCAGCAGAAACTCTACAAGCTAGAAGAGAGTGGACCCCAATATTTAAAGCCCTGAAAGAGAGGAACTTTCAGCCAAGAATACTATACCCATCAAAGCTATCCTTCAAGTATGAAGGAGATATAAAAACATTCACAAATACAGAAAAGATGAGAGAATTTATCAGCAGAAAGCCCCCACTCCAGGAAATACTAAAGGGGGTTTTCCAACCAGATTCAAAGAACAAAAGAAAACAACACCACAAGTAACAGCTCCACCAAGAACACAATAAAACCAAACTTAAACTGTGACAACAAAGGAAAAAAAGGGGGGAGAGGATGGAGATTAACAGTAGCAAAGGACGATGAAGTGCAGAAATACTCATAAGATAAGGTACTACAATGAATATGGTAGGTACCCTTCTCATTACTTAATGGTAACCACCCTTGAAAAAACCACCACAAAAACACTTGACTTAAAAAAGGTAGCAACTGAGGAAAGAAGTATGGAACACAAACAAACAAAAACAAATGATAGAAAAACAAAAGAGAAGAATCAAACAAGATACAAAACTAACAGAAAGCAATTTATAAAATGGCAGTAGGGAACCCACAAGTGTCAATAATTACATTAAATGTAAATGGATTAAACTTACCAATAAAAAGACACAGAGTAGCAGAATGGATTAAAAAAGAAAATCCAACTATATGCTGCCTACAAGAAACACATCTAAGCAACAAGGATAAAAACAAATTCAAAGTGAAAGGCTGGAAAACAATACTCCAAGCAAACAACACCCAAAAAAAAGCAGGTGTAGCAATACTCATATCTAATAATGCTGACTACAAGACAGAAAAAGTACTCAGAGACAAAAATGGACATTTCATAATGATTAAGGGGAAGTTGAATCAAGAAGACATAACAATCCTTAATATATATGCACCAAACCAAGGAGCACCAAAATATAGAAGACAGCTACTTATTGACCTTAAAACAAAAACTAACAAAAATACAATCATACTTGGAAACCTCAATACACCGCTGACGGCTCTAGATCGGTCATCCAAACAGAGAATCAATAAAGAGATAGTGGCCTTAAACGAAATACTAGAACACCTGGATATGATAGACATCTACAGGACACTTCATCCCAAAGCGACAGAGTATACATTCTTTTCTAGTGTACATGGAACAGTCTCAAGAATTGACCATATGTTGGGCCACAAAGACAATATCAGCAAATTTAGAAAAATTGAAATTGTACCAAGCATATTTTCTGATCATAAAGCCTTGAAACTAGAATTCAACTGCAAAAAAGATGGGGAAAAACCCACAAAAATGTGGAAACTAAACAACATACTTCTAAAAAATGAACGGGTCAAAGAAGAAATAAGTGCAGAGATCAAAAGATATATACAGACAAATGAAAATGAAAATACGACATATCAGAATCTCTGGGATGCAGCAAAAGCAGTAATAAGAGGAAAGTTCATATCACTTCAGGCCTATATGAACAAACAAGAGAGAGCCGAAGTAAACCACTTAACTTCACACCTTAAGGAACTAGAAAAAGAAGAACAAAGACAACCCAAAACCAGCCGAAGAAAGGAGATAATAAAAATCAGAGCAGAAATAAATGAAATAGAGAACAGAAAAACTATAGAAAAAATCAATAAAACAAGGAGCTGGTTCTTTGAAAAGATCAACAAAATTGACAAACCCTTGGCAAGACTCACCAAGGAAAAAAGGCACAGGACTCAAATAAATAAAATCCAAAATGAAAGAGGAGAGATCACCACAGACATCATAGATATACAAAGAATTATTGTAGAATACTATGAAAAATTATATGCCACCAAATACAACAATCTAGAAGAAATGGATAAATTCCTAGAACAATACAACCTTCCTAGACTGAGTCATGAAGAAGCAGAAAGCCTAAACAGACCAATCAGCAGGGAGGAAATAGAGAAAACTATTAAAAACCTCCCCAAAAATAAAAGTCCAGGCCCAGACGGTTATACTAGTGAATTCTATCAAACATTCAAAGAAGACTTGGTTCCTATTCTACTCAAAGTCTTCCAAAAAATTGAAGAAGAAGCAATACTTCCAAACACATTTTATGAGGCCAACATAACCCTCATACCAAAACCTGGCAAGGATGGCACAAAGAAAGAAAACTACAGACCAATATCTCTAATGAATACAGATGCTAAAATACTAAACAAAATACTGGCAAACCGAATACAACAACATATTAAAAAAATAATACATCATGATCAAGTGGGATTCATCCCAGAATCTCAAGGATGGTTCAACATACGCAAAACGGTTAACGTAATACACCATATCAACAAAACAAAGAACAAAAACCACATGATCTTATCAATAGATGCAGAAAAGGCTTTTGATAAAATACAACACAATTTTATGTTTAAGACTCTCAACAAAATGGGTATAGAAGGAAAATATCTCAACATGATAAAGGCCATATATGATAAACCATCAGCCAACATCATATTAAATGGCATAAAACTGAGGACTTTCTACCTTAAATCAGGAACAAGACAGGGTTGTCCACTCTCTCCACTCTTATTTAACGTGGTGCTAGAAGTGCTGGCCAGAGCAATCAGACAAGACAAAGAAATAAAAGGCATCCATATCGGAAAAGAAGAAGTAAAGGTATCACTTTTTGCTGATGATATGATCCTATACATCGAAAACCCAAAGGACTCCACAAAAAGATTATTAGAAACAATAAACCAATACAGTAAGGTCGCAGGATACAAAATTAACATACAAAAGTCCATAGCCTTTCTATATGCCAACAATGAAATATTAGAAAATGAACTCAAAAAAATAATCCCCTTCACGATTGCAACAAAAAATAAATAAAATACCTAGGAATAAACATAACAAAGAATGTAAAGGACCTATATAATGAAAACTACAAGGCATTATTAAGAGAAATAGAAAAAGACACAATGAGATGGAAAAATATTCCTTGTTCTTGGATAGGAAGAATAAATATAATTAAAATGGCCATATTACCCAAAGCAATATATAAATTTAATGCAATTCCCATCAAAATTCCTATGAGATTTTTTAAAGAAATGGAACAAAAAATCATCAGATTTATATGGAACTATAAAAAACCCAGAATAGCCAAAACAATCCTAAGGAAAAAGAATGAAGCTGGGGGCATTACAATACCTGACTTTAAACTATATTATAGGGCCACGATAATCAAAACTGCATGGTATTGGCAGAAAAATAGACACTCAGACCAATGGAACAGAATAGAAAGCCCAGAAATAAAACCACATATATATGGTCAAATAATCTTTGATAAAGGGGCCAACAACACACAATGGAGAAAAAAAAGCCTCTTCAACAAATGGTGTTGGGAAAACTGGAAAGCCACATGCAAAAGAATGAAACTCGACTACAGCCTGTCTCCGTGTACTAAAATTAATTCAAAATGAATCAAAGACCTAAATATAAGACCTGAAACAATAAAGTACATAGAAGAAGACATAGGTACTAAAATCATGGACCTGGGTTTTAAAGAACATTTTATGAACTTGACTCCAATGGCAAGAGAAGTGAAGGCAAAGATAAATGAATGGGACTACATCAGAATAAAAAGGTTTTGCTCAGCAAGAGAAACTGATATCAAAATATACAGACAGCCAACTAAATGGGAAATTATATTTTTAAACAACAGCTCAGATAAGGGCCTAATATCCAAAATTTACAAAGAACTCATAAAACTCAACAACAAACAAACAAACAATCCAATAAAAAAATGGGAAGAGGACATGAACAGACACTTCTCCCACGAAGAAATACAAATGGCCAACAGATATATGAAAAGATGCTCAGCTTCATTAGTTATTAGAGAAATGCAAATCAAAACTACAATGAGGTACCACCTTACCCCTGTTAGATTAGCTATTATCAACAAGACGGGTAATAGCAAATGTTGTAGAGGCTGCGGAGAAAAGGGAACTCTCATCCACTGTTGGTGGGACTGTAAAGTAGTACAACCATTATGGAGGAAAGTATGGTGGTTCCTCAAAAAACTGCAAATAGAACTACCTTATGACCCAGCAATCCCTCTACTGGGTATATACCCCAAAACCTCAGAAACATTGATACGTAAAGACACATGTAGCCCCATGTTCATAGCAGCACTGTTCACAGTGGCCAAGACATGGAAACAACCAAAAAGCCCTTCAATAGAAGACTGGATAAAGAAGATGTGGCACATATACACTATGGAATACTACTCAGCCATAAGAAATGATGACATCAGATCATTTACAGCAAAATGGTGGGATCTTGATAACATTATATGGAGTGAAATAAATAAATCAGAAAAAACCAAGAACTACATGATTTCATACATTGGTGGAACATAAAAACGAGACTAAGAGACATGGACAAGAGTGTGGTGGTTACCAGGGGTGGGGGGAGGGAGGACATGGGAGGGAGGGAGGGAGAGAGTTAGGGGGAGGGGAAGGGGCACAGAGAACTAGATAGAGGGAGGCGGAGGACAATCTGACTTTGGGCGAGGGGTATGCAACATAATTTAATGACAAAATAACCTAGACATGTTTTCTTTGAATATATGTACCCTGATTTATTAATGTCAAAAAAATAAAAAATAAAAAAATAAATGAAAGATAGTAAAAAAAAAAAAAAGCTAGAGGAGGGCAGGAAGGAAATTTACGTACAAGAGAAAGAAACATATTTTCTCAAATACATCGTTATCTGAACAGTTTATACAATTAGGCTTTTGGGAAGCAGAAGGAAGTTCTGAGAACACTCCTTCCAACTTCTTGGTGTATTTATTTATTTATTTATTTATTTATTTATTTATTTATTTATTTATTTATTTATTTATTTTTGTATTTTTCCGAAGCTGGAAACGGGGAGAGACAGTCAGACAGACTCCCACATGCGCCCAACCGGGATCCACCCGGCATGCCCACCAGGGGGCGACGCTCTGCCCACCAGGGGGTGATGCTCTGCCCCTCCAGGGCGTCGCTCTGCCGCGACCAGAGCCACTCTAGCTCCTGGGGCAGGGGCCAAGGAGCCATCCCCAGTGCCCAGGCCATCTTTGCTCCAATGGAGCCTCGGCTGCGGGAGGGGAAGAGAGACAGAGAGGAAGGAGAGGGGGAGGGGTGGAGAAGCAGATGGGCGCTTCTCCTGTGTGCCCTGGACAGGAATCGAACCCGGGACCCCTTGCACGCCAGGCCGACGCTCTACCACTGAGCCAAACGGCCAGGGCTTCTTGGTGTATTTTGAGCTCAGATGAGGATAACTGAATCTAGAAGGCTTTATATCTTGACTAGAATAATAATTTTTTCTTCCAGAAATAAGAATTTGTGTTAATTACTTTGACACATGGTGGTCATTAACAGCTACTCTTCAGGTCCAATCAGCCAAAGTCAACAGTTCACGAGGTTGTGCGCTAAACTGTCTTTTTATTATTTACTATTATAACATATGGACCTACCTTGAAGGTGAACATCAGGGTATAAACTTCCTGTCAAAAAATAGAATATCGAACCTCCCACTAGTCATCTCTTATTGAAAAGGCTCTGAGAGCAGTGACATTTATGGAAAAGAATTTTGAGGGACAAAGTCCCAGCACCCTCCAGGCTGTCAAAGTTTCGTCCATATATTAAAGTTGATAACTGTCAAGTCCAATTCTTGAACTTCCTCTGCATAATTCCCTGAAGCATCATCTTGACTGTGTTGGGTTTTAATTTTAGGCCCCAAGCAGATTCAAGGTCTATACAGGTAAGGTTCACATGTAACCTTTTCTGTATTTTTTGGAAACTGGCACAAACAAATGTATTTTAGAATTTAATGCTAAGGCAAAACTATTCTATTAAAATATTATAAACTTCTCCTTTTTTTTGGAAAATTTTCTGTGTTTTTATTGTTTTTCTGGATTCCAGAGAACCCAGAGCCAAATATTAACTTATAACTAAATTAGCTCTCATGGTTAACATGCTTGCTTCCTCTTCTCTTTCTTGAGTTTTATTATTTTGTTATGTATGTATTCTTTATTTTAAAGTATGTTGAACTCTGTCCTTTGGTAGGGGTCAAATGGGGACAAGGAGCTGACATTTGAGAGTTTTAGTTAATGTCCTCTATGTTGCAAGTACCAAGTGATCCTTAACCTCCATTTTCTCTCTGTCATGTAGGTTCTCCATTTTCCTTGCCTTTTATAGATAAAGATATTTTCTGCAAGTTACACATTTTGCTAGTGATAGAGCCTAGATTTGACCCTTGGTCAGGGGGATCTGAATGCTGGTTCCTTTGACCCAGGCTGTATTCTTTGTGACGAGTTGAAAGCACAATGATACACACAACAAGCAGTGGTGAAATCAACCAGTCTATGTGACCCCTTTTATCAGACTCAAGAAGGAAGACCATAGCATATGCACTGTTTCCATGTTTTCAGAAACATTGGAGAATAAACAAAAACGTGGGGCAGAAATGCCATGAAATGGATGGTAATTGAAGTAGAAGAGGAAGAGGAAGATGACGGTGGTAAATGTGGAGATGATGATGATGATGATGATGATGATGATGATGGTGATGATGGTGATGATGGTGTTGATGGAATTGATGGAGTTAGTGGTGATGACAAGGTGATAAGGATGATGGTGTGAAAGTAGATGGTGATCTTATTGCATTATTCCTACTCAAAAGGGATTTATGATGGATTCCAACCACTTCCTGCTACTCTCTATCCTTATGCTTAAATTTTCAAGAGACAGAGCATAAGAAAAATGACAGCTCATTTCCAGGAAGGGACTCAGATTTTGGAGGACAAAAAGCTCATAAGATTTGGGGTGTCCTCTATAAGAAAAAAAACAAAATCCCAAACAATAAATAAAGCAAGAAGGCCGGGGGTTTGATCTTCATTAGTTTCATGTTAACTATGCCTCTATTTCATGTCTTTGTTACTGAATGAAATGCCTGTGCTGACTTTAATAATAAACAGCTGGGAAGGTTTAGTGACTGCCCACTGTGAGCCAGCCCCTGTTGTAAATGCTTTCCATGTTTTATTCATCTAATTCCATGTATTCATTTATTTAAATAATTCCTCAAAATCATTCCAGAAGGCAGATACAACTATTATCCTCATTTTAGAAACGAGGAAAGTGAATTACAGAGAGCTTAAGTAATTTGCCAGAAGTCTGACAAACAGTATGGTAGGGACTGAGATTCAAATACTTGCCTATTGCCCATGGACATGAACTGACAGCCACCACCTGATTCTACTTTTCAAACAAGGAAAGAATAGAATTGCTCGCTCCTGGCAGATGGGCCCCTGAGAAATGACCATGTGCCCTGTCACTTGCCACCCTTTCTTGTTCCCTAGTTTTAAGAGGCTTAGAGAGGCTGGAGGGTATTTTTTGGAAACTGACGTAAGCCCCACTTTGTGGATAAAACTCAGGGAATGGCATGCTTATACCTCTCCCCATACCTAGCACAATGTAGGGGTGAGAGAAGGAATGACTCTAGGGCAGTGGTCCCCAACCCCCGGGCTGCATACCGGTACTGGTCCATGGGCCATTTGGTACCAGTCTGCAGAGAAAGAATAAATAACTTACATTATTTCCATTTTATTTATATTTAAGTCTGAACGATGTTTTGTTTTTTAAAAATAACCAGATTCCCTCTGTTACATCTAAGACTCACTCTTGACGCTTGTCTCGGTCACGTGATACATTTATCTGTCCCACCCTAAAGGCCGGTCCGTGAAAATATTTTCTGACATTAAACCGGTCCATGGTCCAAAAAAGGTTGGGGACCACTGCTCTAGGGTACCCTCTCTAGGTTGAGAGAGAAGTATTTCAAAGCTGAGGGTAGGGGACCTCACAGAGGGATGGAGGTAAGGACTGGTAGAGGACACTGTGCTCCATCCAGACCCTGTTGTGTCCCTTTTATTCTGTTAGGGTGCACCCTTCCTGCAGCTTCAGTGTGCTTTTGAGTCTACTGGGGTTTGCAGAGATCTGCCCTGGAACTGGTAGAGTTGCTTTGCTTTCACAAAAAAGTCAGAGTGCCTGAGAGTTTATGTTTCCCACAGAGGCAGTGGCTGATGACTGACAGTGGGAATATGAAACTCGGCTTCCCTGGACTCTAAGGAACTTACACACCAGACCTCACTGCAGGAGCAGGCTGTCTCGTGCATCATCCTTCCCTTCTCTGCCCCACTTTCCTCATCCTCTTAACAGTTTCTCCTAGGAACTTTCCATTAATAAATTACTTGCCAAGAAATCTTCATTTCAGTGTCAATGATGAAAAATGCTGAAAATCTGCACAGGCTATATATCATACACATGTGGAGAAAAGTTAGGAACTCTTACAAAATAGCACAATAGCACAAAAAAACAATGCATGTGATGAATCAAATATAAACCAGATATGAATAAAGTGGTGCCAGGTAGATACAGTCACCTGTCCATCTGTAGTTGCAAAGGGGGGCCTCCCTGGAAGAGGTGAGTTTATGGGTTTATAGAGTGAATGTCATGAACAGATAAGGGCTATGTCAACTTGCTTTAGCAAAATCAAGTTTGAATGCCTTCAAAATAGAGTTCATACTAGGAAGATTTTTATAATATTTAGATGTGAACATTTGAAATTTAAATAACTGTATTGTGACAGTCACCAAATATATAAATTTTGTATGCAACAACTCTGTAAGTTTTCAAAGTACTTGTTATTACATACCATAGCCGACCAGCCTGTATACTAGCCCAAAGATTAAAAACACATAAATCTTGAAAAATATTTTGAATGTGAGCACACACAATAAAAATGTGTACTTAAATCTTAAGTATATGATTCAACATATTTTTAAAAAACAAACACACCATGTAATCACTATTCTGCTCATAAAATAAAACTTTTCCATGCCCCCATTTACCACTGCCTGGGTAGGTACCCTGTGTCTTCTTCAGTGAAAGCCCAGTGTAAGTCCTATGCCAGCACCTATCACATGATAACACTCTCCCTCTTATTGAACTTTGTACCAATAGAAGCATGCATTACACATGTCGAGTCTGGCTTTTTTAATCTAACATAATGTGATGAGCTTTGTCCATGTTGTTCATTCTGTTCCACTGCTGTAAAATTTTCTATCATGTGACTATACTGCCATGTATGTGTTCATGCTATTAGTGAATGCATGAGTAGTTTCCAGTTAGGGACTTGTATTTCTTTCTGAGAATTCTGTAATAAATTACCACAAACTTAGTCATTTAAAAAAACAAATGCTTTCACTTACAAGTCTAGAGGCCAGAAGTCTGAAATCAAGGTGCCTGCAAGACAGTGCTCCCTCTGAAAGGTCTAGGGGAGAACCAGTCTCTTCCAGTTTGTAGGTACAGGTGCTCTTTGGTTTGTGGCTTCACCACTAACAATATCTGCCTCTGTCTTCACATGGCATTCTCTTCTCCCTTCTACCTCTTATAAAGACACATGTCACTGGATTTAGAGCCCACCAGCTAATCCAGGATAATTGCATTTTAAGATCCTTAATTTAAACATGGTAACAATGAGATTAAGGAATAAACTTAAAAATACATGAAAATGAGAACATAACAACTCAAAAATCTATGGGTAGAGTGAAAGTGGAACTGAAAGGGAAATTCATAGCATTACATACAGGCTTATCTCAAGAAATAGCTAAATCTTAAAAAACAATCTAACCTTATACTTCAAGAAGCCTGAGAAAGAACTATAAAGGCAAAGTGAATAAAAAGAAGAAAACCAAAATCAGAGTAGAGTTAAATGAAATAGAGTCTAAAAAAATACAAAAGATCAATGAAAACAAGAGCTTGTTCTTTGAAAAAATAATCAAGATTAACAAATCTTTAACCAGACTTATCAAGAAAAAAGAGAGGACTCAAATAATTGAAATCATAAATGAAAGACAAGTAACAACTGACACCAAAGAAATACAAAGCATTGTAAGAAAATATTATGAAAAACTATATGCCAACCAATTGAACAATCTAGGTGAAATGGATAAATTCCTAGACACATAAAATATTCACAAACTAAATGAGGAAGAATCAGAGACTATGAATAAAGAGATTACCACTAGTGAAATGGAAGCAGTAATCAAAAAACTCCCAACAAACAGAAGTTCTGAATTGGATGGCTTCACAAGTGAATTTTACTTAACTTTCAAAGGAGAACTAATACCTATTCTTCTCAAACTATTCCAAAAATTCAAGAGGAGGAGAGACTCCCAAGCTCATTTTATAAGGCCAACATTTTCCAAACTAGATAAAGTCACTACTAAGGCCAATATCACTGAAGAATGTAGATACTAATATTTTCAACAAAATATTAGCAAGCTGGGTACAGCAATACATTAACCCTTTGAGTAGTGGGTTTTTTTCATGCTTGCTGGCCCCCGGAAGTAAGTTTTTTTCTCAAAAAATGAAATTAGTTCCAGTTCCAGTTTTATTAACTTAAAATTATGTTTGTTTGATAACCAATTTATGAAAACAAGAAGAACATACATACGTCTCTTTTTAATGTTGTCTTATACATTTTTAAAATAAAAATTTTTGTACAATTGCACTCTGGATGGTCAGGAGACACAAGGATGTACATAAATGTTCATACTACTCAAAGGGTTAAAAGATTATATGCCATGATCAAGTGGAATTTATTCCTGCAATGTAAGGTTGATACAGTATTCACAAATCAATAAACGTGATACACCACATAAACAAAATGAAGTAGAAAAATTATGTGATCATATCAATAGATGCAGTAAAATCATTTGATAAAATTCAGCACCCATTTATGATAAAAACTCTCATCAAAATGGGAATAGAGGAAACATATCTCAATGTAATAATGATGGTATATGACAAACCCATAGCTAACATCACAGTGAAGTCCACTTTCACCACTGTTATTCAACATATATGGGATGTCCTAGACTTAACAATTAGACAAAAAGAAGAAATAAAAGGTCTCTGAGTTGGAAATAAAAAAGAACTGTTTTTATTTGCAGGTGACATGATACTGTACATAGAGAACCATAAAGATGCCTCCAAAAAACTATAGAACTGATAAATGAATTCAGTAAAGTAGCAGGATACAATATATCCAGAAATTATTTGCATTTTTATATACCAATAATAAGCTATCAGAAAAGGAAACTAAAAAAACAATACCATTCATAATTGTTTCAGAAAGAATAAAATATTTAGGAATAAGTTTAACCAAAGATGAAGAAGATATCAATAAGTGAAAGCATATACCGTGTTCATGGATAAGAAAATTTATATTATTAAAATGTCCATTTTACCCAAAACAATTTATAGGTTCAACATAATTTCTATCAAGATACCAATGGTATATTTCATAGAACTAAACAAATATTCCCAAAATTTATATGGAACCAAAAAAGACGTGATAGCGACAGTGATCTTGAGAAAAAAGAACAAAGTTGATGTAATCACATGCCTAATATACAACTATACTACAAGGCCATAGCAATAAAACAGTATGGTATTGGCATAAAAACAATGATACATATCAGTGGAACAAAATAGAGAGCCCGGAAATAAACTCACACCTTTACATTCAATTAATATTTGTAAAAGGAGGCAAAAACTTCCAATGGGATAAAAACAGCCTATTTAATAAATAGTGTTGGGAACATTCAACAGACACATGGAAAAAAATAAAACTAGACCACTTACTTACGTCATATACAAAAATAAACGTAAAATAGATTAAAGACTTAAATGTTAGACTCAAAACCAGAAATATCTTAGAAGAAAACATAGGCAGTAAAATCTCAGAGATTTCTCATTTCAGATCTATCATCTCAGGCAAGGAAAACAAAAGAAAAAAATAAACAAATGAGACTACATCAAACTAAAAAGGTTTTGCACAGTGAAAGAAATCATCAACAAAATGAAAAGAAGTGGGAGAACATATTCACCAGTGATAAATATTATAAGGGGTTAATATCTAAAATTTATTAAGAACTTATTAAACAACATCAGATAAACAATCTAATTAAAAAATGGGCAGCCTGGCCGGTCAGTGGTACAATGGATGGAGCGTCAGACTGGGACTCAGAGGACCCAGGTTCGAAGCCCCAAAGTCTTCAGCTTGAGTGTGGGCTCATTCGGCTTAGGTGCAGGCTCATCTGGCTTAAGCACAGGCTCACCAGCTTGAGCACAGGGTCATAGACATGACTCCATGGTCACTGGCTTGAGCCCAAAGGTCACTGGCTTGAAGCTCAAGGTCGCTGACTTGAGGCCAAGGTTGCTGGCTTGAGGAAGGGGACACTTGCTCTGCTGTAGCCCCCCGGTCAAGGCACATATGAGAAAGCAATCAATGAACAACTAAGGAGCTGCAACAAAGAATTGATGCTTCTCATTTCTCTCCCTTCTTGTCTGTCAGTCTTGATCTATACCTCTCTGTCTCTCTGTCTCTATCACACACACACACACAAAAAATTGGCAGAGGTTCTGAGCAGACACTTATCCAAAGAGGACATACAGATGGCCAATGCACATATGAAAAGATGCTCAATATCACTAATCATCAGTGAAATGTAAATTAAAATCACAATGGGATATCATTTCATATCTGTCAGAATGACTCAATAAACCAACAAACGAAAGTGCTGGAGAGGATGTGGAGAAAAGGGAACCCTCGCACTCTGTTGGTGAGAATGCAGATTTGTGCAGCCAATGTGGGAAACAGTATGGAGTTACTACCAAAAATTAAAAATAGAAATGCCTTATGACCCAGTGATTCCACTTCTGGAAATATATTGAAGAAATCCAAAACACTAATTTGAAAGAATATATGCACGCCTGTTCATTGTAGCATTATTTACAGTAGTCAATATTTGGAAGCAGTCCAAGTATCCACCAATAGATGAGTGGATAAAAAAGCTGTGGTACATTTACACAATGAAATACTATTCAACCATAAAAAAGAGGTAAATTTTACCTTCTGCAACAGCATGAATGGCCCTGGAGAGCATTATGCTAAGTGAAATAAGCCAATCAGAGAAAAACAAATACTATATGTTGTCACTGATATGTGAAATCTAATGAGCAAAATGAGCTAACAAGGAAAATAAAGACAGACTTATAGATAGAAAGCAGCTGAAAACTATCTGGTGTGGTGGGGCTTGGGAATGTGGAGACATTGGCAGAAAAGAAAAAAGAAAAAAGAAAACTCATGGACATGAACTGCAGTGTAGTGATTGTGGCAGAGGAGAGGGTGGGGAGAGGTGGGAGAGGGTGTAAGGGGGATAAAGGGTGATGGACAGAGACTTGACTTGGGGTGGTGAACACACAATACAGTGTACAGATGATGTGTTGTAGAACTGCACCTGAACCCTGTATAACTTTGTTAACCAGTGTCACCTTAGTAAATTAAATAAAAAAGAAAAAGAAGATCTTAACTTAATTACATCTACAAAAAACTTTTCCCAGAAAAGGTTACATTCACACATTCTGGGAAATAAGACATGAACATATCTTATAAGGTGCCAGTGCTCAGCCCACTCTAGGGCTTCTGTGAGCATTCTTCCTTGTGCATGCGTCTGTACTGGGTTTATATCAAGGAGTAAAAATGTAAGCCATATGACTTTGGTTGAGCCTTAGTGTATCCCAATAGTAGTTCAAAGTGGTTGTAGTGGACCTTAGGGAGTATCAAAACTAATCACAGCATGTTATAAATGCAAATTGAAAATAACTGAAGCCCAGATATGTTCACTAGTTGTCCAAAGTTTTAAAGATGATTAGTGACAGGGCAGGAATGAACATATGTTTTTAAATGGCACAGTATTCTGCTTAGCAACACTAATAGCCCTTAGTGTTTGCCTTGAATTTCAGGTTTCACGTAAAACACAATTAGCAGATCTGTTTATTCTCCCAGACGCCAATATGCTGACATTTCTTTTCCACATGCACAATGTTGACTCCCTGATGGGCTTGAGGACATTGCCAAAGTGGGGATCACAGTCCAACTCTGGCATCTTAAATACGAGCAACTCAAGTGCTGAGATGAAAGTATTTTTTTTAATTAAATTTATTGGGGTGACATTCGTTAATTAATTTTCATTAATTAATATAACTTTTATAGGTTTCCAGTGTACAATTCTAGGATATATCCTCTGTATATTGCATTGTGTGCCCCCCATCCAAAGTCAAGTCATTTTCTATCACCAAATATGTGACTCCCTTTAACTTTTACTAACCCAGATCTCCTCCCCCCCTCCGTAACCACCATACTGTTGTTTGTGTCTATGAGTTTCTATGTTTCATGTTTGTTGCCTTTCTCATGCTGCTGTAAGGAGGCACAGTCTCACATTATCTTACCAGTTGCCATCATGATTGGAGATAGGTACGGAACTAACTTTCTTTAGGACCTCTTTTTTGTTGGAATTTGACAACCAAAGAAATTATTAAAATGCTCTTTGGGATAAAATGAGAAAGTTCTCAGTTATTGTTCTTCAGTTATGACCCCTCAGAAGGGAAGAGGGAGGGGTGAGCAGAGGGTCTAAGCCAGGGGTCCCCAAACTATGGCCCGCGGGCCACATGTGGCCCCCCAAGGCCATTTATCTGGCCCCCGCTGCACTTCTGGAAGGGGTACCTCTTTCATTGGTGGTCAGTGAGAGGAGCATAGTTCCCATTGAAATACTGGTCAGTTTGTTTATTTAAATTTACTTGTTCTTTATTTTAAATATTGTATTTGTTCCTGTTTTGTTTTTTTACTTTAAAATAAGATATGTGCAGTGTACGTAGAGATTTGTTCATAGTTTTTTTTATAGTCCGGCCCTCCAACGGTCTGAGGGACAGTGAACTGGCCCCCTGTGTAAAAAGTTTGGGGACCCCTGGTCTAAGCCCATAATCGAAGGTGACAAGGGAGGGCCAGGAAGACTCGGAGTGGCAGGGTTATCAGGAACACTTTACAGAACAAGAAGTTCTGGCACGTGTTTCTACACAGTTTGTTCCATAACACATGCTGTTTTTTATCGCTCAGAGGGCTGGATGAGAGTAGGTGTGCAATGCTGATATGAGGAAGCGACTAGGTTTATCTCTGAATTGAAAGGATTTGGAAGAGAACACATATTAAAAGAGAAATCCTGGCCTGACCTGTGGTGTCGCAGTGGGTAAAGCATCAACCTGGAATGCTGAGGTCACCAGTTTGAAACCCTGGGCTTAACTGGTCAAGGCACATGTGAGAAGTAGCTACTACGAATTGATGCTTCCTGCTCTTCAACCCCCTCTACCACCTTCTTCTGCTCTCTTCTCTCTAAAGTCAATAAATAAAATCTTTTTTTAAAAAAAGATAAAGAAACAAAGAGGAAGCCTGGTCAAAGGCATCGTGGGAACATTTGTCCCACCCCCGAAAATATACAGAAATCTTGGGAAATTGTGGGATTCTATAGCATGTGGAAAAAGGAGAGTGGGGTGATTGTATAGTGGTCTCAGTAAGTCAGAAACTCCCAGGACATATCAAAGTTCCAGGATATAGGTCCTTGAGTTGCTTTAGTACCAGGATTTTCTGACAGTCTAGCGATCCTTTCTGTAAGTTAAACAGGGATAAAAATGCCAACCAGGGCCCACAAAGTTGATGAAACACTTGGGTAAATGATTTTTTGCTGCTGTCCGCAACTGGGATATGCATAATATCAAACACAGTTATTGATCAAGAGCTTGGCTGAAATCCACTGGATATAGGTAATCAATGACCCAATGACCTGCAGCTAGTACTCTGGGGTTTTACTCTGCTTATAGTTTTTGTGTCTTTGTACTAAATCATTCCTTGGATTTTGAACATTTCCTTTCGTTTTCCCCGGGGAAACTTTAATCCATAAGACAGATGCCTCTTCGGTTGCCACTGGAATCTCACATTTCATCAGATGTTTTCCTCCTCCCCCCCAGGAAAAAGCTAATCCTGAGAGCGACCCTGTCTGGTGACCTGGAAGTTTAAGGGCTTGTATCTGCTTTCTGACTTAATTGCTTTCTCTGTCTCCTCCTGGGAATTCAAATCAAACTGTCATCCCTGAGAGCAAGTGTCTAGTTCTGAACAAGATGCATTTTCCCAATGGCCTGATGTTGGAGGAAATTACATATTGTCTGTCCCTTAAAATTGATGAATAAAATAAATTGAAGGAGCCTTTGCCTCATTTGGGTTGATATGGTGCACGTGGGCATGTAGGCATTGTTTATCACCAAACTCCATGGATGTGACCTTGGGACAAGCTGTATAAGGAGAGACTGCTCTGGACACCCAGATGTTAATGAAACATCACTGGTGTCCCCTTGAGAGCCACAAAGGAACCGTCTGACTCCCAAAACAGAAAAAAAAAAAAAGCCAAAGAACAGTCTTGGAGCATCTGTCAGCACTTTACTCCTGTGAGGACAGAGAAAGGTGGGAACTAGTGATTTTTGGTGTTTTCCTTTTTAATTAAAGTGTGTCCGTAAAGTCATGGTGCACTTTTGACCGGTCACAGGAAAACAACAAAAGATGATAGAAATGTGGAATCTGCACCAAATGAAAGGAAAACCCTCCCAGTTTCTGTAGGATGATGTGGCAGCATGTGTGCATACGCAGATGATAATGTAAACACATCCATGGAGTTTGGTGATAAACAATGCCTACATGCCCACGTGCCCCATATCAACCCAAATGAGGCAAAGGCTCCTTCAATTTGTTTTATTCATCAATTTTAGGGGACAGACTATGTAATTTCCTCCAACATCAGGCCATTGGGAAAATGCATCTTGTTCAGAACTAGACACTTGCTCTCAGGGATGACAGTTTGATTTGAATTCCCAGGAGGAGACAGAGAAAACAAGTCAGAAAGCAGATACAGCGGAGCAGCCCACGGCCATGCCAGTTGAGATGTGGATGGTACAGAGGAAAGTTCAGTGTGTTCTGTGGCTCGCTAAATTCAAATCCATGACCAAAGTGCAACATGAATATCAGCGTGTTTATAACGAAGCACCACCACATAGGAATAAGATTACTCGGTGGGATAAGCAGTTGAAGGAAACTGGCAGTTTGGTGGAGAAACCCCGTTCTGGTAGGCCATCGGTCAGTGACAAGTCTGTAGAGGCTATATGGGATAGTTACCTAGGGAGCCCTAAAAAATCTGTGCATGAGCCCACATCAAACTGCATTAAATAGGTATGAAACTGGGAGATTTTTCCTTTTATTTGGTGCAGATTTCACATTTCTATCGTCTTTTGTTGCTTTCCTGTGACTGGTCAAAAGTGCACCATGACTTTATGGACACACTGTATTTGTAGGGAGAAATGTTCGCATCAGTCAGCTCAGTTAAGAAAGGAATTCAGTGCTCCCAGGAAAGGGGTGGATCTCTTTCTTGTGATAATTTAAGCAGAAAACAAAACAAACAAATAAAAAAAAACCCAAAACTGAATGTTATGAGTGGACTCTGAAGCATTCAGTTAGTCTAAAACCTAAGATAACCATGTTATGTGGATTTGAGGCAGAGCTTAATTCTTCTGACAATGGGAAGTGACACAGAGAGAAGAAGGATGGCATCTTAAAGGTGGAGAACTGGAACACTGAGCTTGCTGGTTTGAAACCCTGGGCTTGCCTGGTCAAGGTCAAGGCACATATGGAAGTTGATGCTTATTGTTCCTCATCCCCTTTTCTCTCTCTCTCTCTCTCTCTCTCTCTCCCTTTCCTCTCTCTCTCTTTCTCTCTCTAAAAAAATGAATAAATAAAACTAAAAAAAGGTAGAGAAAATTCTGCAAATTTGTATAAGGAACAAAGGCTGCATCTCTATCTCTTTTTAAACTTTATTTAGAAAATTAAATTTAACAGGGTGACTTTGATCAATAAGAATACATAGGTTTCAGGTAAACATCTCTATAGCATTTGAACTATTGATTATGTTGTATACCCACCACCCAAAGTCAAATCATTTTCCATCACCCTTTAAAATACAATCCTTCAAGGCACAAGGATTAGGAAATGGCTTATGAGTCAGAGAAGTCAAGTACCATATGATTTTATTCATATGTGGAATCTAATGAACACAATGAACTAACAAGCGAAATAGAAACAGACTTATACATAGAGAGCAGGCTGACAGCTGTCTGGGTGGGGAGCAGATTGGATGGGGAGGTAGAGGGATAGGGCAAAAAGGACCAACTCCCACCCTCCCCAAACCTCATGAACATGGACAATAGTGTGGTGATTGCTGGGGTGGTGGAAGGTGGAAGAGGCTATAAGGTGGATAAATGGTGTGAGACTTGATGTGTGTGTGTGTGTGTGTGTGTGGGGGGGAGTTGAACTCACAATATGGTGTACAAAGATATGTTGTAGAAATGAGCACCTGAAACCTGTATAATTATGTTAACCAGTGTCACCCTAATAAAATTCAGTTAAAAAACAAATTGCTTTAAGTAAGACTAAAATAGATCTTTATTTTTTACTTAAAAAATTGTGCTTTAGAAGAGGGCCAAACCTTTTTCTTGAGGCACTTCATGGAAAGTGTTCATACATTTCATCCATTTGGGTCCCATGGAAGTTTGCAACTTGTGGAAACGAGAATTTTTTGAGCCATGGAGGAACTTTGAGGATGTAATATGATTTTCCATGTTGAAGCTTGTGAGTGAACCAAGGCTAAGCTTTGACAGTGTTTCAGTAACTATTGTTGTATAATAAACTATCTTAAAACTTAATGGCATAAAGTAATCTCTTTACTCTACACACAGATTCTGTGGGTTTGGAATTTGGGTGGGGCATCATAGGCATGGCATGGGGCCTAGCTGAGGAGTTTCAAAGAGAGTAGCCAAGTGGCTGGGGCTGGAATCATCTGGAGGCACTCACATGTCTGGTGGTTTTTTCTGTCAGTTAAGTGGGATATTGGCTGGAATATCTACACATGGACCCTCCATGTGGTTTGTCTATGGGAACCATGGAGCAGGATTCAAAACTCAGTGTCTGAAAAAAACAAGGCAGAAACGCATAACATTTTAATGGCCTATCGTGGAAAGTCACATAGTATTATTTCTGTCATACTTTATTATTCGCTATTCATGTTCAAGAAAAGGGAACATAGACTCCAATGCCCAATGGGAGGAGTGTCAAAGTCACATGGTAAGACCATATGGGATAGAAGATATCATTACAGCCATCTTTGAAAAATACATTCTGCCACAGCCAATAATGGTTTTTAGAATAATATGGGAGAAAAAGAGATGGGTGATGGTTGAAGGAAAAATAAAGCCCAACTGTGTACCACAGAAATAGCTATGGTTGAGGTAGACCGAGGTCATGGAATCAAGGCTTATGGCCAGGCTCAACCATGAACACATTTACAAATATGTGTGGCTGGTCACAATCACGACAAGGGAGGAAAATTTGAGTAGCTCTGTGAAAACTGATTTTCACTGCTGGCCCCAAAACTCAACAGCATGCTCTCCTGCTTGTGAGTTGGCAATGTGCTCCTTCTTTATAGAAGATGTAAAGATGATTCCAAAGGCTTTAAGGTCAAAATCTCTATATCCCCCTTTCCTGTTGCTTAGTCATCTGGAGTGGGTTGACTAACTTGACCAACTCTTGAGGTGCTAAACAAGAAGTACACTGTTCCTTTGGAAGCACAGTCATGCTTTGTGTTTATTTGCCTAGATCACTGGGTAGAAGCTATCATATTTTTACAAGAAGTGATTTGGGTCTGGTTCTCTCGGAATTCAACTCACAGGTTGTATCATGTGTAGGGACTACAATGATGAGCATTATCACCTTTGTAAAATAAAGTATCATGTAATTATTTTTGTTTTGTTAGTATTATATATAATTTCATATCTATCAATATATAAGCTCTAGAGAGGTTTTAGAGTCAGATGATTTATTTCTGGTATTAAAAAGGGGCTTGTTCGGTTAGTTTAGTACTTAATAAAATCATTAGGAAGCGTAAAAGGTCTGATTCTCAATAGTAATGAAGGTTTTCAAAGTGATAAGAGGCTCTTTCATGTCCCAGGGTCTCTTTTTGGAAAGTATTGCACTTCTGGGGTACAGGATAGGAACCCCTCTGCTTCCCAGTGTATTTGGGAACCTGCTTAGCATGGCCTCATGGCTGGATTTGCTCTGCTTTACTCAGTACCACACACTTGGCTTTGGTCTGTTGAGTCCAGGTCCTGTATCACCTGCATGTGTAAAAATATTGACTCTGGACTTCTAATTTCCTATGAAATAAATTGAGGCTTGAGGTTAGCCTACTTGGAAACCACATTTGTTTTCTGAAAAAAAAAAAAAAATTGGAATGAGATATCAACCAAGTGACTCTTAAACGTCTCAAACAATCTCAAAAAATTTTAATATGCCAGGAAAACACAGAAATGGTGATGCTGTGGATGTAGAAACTAGGTGAGCTAGCAGCTGCACAACCACAAAACCAAGTCTTAATGCTTTATAAGCCTCTCATTGGAGAGCCTTAAGAATGAAGCGCATGACTTAGTTGCCCTTCCTGTGGCTGGGAAAAGGGGATGGAAGTGCCATTCAACTGGCCCAATGTGGAGCCACATGTTTCTCCAGTTGCCTTAATAACAAAGGAAATTAAGGTGGGGGGAAGAAGAAGAGTAACTGAGCGAAAAGAGTTTTAGAGGTTGAGCCATTCAAATGACAGATATTTGGGTTCTCTTTGGAAAGTATTTCCTTAATTTTTTAATTTTTGATAGTTCTTTAAGAGGGTGTTTGCAACCCAATCGATTCCATTCCCTTTGACAAAAGTGGCTTTATGAACCCAAACTAGTTTTACACAGACACATACATTCACATTCACACTTACTTCTTGATCATTTCTGGAACAGTTGGCCTTTCAATAGGAAAACAAAGGGCAACACCAGAAAAAGAAGAGAAAGAGACTTCTAAAGAAAACAGGTGGGATTAACTCGCCACCTGAACCTGTGCTTTTTGAGAAGCATCCCTTTCTGCTCTCCTGTTCAGGAATCAGTGGCAATGACTTAGGACAGCCTCATCCCTTCTGCATATAGAATGCTTCCTATGTTTTCCAGGTAAACAACAAACCCAGAATTTTATAGCAAACACAGTTCAACCACTCCAGTAGTGTGAGAATCCAAAGAGATACTTTCTGCCACTGTGTGTACAGCCAGTCTGTGGGTAAAAGGATCCTGAGGAGCCTGTGGCTAGGAGATTGTATTCCGGAGTTTAAATACATGAAGTCAGCTCACCCATCTTTTTTGTAAAATTAGTGCATTTTAAAAAATGACTTTGATCCGGAAAAGACTAGTTCTGATGTCAAATAAGCTAAATAAAAAAGACTAGTTCTTATGACAAGTAAGCTAAAAGAAACCACTTCTTTCCTTCAAATAGTTCCTAGGACAGCTTACCAGTACTCCTTTGTTAGATTCTGGGAAGGTGCATAGGGTATTACTTTCCAAAACTGAACAGACTTTAATGACTTCCACATCTGTATGTTCAGCTTTGAACTAGCAGACAAACTCATCAGCAAAATATAGTCATATTTCATCATGTAGTTGAAAGAACTATATGAAATTATATATGAAAATGACCTTTGTAAATTAATCATCATTGATCATTACAACTTAAATACGAGGCAATTCCAATATTATGACTGTGTAGTAAATTTATAAGGAAATAATAGACACTTATGGAGAATATAGAAAAAGAGGCAGTAGCTTTTTGCTTTACAAAGTGGCAAGACAAAGCTCAAAGATATACCAGCACGATTTCACATTCTATTAGTTCCAAGTTTCTAATCCTGGCTTGGTTCTCCTAGTGACCAGTCCTCATCCAGAACTGATCAAGTGTTACTCTTATCACTTGGGAAATTCGAAGAGATTTGGAGCTCTATATTAGAAACCAGATGAAAGACCCAAGACTAGGAAAAAAAATGTTTCTAGTATTTATAACAATTAGGAAATAACAAAGATTTTAAGAACTCTGTGCCAGGAACCAAAGGCATATATATATATATATATAAAATTTCACAGCTACAAGGTATATTCACAGAATTTATAACTTTGTTAAGCATTAAAAACAAAACAAAACCAACTTAATTCAACCATTAATGAAATCCATTTGGATCCATCAGGAGACCCTCTCAACCCTGAAACACATTGGTTTAGAATCTCAGCAGATCTCTGTGATGCTTGCGCTTGCTCCGCACTCTGCCCTTGATTGCACAGGGGCGGTTCCACACCCTTACGCACTCCGGCGCCCTGCACTCTCCCTCCACCTTCAGTGCGGGCAGCTAATTATTCCACAGACTCTGACCCTCTCCTGTCTATATGCTAAATTCTCTAAATTTGCATACTGCAAGGAGAGAGAAACTCAGACTCAGAATTTAGTCCTTCCAGGGGACTGGTGAGCACCTCAGCACTATATACAGGATCAGTTTTTACTAAAACTAGAAAACGACTTAGAAGTCATTTTCTTTAATCTCTCATTCCACAAATGAAGAAGTCACACCACAGAAAGATGACAAAGTAAGTCAAAGGTTAAATGTCTAGGTTGGTGGTAAATTAGGGACTAGAACCCAGGCTGGACTCCCCATCCAGGGTTCTTTTGACTATGGCACACTGTTCTCTGTATCCTTATTTATATGACTTTTTTTTTTTTGACAGAGACAGAGAGAGTCAGAGAGAGAGACAAACAGTCAGTAACGGAGAGAGATGAGAAACATCAGTTCTTTGTTGTGGCACCTTAGTTGTTCATTGATTGCTTTCTCATATGTGCCTTGACTGGGGGTCTACAGCAGAGCAAGCAGCCCCTTGCTCAAGCCAGTGACATTGAGCTCAAGCCAGTGACCATGAGGTCATTCATGTCTACTATCTCACGCTCAAGCCAGCAACCCCGTGCTCAAGCTGGTGAGCCTGTGCTCAAGCTGGTGACCTCAGGGTTTTGAACCTGGATCTTCCTCATCCAAGTCCAATGCTCTATCCATTGTGCCACCCCCAGGTCAGGCCTTATATGACATTTTTAAAAACAAAATGTGGTTCTGTTTAAGAAGTAGAAATATTGATTGAAAGCTTCTTTAATATTTCTAGGGAGGTTCAAGAAGTAGCCGTAATGAGTTTTGCTATTTATTTTGATAGTACACAGTCAAAGCACTCAGATGGCTCTCTGGTACATTTCTCTAAAACACAGAAAGTTGTATAAGCCCTGATTAGAAAACGATGACCTTCTTTTTTTCTTTTTCCTAATTTAAGGCTTACAACATTTTTTCTTACTAAAAACCCCGATGATGTTAGATAACACAAAAGTTAAGACATCGGTGTCTGGCCTGATTTGTGGTGGTGCAGTGGATAAAGCATTGACCTGGAACTCTGAGGTTGCCAGTTCAAAACCCTGGGCTTGCCTGGTCAAGGCACATATGGGAGTTGATGCTTTCTGCTCCCCCCACCTCTGCCTCTCTACTCTCTCTAAAAAAAAATGATAACATTGATCAATAAGTGTACATATATTTCAGGCAAACATCACTACCTGATAAAATCTTAAAGGTTAATGTTCTATTCATCATTTAGAGTTTCCTGCTTGGAGGGAACATATTCAGGAGACAGCAAGAGATGAAAAAGAATCTCAAAGGAAAAAGAAATAGTGCAATTAATGTGATCTGAAACCAAAATTTAAAAAAATCTACTTCGAATAAGCAATATCTCAAGATATGGGAAATATTCTTTGGCTAAAGACAGAATGTTTTGCATCTGATTTCTCTGACAATGAAGTTTTCAAGTTGAAATATGCTAGGGGTTAAGAGATAAAGATTGCTATATTTTAGGAATCTGAAGGTAGTCAAAGATTGTGAGGAAGAAACTTTATACAAAGAATAAAGTGATTAGAACTGAAACAATTAGTATGGAGGTGAAAGAGGAGGTGTTTGTCAAGCCATAGAAGTTTCCTGATAGATTTTACTATAACCTATTAGCCTTAGGACAATGACATTTGCTGGCAACACTGAGGTTAACAAGTGGACACAAAGACCAAAGTTGAAACACACTAGAATAAAACTGGTTCAAAGCCTGCCTCAGACATGTGGAACAGACATCAGAGATGTCATCAGATTAGTCACTGTACTTCCACTACACTTGAGGGGGAAAACAAAACTTCTGAAGGAAGGTACATGCTGTCTAAGTGTGTACATTCTGAGGAAGCCTTATGTATACAACCAAAGAGATTGCAAAATGTTGAACACTGAGCAGTGGATTTAACCAAGTATTCTGTTTCCCCCACTCCATCCCTTGAGGTTTTCTTGGATGGTACCATTCAGATAGATGCATCTTTTCCCTCTCCATGTGCCTGTAGAGAGAATGTTCATAGTTCCAAGGAATCAGCTGGGCTCAGGGCTGTGATATCTTTTATAATAGGCGGCACCACACAGAGTCTCAGAGTAGTGGGTTATGTCATCAGTTATGCCAAATAAACACAAATCTGCAAATGGGTTCAAATTGCTACAGGCGGTTCAGTTTTACCAAGTGGGATACTGGACCTTTTGCTAGCTGCTATTATCAGTATGGATCAAAGAAGACCTGTTTTATGCTGTTTCATGTGGAAGCAGATGTTTTATCAAAAGACTTGAGTATAATTAAGATACCTAAGGAAGGTTAAATCACAAAAGCATGAATATTCTACTTATAGGGTCCTTTATGGCTGTAAGTTTTACAAAGTAGTTAGAGTAGAAAAACATTGCATAGCAGGTGCCTTCAAAGCTTGCAATGGTACCACAGCACTGGTAGACATTGATTTGCAAAGCTCAGAATGGTACCACAGCACTGGTAGACACTGATTTTCAATTTTCTTTATCCGATGCCACCATGCAGGTACTTACATTTCGTTGTTGATCCTTGCCCTCATGAATGAATTTGAAATGGACAAGTTTTATAAGAAATGCATAATCAACAGAAATACTGTCATCCTTAGATGCCTGTTAGAATACTTTTCGAGCTCATTGGCAGTGTAATTTACCAATCAGATTTCTTCCCCTCAAGGGTCAAAGGGTCAATTTCTTTCTTCTCAAGAACAGACCAGGCCCAACAGGACCCCATCCTGCCCTGAGCTCACAGCACCTCCAGCTTCACCCTGCATGAACTGATTTTTCAAAGGGCTGCCTTGCAGCCTTTCACATTTTTGTCTTGCAAAGCTATTTAACCTTCCTAGCTTCCTGTCTCATTTTTCCAGCTAAATACTAAGTTAAGTTCTCTACCAAGGAGTAGTAGTTATGTTTTCCCATATTTCAGCCACTGTTTGGACACACACTTAGTGAATTTACGTATTTTAAAAGACAATAAGAACAGAATAAAAAGACAAACTACACAATGGGAGAACATATTAAACAGTATGTCTGATAAGGGGTTAATAACCAAAATTTATAAAGAACTTGTAAATCTCAACACCAGAAAGACAAACAATCCAATCAAAAAATGGGCAAAAGAAATGAATAGACACTTCTCCAAAGAGGATATACAGATGGCCAATAGGCATATGAAAAAATGCTCAACATCACTAATCATTAGAGAAATGCAAATTAAAAGCACAATGAGATATCACCTCACACCAGCCAGAATGGCGCTCATCAACAAAACAACACAGAATAAGTGTTGGAGAGAATGTGGAGAAAAGGGAACCCTCCTGCACTGCTGGTGGGAATGCAGACTGGTGCAGCCTCTGTGGAAAACAGTATGGAGATTCCTCAAAAAATTGAAAATCGAACTGCCTTTTGACCCAGCTATCCCAGTTTTAGGAATATACCCCAAGGACACCATAGAACGGTTCCAGAAGGAGAAATGCACCCCCATGTTTATAGCAGCATTGTTCACAATAGCGAAGATCTGGAAACAGCCCAAGTGTCCGTCAGAGGATGAGTGGATTAAAAAGCTTTGGTACATATATACTATGGAATACTACTCAGCCATAAGAAATGATGACATCGGATCATTTACAACAACATGGATGGACCTTGATAACATTATGCTGAGTGAAATAAGTAAATCAGAAAAAACTAAGAACTATATGAACCAATGCATAGATGGGACATAAAAATGAGACTCAGAGACATAGACAAGAATGTGGTGGTAACAGGGAGTGGGGTGGAGGGGTGGGAAGGGGATGAGAAAGGAGAGGGAGGGGGTGAGGGGAGGAGAGGGGCACAAAGAAAACCAGATAGAAGGTGACGGAGGACGATTTGACTTTGAGTGGGGTATGCAGCATAATCAAAGGTCAAAATAATCTGGAGATGTTTCCTCGGAACATATGTACCCTGATTTATCAATGTCACTGCATTAAAATTAATAAGAATAAGATTTAAAAAATTAAAAAAAAGCATACCAGCAGAAAGTGAAACAGAAAAGTTTTAACACTTGCATAAGCTTGGTCTTACCCATAGCTCAGTGAGTCCACAAGGAGAAAAACACCCTAAATCAACATGATTCACTGGGTTCACACAGCAGGAAAACTTATTCATTCTCTCTGATTTCTTCAAAAGAACTTACTGAAGATAGGTGTTACATAATATAAGAGATTTCTGGTATTGCATTGCGCCCTGATGTAATTCTTAACTGTTAAGTACCTTGATTGATTCCAAAGAATTCATCAGAGAGAAATGGAATAATAAGGTACATTAACACTTTCCATGATGCATAATCCTTTTCAGAAAGCTTTGATGCCCTAAAGGACTCAGAGCTAAGAAAAATAATTTGGTCTTCAATCTCCTGTGACTCCTCTCCAAGCAGAAGGCAATTTCTCTTAGCAAGGTTTGCATTTTACTGATGTTTTTCATATCCAAGATGTTATTATTGCATTAATCTTCCACTCACCAATAAATGTGCTATACTTACAAGGGTTTAATTTTGCTGTTGCTCTTTAAATAATGCATGCTGTTTCTTCACAAAGCCTGAGATGAAAAGGAACTGCTTAATTCTGACTGAAAAAATGATGTCCTGAATTAATACAACCCACACCAGCTTTCTTAGCACTGGGCTTCCCCAGGTGTTCCTTCCCAGAAGTTTGGCTCATAGACATCTGTGGGTACAAAATAGGTTGAGAACTTGTAATTCCTGGGACGGGATAGAGTTCTTGGATTGCAAATTGAACAGGGAGGCTATTTGTTTACTTATTTAATCATATAAATTATATTTACTGGTTGTCTACCATTTGTCTGGCACACTGCCATAGCTATCCCTTTAAAGCCAAGAACACAGACCTGGTTCTTGCCTTCAGGTAGTTTACACTCTAGTTAGAAAGAAATCATTAATTCATAACCGTGTGCATAAATATATGATCATGGTGCACCAGGGGAGGATGTGCTCTTGGCCCTGCCTTCTCTTTCTAGGCCTTCCAAGTGAAGCCTCAGACATTTTGATCTCCTAAGACAGCAGGGTGAAAATCACAATGTAAGTTAGGCAGGAACAGGCTTAGAAGGAACACTTTGATGTTAATGTCTATGAGGTTACAGAGACACTGAGTCCCAAATGCCAGATTTTTCATCCTAGCTCTGACATCTTGGATAATTCTGTCCCTACCTTGGGGACTTGGAGTTTGTCTTATGTATAATCAGGAGGTTTGAATGGGCATTTAATGAGTTTCCTTCTAAAGCCTAGATTCTGTGTCTCAAACCACAATTAAAAAATTTTAAAATTTTATCTCGGCATGCACCCACCAAGCAAGTGTAATGAGTGACAGACTTTG
This sequence comes from Saccopteryx leptura, assembly GCF_036850995.1. Taxonomy (NCBI): domain Eukaryota; kingdom Metazoa; phylum Chordata; class Mammalia; order Chiroptera; family Emballonuridae; genus Saccopteryx; species Saccopteryx leptura. The sequence goes on from NC_089507.1 coordinate 182,150,775, forward strand.
AACAAACCAGCCTATTGAGGCATCATTGTGACCTCCAGTGACAAGTGCCAAGAACCATACCAAATACAAAAAAGCCAGCCACAGCTGAGACATGAGATAGACCTTGTCCTTAGTAAGCTTCAGCCTTGCTGGGAAGACAGAGACACACAGAAAGGAGCTTCAGTAGAGTGGCACAAAGTGTCATGATGGAGGAATGTTCCAGGTCCATAGAGTGCTAAAGACACTTGCCTGCTGCTTATTGGACTCTTCCTCTGGGCTTCCACACCTCAACCAGGAGGACGCCAGGCCTGAGTCACCCACTAAGTCTCACCTTTATTTTGACACCAAAATCTTAACAGAATGGCCAGATCCACACTGCTGGATAAGAACATCCAGGATTGGATGCCTGGTTTGTTATCGAGTGGCATAATTAACACGGGGTTGGAGACCCCTGGGCTTATGTTGGTTAATGTCCCTCTCACATCCATGACCTTCTGCCCCTGGCCCTTATGTACATACACTGGTTTATCCTTTGACTTCTTTCTTTCCACTGTGTTTCATCTCTCTTAGTATCTTGGATCGCTGCTTGGAGATACCCAGACCCATCACTTTCCTTTGACCCACCATCTCCTACCCTCATCCATAATCATTTGCCAAGTTCCAGCCAGGCTTTCTTCACAATCCCTCTTTTCATCACTTTCCCTATCATTCTCACTTCTCCCAGCCCTGCATTATTTCAACAGCTTACTCTCTGCCCCCTCCAGTTTTCTCCTATTTCAATCCATCGTTTTAGATGCACGTACATTCTTCTTGGAGTGTTGTATCTGAACCAGTGCATTACTAAAAGGACCTCTGGATGAAAGATTGTCATTATCTCTCCCACAGTGATGGGCCAGAAAGTGTCCATTAGGGTCTGGAAGATGTCCCAGTGAGCTCACCTGGGCCATCAACCTTCCTCTGCCATATAACCTTTCTCCTCAAAAAGAAAACTTGGGTAATTTCTTCCAGAGCCTTGTGGCATCCTTGGGTACTAAAACTGAAGTCTTACTGATTTTCTGGCTTTAAACAAGTGTTTCAACTTCATGAAACCAGATCAGTAAAATGAGGATAGTTCAACTGTGTGGGTGGAGCGCAGAGCGCATTCCTAGCAGCTGTGGCTGATGCAATGCTGTGAGAATACTCCAGCTCCCAGAAGCCTCCTGGGCATACCCAGGAAGGGAGCTCGCCCGCTATAAGGAAGTGACTTAGCGCCAACCACGCAGCTCCCTGATCTTTTCAGCCATTGGCTATGAAGGACATGCTGTAACACCCTATAGGCTGAACCCATATATATAAGCTTGCTTACTTCCTGGATAAAGTGGATCTGTGTCACTGAACCTGGTCCCTGGAGTTGGGTCTTTGCGTCTCCGTTGTCCTCACCCCCAGCAGGACTTGTTCACAACTGGTGCCCAACATGGGGCAGGGACCTAACCGGCATCCAAGGGACAGGTGAGTGACCCTCTGCAATGGGAAACCTTCTCCCCCACTCTTGAGCCCTGCAGGCTCGAGCCCTGCACGCCCTATTGCAGAGTAGGTGAGTTGAAGTTTGTGAAAAGGATCTCTGTACTTACTGGGAGATTCTCTCTGGTCTCAATCCCTGGATTGAGGACGCGCTTCTCTGGGACCCGGATACTTGGGCCCGAGCTTTCCAGCACGTTCATTCGGCCGAAGTACATGAGGGGCAAACCTTCCCTCTCGGCCTCACTCCTGCCTTATTGGCAGTACACGCCTGCTTGACTGGTGCTCCTCCTGGGGACCCTCCGCCAGTCCCTAGGGTCCTACAGGCTACTCCTCTTTCAGAGGAGCCCCTACCTTCCTATTCGCCCCCCTCCACTGAAGAGGAAAGTAGTTTAGCCTCCGAGTGTGCGGTTGAGTGCGCAGAAACAAAACCAACCGAATTGCTAACTGCGCCATCAGCTCTGCCGCTGGAGAAGCAGAAGTCGCTACTTCCACATTCCCTGCCGGGGCTCAATGCCCCACCCCAGCCTCTCAGATGCCATTTTCTACCCCAGCTTTAACTCCAACATGTGTTCCTGCTGCAGACCCATGGGCCAGCCTATATGCCCCCATGTGTCTTTTTTCTTTCTGTCTTGTCTATTTTTCTGTATCTCTCGCTCTCTCTCTCCCCCACCTCTCTCTCTGAAATGATGCTGGAAGGACCCAGCCATGGCACAGTGGTGGGAATCACACCCTCTTCTAATGCAAGGGAGAGGTTATGCTTGTGTTTTTCAGCCAATTTGGATCCCAGGAACCCCCCAACCTGCTTGACAGGGTTTCTTGGGCACCCACTAAGTGGTTCAGTCTTCACCCGTCCAAAGCCACAGCCCTGGCCTTCTCCACACTGACTACGCCTGAGGGGAGCAGGTCCTCAGCGCTCCAGAAGAAGATCTTGCAGCTGGTGTGCACCCCATTACCTGGGGCGATGTGGAGGCTTTGGCGGGTGGGCCCAGAGAATTGCCCCTGACAGGCCCCCAGGCCCTGGTGCTCTGTTCTTGCTTATGTGTGTTATAGTAACCGCTGACTCCCAGATGCAGGCGGCGGCAGCCCAGGGCTTGAGCCCGGCAGCGTGAGCTGATGTTTTCAGTTCATCTTTGGAGGATGAAGAGAATTGGGCCGGAAACTCTAGAATGTAAACGCCAGCAGCTGCGGTGGAAGGATGAATGGAAGTCAGGCTTGCATCACTGAGTGGCCGATGGAACGGCTGGTGGGTTCACTGACATTTTGGGACATAGGGGTGGGTGCCATCATGCTCTCCAGAGCAGAGATGGAGATGCTGACTGCCATTGCCATGTGCTCCTCTTTGGGACGGTGTAAGACCTGCTAGAATGGCAGAGATAAGGGGGGTGGCTGAGGCCTCACGTGTGTGGACTGATTTCCTGGACTGCGACCTGAGTGGGCACTGGCTCCTTTGTTGGATGGACTGATGGATTTTGGACAATGGGAAATACCCTGATGGGGGTCGGGGATGGCTTTCCTGGAGGTCCTTCCCCTGTCCCGGGAAGCTTTTCCCATGGCTAGAAAGAAGGCCGAGGACATTTTGTGCATTTGGCAAAGTGCTCAGAGACTGGTGAAATGTACCTTTGTAATTGTTGAAATTGTATGATTTATTATGTTGTTGTAATTTGTGTAATGTGCCTTGCAACCATATGCAGTCCACAGCCCATGGCAAGCCATCAGTTCTGTGTTTGGACGCTGGGACCTTTATGGGAAGGGGGGCGTGCATGGACCTACATCTATTTTTATAATCAAAGTGGAACTGTGTTTAACGGCACCTAGAAGGTCTCTGTAACACATGGAGGGAAATGACATCCCGACCCCTAGGAGGAATCCCCTGTTTAAGACCCTCATTCTATTTCCTAACTAGTCAAACATTACAGAAGCTTGCCTCATTGTTTAATCCAGTTAATCTATTAGCATAGAGTATAATAGGTATTATAGTTTTAGTTCTACTAGGGTTCCATTGCATAATGCCTAGCATTCAGAAGCTACAACAGCAAGCTGTCATTCATCAAATCCAATTGGCCTTAATTAAAAGAGAAGGGGGGGGGAGATGTGGGTGGAGCGCAGAGTGCATTCCTAGCAGCTGTGGCTGATGCAACGCTGTGAGAATACTCCAGCTCCCAGAAGCCTCCTGGGCATACCCAGGAAGGGAGCTTGCCCGCTTTAAGGAAGTGACTTAGCGCCAGCCACGCAGCTCCCTGATTTTTTCAGCCATTGGCTTTGAGGAACATGCTGTAACATCCTATTGGCTGAACCCATGTATATAAGCTAGCTTACTTCCTGAATAAAGTGGATCTGTGTCACTGAACCTAGTCCTCAGAGTGGGGTCTTTGCATCTCTGTTGTCCTCACCCCCGGCAGGACTTGTCCACACAACTGAATGAGATAATGTTTAGAACTGCTTTTACATGGAGCCTAATCTGAAGACAGTACTTAATTAGCATCAGACACTCTATTTGGGTGGTCTGACTTTCAGATTCTTCCATGTCTTTTCCTGCTCCCTGGCCTTTTCACAGGCCATTCCTCCTGCTTGGAATGATACCCTCCACCTGGCAACTCTAGACCATTATTCACGCCTCCCCTTAAGGATTGCTCTACTAACCCCTTTGATCTAACGCATGTCATTCTATCACATGCCATCATGGCGGCCCTTGTGTCCGCTGTCTCTTCTCTTAACATGACTTTGTACTTGTCTATGCATTTGCCTAATGACTGTCTCTCCAGAAAGGTTGCAAGCTCCATGAAGGCAGGGCTATGGCCGTGGAGCTTATCACTAGTGGTCTTTCTAGAACTCAGTGCATAGCCAGTGCTCAATAAGTATAAGGTCTACCAGAAAGTTCTGTCCGTTTCTATCACAACAAGTTTCGACACGTAAGCACATGTTTATTTGGCGCATGTGTGCCTCTCTATTTTTATCATTTAATGTATACATACTGACGTAGCAAATTAACTAAAACAAAGTTGATTCACATTAGTCTTATGTGTGAAGCCGTAGTGTACCCATGGCTAGTGATAAAGTTCATTTACGCCACTGTAATTTTTACGAATTTCAACAAGGAAGAAATGCTACAGAAGCATGTCTGTTGCATCCACCATATTCCCCAGACTTAGCACCTTCCGACTATCACTTGTTTTTGTTCTTACAAAATTTTTTGAAGGGCAAAAATTCAAAATGAAGAAGATATCAAACAAGCACTGGTTCAATTTTTTGCATCAAAAGATAAAACATTTTTCAAAAATGAGATATACAAATTGCCCTCGTGCTGGCAAGAAATCATTAATAATAATGGCAATTGTATTATTTAATAAAGTTTATTGATGGTAAGAAAAGTTTATATTTTGTTTTATTCCGAAAATGGACAGAACTTTCCGGTAGACCTTATACTTGGCAATGGGAGGGAGGCATGAGCTAAGAGGACCAAGTTTTTCATGCTAGCTCATTTTTATATTATTTTATAAACCTAACATTCAGCAAAACTTCAATGTAGTTACATATATTTTCATTTCAAGCTAAAATGCTTTGTTTCAAAAAACCTTTCCCATCCCCAGCCCCCATGGCTTACTGTGTTCAACTGTTGTTTGGAGCAGTATTTTTCACATCTTTTTCCCAACCTTGACAAATTAGCAGTCACTCAGGAAGCTTCTCTCTCTGCTTTCTTTGCCCAAGTACTTCGTAAAAGGTTAACATAAACCTTTTTAAAGAGATGAGCTTTTCTTGGCAATTTATTTCTCTAATTGATGGAATTAAAATAAGAGTGGCAAATTAGAGCTGAGTTTGATCTCAGGTACAGAGACGACATGAGTAATCCCTGTAATGCAGGCCTAATTGCTGTCCGCGTGACCGTGATTAGGAACATTCCATTATCTATTTAGCCTTTGATGCTAACCTCAGAACCAGAACCAATGGGGAGCTCTTCAGATTTCCACTCTTAGACGCTGTCTGCTGCTTCTGTACGTTTAGACTGTAGGCCCAGGAAGCTGCCGGTGATGTTTACAAGGACTAACTAACAAAGAGCCCATTTCTGCCATAGAGTCATCTGAGAAGGAGGAGTCCTGGGGAAGGTACAAATCACCAGAACAGCAGTGGGTGTCAGTGTGACTTCACACAGCCATTCTGCAATGCCTGGGGAGAACAGCGCTGGCAATCAGGTGAGATGAGGAAACAGTGGCAACGGCCATAGATTACACTGTGAGCCATAGATTACATTGTGGCAACGGCCATAGATTACATTGTGAGCCATAGATTACATTGTGAGCCAGGCTTGTTTAGCTCTCCCATCAGGGGCCTGGACCTACCTCCGATTACACCACACCAATTATACCTGCCACGGTGGGTGCTCCCTGGGGTGGCCTGTTCCTCATTCCTCATCACAGCCGCTCTCCAGAGTACTAGCTTCTGAGACTGTTCTCTTCTCCCTCCTCCATAACAGGCAGCAGACTGTGGTGGAAAGTACAAGGTTTGCTGTCACAGGAACCTGAATTTAAATCCCCGTTGACAACGGTAGGACCTTTAGCAATATTTAATTACCTTTTCGCTGAACTACAGTTTTCTCATAAAATATGTGGGGATAACAAGAGCTCCCTAATTTAGTTTTATGTAGTGTCGACTAGGATCTATAAAATATTACTTTCATTTTTAACAATTAAAGGCTCCATTTGTTAACATCCAGCTAAAATATTTGCATTTCAACAAGAGTTATATCAGATATAATGTCTCAGTTCAAAGAAATTACCTGTTGGTAAAATTTGAGATACTGGAAGTGTGTGTATGTGAGGAATGGGGTACTTTGGGCCCCGTGCGGTAGACTGAGTTATTAGCATATGCTCTTTATTCTTCTGAAGTCGTATTTTCTATCTTGTCACACTTCATGGAGCTATTAACTAGGGTCTTGGCTCTTTCATAAAACTGATTACCCTCAATCCCATACCTACAGTGTTATCAAATGACTCCAGCTCTCAATTGCCCCAGGCTGGGGCCTGTGTCTGGTTTTCTGCTGCTCATGTTTACCTGCTTGGTCCACTTTGATTATTGGCATAGATCTCCCCCCACCCCCTGACTCCACCACCAAGTGCGTTATACCTAGTTCTTGAATTCCTATCACTGATGATCTGTCCCCCTCTACCACTCACTTGAAGACAGATTGTGACAAGTGGCCATTTGTCCTCTTGTACAAACCTCTGGTGGTGTGAGACCGTGTGAATCTTAGTAGATGGACCACACTGGGCACTGCATAGGGGGCCTATTCTGATTTTACTGCTATGAAGCCTGGTGAAAGCTTTGTAATGAATTCTTAAACCATTGAGAAGAAACCTGGAAAGAGAATAAGTATTCTTTATTAAAAGAATACTTAAAAAGTGAATTAATCCAAAGGTGACCTCTTTAACAGAGAGATTATACCTACACATTTAGCACTGGTTGCAAAGTTTCCCAACACCCGAGAGGTCATTTGACAGAGTTTAGCATAAAGGTGACAAAGTTGTTAGTTGTTCTCTTACTGTAATCCTAGCATGGCTTTGCACTGACACTGTCCAGGTTTCTGGTCATTGCCAAGATTTTAAGTTCAAAATAAATAATCAGCAACCTGCTGAATAGAGGTTGGGCATAGTCCTTAGGATAAATTCCTAACAGTGGAGCTATTAGGGCAATGAGACAAAATTTCCATACATTTTGTGAAATGACCCTATAGAAAATGGTACCAGTTTATACTCCACCAAGCTACTTCTGAGTGAGCCCACGTGTCTCATACCTTAGTGTCAGTTTTTTAAAACTGGTCATATATATAAAAAATATCCCATTGCAATCTGTATTTATATGTTGGACATCTTTTCATATATTTATTGGCCATTTCTACTTTTTCTATAAACTGCCTTCTCATATCCAGAGGTGGGAGATACTGGTATTTAAAGATTTTATAAGACAACTCAGCATTGTATCTCCAGCAGGAAGAAACCCCAGTTTTTCACAGGATCTGCTTTGAGGGGATTCCAAGCAAGACCTCGGGAATCCTAGTCTTCTCAGGTCAGTTGTGCTGTTCTGACTTTATATGCTGGTGGCAGCACGTTGGTTCGTGTGCCTCATATGCCAAGTCTCCAGAAGTCTGAGATAGGCAACTACACAGAGACCCACAGGGATGCAGAGGAAACTATTCAGAAAACACCAGAATGCGATGAGCAGAATCCCTAAGGTCTAAGCACCATGGCTTACTCAGAGGGGCCAGGGTCTGTGTGTCCCACATGCAGCCTTCCACAATATTGCCTTTGACATTGGGTAGAAATGGAACATGGAGCAGTATAATGCAGAGGCATAGGCCAAGTTATGGGAAGAGGAAGGTAGGATAAGTTAGGATTATTAAGAAATGATATTATGAAATCATTTTTCGTCACTGTATATTTGTTCCTCTTTACTCCCCTCCCCCACCCCAACCCCCTCCGGCTGGTAACCACTTCACTTTTATCTGTGTCCATGAGTCTGATTTTTTTTGTTTCAGACAAAATTAGTCCCTACAGGGACTAATATACAGTGACAGAAAATGATTTGACTTTGGGGTGATGGGCACACAATACAATCAACAGTTCAAATACTATAGAAATGTTTACTTGAAACCTCTGTACTCTTATTGATCAATGTCACCTCATTAAATTTTCTAAAAAAAATTAAAAAAAAAATGATGCTGTGGATTTTGCCTTCAAGTTTTAGCTTGAGTGAAGATCAATTCAAAGTCTGCTGGTTACATAAGTCACATTGGTGAGTTGGACATATGGACATATACATAAATGGACGGCTCTGTCAACAGCATGTCTCTCTTCTGATTCCACCCTGGACTCTCTTCCATGTCTTCAGGGCTATCTACAATATAAAAAAAATGGAAACAAGATAAATGTCAACAAAAGGAGATTGGTCAACTAAATGAGTGTGCATCTCTCCAAAGGAATGTTTTCAGTTACTTAAAAAGCTGATGGAGATCTAAGAAGAGGGTATTCTGTTTCCCTCTAAAAACAAGAAATGTGGGCCCTGGCCATTTGGCTCAGTGGTAGAGCGTCGGCGTGGTGTGCAGAAGTCCCGGCTTTGATTCCCGGCCAGGGCACACAGGAGAAGCGCCTATTTGCTTCTCCACCCCCCCCCCCTCCTTCCTCTCTGTCTCTCTTCCCCTCCTGCAGCCGAGGCTCCACTGGAGCAAAGATGGCATGGGCGCTGGGGATGGCTCCTTGGCCTCTGCCCCAGGCGCTAGAGTGGCTCTGGTCGCAACAGAGCGACGCCCTGGAGGGGTAGAGCATCTCCCCCTGGTGGGAAGAGCGTCGCCCCCTGGTGGGCGTGCCGGGTGGATCCCAGTTGGGCGCATGTGGGAGTCTGTCTGACTGTCTCTCCCCGTTTCAGAAAAAATACAGAAAAAATAAAAATAAAAAAAATAAAAATAAAAATAAAAACAAGAAAATGTGTTTTCCCATAGTTGTGTGACCATACATGCCTGAACTGTGTGTCACCAATGACTCTCAACTTGCCTGCACACCGGGATCACGGCGGGGGTGGGGGGTGGGGGGGCTTTGATAAATTCCAGTGTCGTCATCCTGCTTCAGATCAATGAGAGCTGCATCTGTGCTGGGTATGAATGGTTCTCAGGCAACTCTGATGCTGACTGAGAGCTGAGACCGCTGACAGACACTATCATGGTCACAACGGCTACCCAGGCATGATATGGTCTTTGTTTCTTTTATAAATACATTTCTGAATTATTTCCAATTAGCTTTCACTTTTTAAAGAGAAAAGTAGAACTAATTTTATAATCTAAGGAGAATATTAATGTGTACAATTTGTAGAGTTTTACTGAAACAAGCCGGAGGTCCCCGATGCACCAGCCACCCACTGCCTTTGCCTCCAAGAGTGATTTCAGGGCAGCGGGTTAGAAATGCAGCGTCTCAGGCCCCGCCCTGTCCTGCAAATTAGAATCCACATGGCAACAGGTTCCCAGAGGATTGTGTGCTCATGAAAATTTGAGAAATGCTGATGCATTGGCCAAAGACTATGCTAGGTTTTAAGTATCTCAATATAAATAATAAAATAAAAATCTCAAGATGAAATCAGTAGGCCCTTTCTCATAAGCTCCAAGAAAGATAACTCACAAACATTAAATATTGGGTTGGGGAATAAGTTCGTAGCATTTTTACCGAAGACTTTTATTTAAACAAAAAACAATAATTATATCAATAAGTTAATCAATTATATATTCACCGTTGCTGTTTACAAACTCTTCCCACCTCTCGACCAATTTGTTGATGCCGTTCCGCCAAAAATCTCCTGGTCTGGTGTCAAAGAAGTTGTTGAGCCAGTTTTTAAGGACCTCTTTGTTATCAAAGGTAACGCCCTTCGTATGGTTTGACAGGGAGCGGAAAAGATGGTAATCGGTCGGTGTAAGGTCCGGAGAATACGGCTGATGCTGAAGGACCTCCCATTCGAGCTCTTGGAGTGCGGCTTTGACGACTTGTGCAACATGGGGCCTGGTGTTGTCGTGAAGAAGTATGGTTTGACCATGTCGATCAGGTCTTTTCAGTCGAATAGCCTCATTCACGAGGTGTAGCTGGGCAATGTAGAGCTCCTTGTTGACCGTGGCATTCTTTTTTTTTTTTTTTTTTTTATTATATAATTTTATTTTTTTAATGGGGTGACATCAATAAATCAGGATACATATATTCAAAGGTAACAAGTCCAGGTTATCTTGTCGTTCAATTATGTTGCATACCCACCACCCAAAGTCAGATTGTCCTCTGTCACCTTCTATCTTGTTTTCTTTGTGCCCCTCCCCACCCCCTATCCCTCTCCCATTCCCCCCTCCCCCCCGTAACCACCACACTCTTATAAATGTCTCTTAGTTTCACTATTATGTCCCACCTACGTATGGAATAATACAGTTCCTGTTTTTTTCTGATTTACTTATTTCGCTTCGTATCATGTTATCAAGATCCCACCATTTTGCTGTAAATGTTCCGATGTCATCATTTCTTATGGCTGAGTAGTATTCCATAGTGTATATGTGCCACATCTTCTTTATCCAGTCGTCTATTGATGGGCTTTTTGGTTGTTTCCATGTCCTGGCCACTGTGAACAATGCTGCAATAAACATGGGGCTGCATGTGTCTTTACGTATCAATGTTTCTGAGTTTTTGGGATATATACCCAGTAGAGGGATTGCTGGGTCATAAGGTAGTTCTATTTTCAGTTTTTTGAGGAACCACCATACTTTCTTCCATAATGGTTGTACTACTTTACATTCCCACCAACAGTGTATGAGGGTTCCTTTTTCTCCACAGCCTCTCCAACATTTGCTGTTACCTGACTTGCTAATAACAGCTAATCGAACAGGTGTGAGGTGGTATCTCATTGCCGTTTTGATTTGCATTTCTCTAATAGCTAAAGAAGATGAGCATCTTTTCATATATCTGTTGGCCATTTGTATTTCTTTCTGGGAGAAGTGTCTATTCATATCCTCTTCCCATTTTTTTATTGGATTGTTTGTTTGTTTGTTGTTGAGTTTTATGAGTTCTTTGTATATTTTGGATATTAGGCCCTTATCTGAGCTGTCGTTTGAAAAAATCATTTCCCATTTAGTTGGCTTTCTGTTTATTTTGTTATCAGTTTCTCTTGCTGAGCAAAAACTTCTTAGTCTGATGTAGTCCCATTCATTAATTTTTGCCTTCACTTCTCTTGCCATTGGAGTCAAATTCATAAAATGCTCTTTAAAACCCAGGTCCCTGAGTTGAGTACCTATGTCTTCTTCTATGTACTTAATTGTTTCAGGTCTTATGTTTAGATCTTTGATCCATTTTGAGTTAATTTTTGTACAGGGGGAGAGACTGTAGTCCAGTTTCATTCTTTTGCATGTGGCTTTCCAGTTTTCCCAGCACCATTTATTGAAGAGGCTTTCTTTTCTCCATTGTGTGTTGTTGGCCCCTTTATCAAAAATTATTTGACTATATATATGTGGTTTTATTTCTGGACTTCCTATTCTGTTCCATTGGTCTGAGTGTCTATTTTTCTGCCAATACCATGCTGTTTTGATTGTCGTGGCCCTATAATAGAGTTTGAAGTCAGGTATTGAAATGCCCCCAGCTTCATTCTTTTTCTTTAGGATTGCTTTGGCTATTCGGGGTTTTTTATAGTTCCATATAAATCTGATGATTTTTTACTCTATTTCTTTAAAAAATGTCATTGGAAGTTTGATGGGAATTGCATTAAATTTGTATATTGCTTTGGGTAATATAGCCATCTTGATTATATTTATTCTTCCTAGCCAAGAACAAGGTATATTCTTCCATCTCATTATATCTTTTTCGATTTCCCTTAACAATGGTTTATAGTTTTCATTATATAAGTCCTTTACATTCTTTGTTATGTTTATTCCTAAGTATTTTATTTTTTTTGTTGCAATCGTGAAGGGGATTATCCTTTTGAGTTCCTTCTCAGTTGTTTCATTGTTGGCATATAGAAAGGCTATTGACTTCTGTATGTTAATTTTGTATCCTGCGACCTTACTGTATTGGCTTATTGTTTCCAGTAGTCTTTTTGTGGATTCTTTGGGGTTTTCGATGTATAGTATCATATCATCTGCAAAAAGTGATACCTTTACTTCTTCTTTTCCGATATGGATGCCTTTTATTTCTTTGTCTTGTCTGATTGCTCTGGCTAGAACCTCTAGTACCACATTAAATAAGAGTGGAGAGAGTGGACAACCCTGTCTTGTTCCTGATTTAAGGGGGAAAGCCTTCAGTTTAGTGCCATTTAATATGATGTTAGCTGATGGTTTATCATATATGGCCTTTATCATGTTGAGATATTTTCCTTCTATACCCATTTTGTTGAGAGTCTTAAACATAAAATTGTGTTGTATTTTATCGAAAGCCTTTTCTGCGTCTATTGATAAGATCATGTGGTTTTTGTTCTTTGTTTTGTTGATATGGTGTATTACATTAACCGTTTTACGTATGTTGAACCATCCTTGAGATTCTGGGATGAATCCCACTTGATCATGATGTATTATTTTTTTAATATGTTGTTGTATTCGATTTGCTAGTATTTTGTTTAGTATTTTAGCATCTGTATTCATTAGAGATATTGGTCTGTAGTTTTCTTTTTTTGTGCCATTCTTGCCTGGTTTTGGTATGAGGGTTATGTTGGCTTCGTAAAATGTGTTTGGAAGTATTGCTTCTTCTTCAATTTTTTGGAAGACTTTGAGTAGAATAGGAACCAAGTCTTCTTTGAATGTTTGATAAAATTCACTGGTATAGCCGTCAGGGCCTGGACTTTTATTTTTGGGGAGGTTTTTAATGGTTTTTTCTATTTCTTCTCTACTGATAGGTCTGTTTAGGCTTTCTGCTTCTTCTTGACTCAGTCTAGGAAGGTTGTATTTTTCTAGGAATTTATCCATTTCTTCTAGGTTGTTGAATTTAGTAGCATAAAGTTTTTCATAGTATTCTACAATAATTCTTTGTATATCTACGGTGTCCATGGTGATTTCTCCTCTTTCATTTTGGATTTTGTTTATATGAGTTCTTTCTCTTTTTTCCTTGGTAAGTCTTGCCAAGGGTTTGTCAATTTTGTTGATCTTTTCAAAGAACCAGCTCCTTGTTCTATTAATTTTTTCTATAGTTTTTCTGTTCTCTAATTCATTTATTTCTGCTCTGATTTTTATTATCTCCTTTCTTCGGCTGGTTTTGGGTTGTCTTTGTTCTTCTTTTTCTAGTTCCTTAAGGTGGGAAGTTAAGTGGTTCACTTGGGCTCTCTCTTGTTTGTTCATATATGCCTGAAGTGATATGAACTTCCCTCTTATCACTGCTTTTGCTGCATCCCATAAATTCTGATATGTCGTATTGTCATTTTCATTAGTCTGTATATATCTTTTGATCTCTGCACTTATTTCTTCTTTGACCCATTCATTTTTTAAAAGTATGTTGTTTAGTTTCCACATTTTTGTGGGATTTTTTTCCTCTTTTTTGCAGTTGAATTCTAGTTTCAAGGCTTTATGATCAGAAAATATGCTTGGGCCCTGGCCGGTTGGCTCAGCGGTAGAGCGTCGGCCTAGCGTGCGGAGGACCCGGGTTCGATTCCCGGCCAGGGCACACAGGAGAAGCGCCCATTTGCTTCTCCACCCCTCCGCTGCGCTTTCCTCTCTGTCTCTCTCTTCCCCTCCTGCAGCCAAGGCTCCATTGGAGCAAAGATGGCCCGGGCGCTGGGGATGGCTCTGTGGCCTCTGCCTCAGGCGCTAGAGTGGCTCTGGTCGCAATATGGCGACGCCCAGGATGGGCAGAGCATCGCCTCCCTGGTGGGCAGAGCATCGCCCCTGGTGGGCGTGCCGGGTGGATCCCAGTCGGGCGCATGCGGGAGTCTGTCTGACTGTCTCTTCCTGTTTCCAGCTTCAGAAAAATGAAAAAAAAAAAAAAAAAAAAAAAAAAAAGAAAATATGCTTGGTACAACTTCAATTTTTCTGAATTTGCTGATGTTGTTTTTGTGGCCCAACATATGGTCAATTCTTGAGAATGATCCATGTACACTGGAGAAAAATGTATACTCAGTCACTTTGGGATGAAATGTCCTGTAGATGTCTATCATATCCAGGTGCTCTAGTGTTTTGTTTAAGGCCACTATGTCTTTGTTGATTCTCTGTTTGGATGACCGATCTAGAGCCGTCAGCGGTGTATTGAGGTCTCCAAGTATGATTGTATTTTTGTCAGTTTTTGTTTTAAGATCAATAAGTAGCTGTCTTATATATTTTGGTGCTCCTTGGTTTGGTGCATATATATTAAGAATTGTTATGTCTTCTTGATTCAGTGTCCCCTTAGCCATTATGAAATGGCCATTTTTGTCTCTGAGTACTTTTCCTGTCTTGTAGTCAGCATTATCCGATATGAGTATTGCTACACCTGCTTTTTTTTGGATGTTATTTGCTTGGAGTATTGTTTTCCAGCCTTTCACTTTGAATTTGTTTTTATCCTTGTTACTTAGATGAGTTTCCTGTAGGCAGCATACAGTTGGATTTTCTTTTTTAATCCATTCTGCTACTCTGTGCCTTTTTATTGGTGAGTTTAATCCGTTTACATTTAGTGTAATTATTGATACTTGTGAGTTCCCTATTGCCATTTTATATCTTGCTTTCTGTTAGTTTTGTGTCTTGTTTGATCCTTCTCTTTTGTTTTTCTATCTTTTGTTTTTATTTGGTTGTATTCCATACATCTTTCCACTGTTGCTATCTTTTTTATCTCATGTGCTTCTGTGGTGGTTTTTTCAATGGTGGTTACCTTTGAATAATGAAAAGGGTCCTTGCCCTGTTCATTGTAGCGAACTATTTTGTGAGTACTTTTGCACTCCATCGTCCTTTGCTACTGTTAATCTCCATCTTCTCCCCCTCTTTCTTTTTGTTGTTGTCACAGTTTAAATTTGGTTTTATTGTGTTCTTCTTGGAGCTTTTACTTGTGGCTCTGTTTTTTTTTGTTCTTTGTATCTGATTGGAGAACCCCCTTTAGTAATTCCTGGAGTGGGGGTTTTCTGATGATAAATTCCCTCATCTTTTCTGTATCTGTGAATGTTTTTATTTCTCCTTCATATTTGAAGGATAGCTTTGATGGGTATAGTATTCATGGCTGAAAGTTCCTCTCTTTCAGGACTTTAAATATTGGGGTCCACTCTCTTCTAGCTTGTAGAGTTTCTGCTGAGAAATCTGATGATAATCTAATGGGCCTTCCTTTATATGTTGTATTCTTCTTTTCCCTGGCTGCCTTGAGAATTTTTTCTTTGCTGTTGGTTTGTGTCAATTTCATTATGATATGCCTTGGAGTAGGTTTGTTGGGGTTAAGAAAACTTGGAGTTCTGTTTGCTTCTTGAACTTGAGGCTTTAGTTCTTTCCACAGGCTTGGGAAGTTCTCATCTATTATTTGTTTGAGTATGTTCTCCATTCCATTTTCTCTCTCTTCTCCCTCTGATATCCCTATTATTCTTATGTTATTCTTTTTGATGGAGTCAGATAATTCTTGTAGGGCTATCTCATTTTTTTTAATTTTTGAGTCTCTTTCTTCTTCTCTCTGTTGTGCCTCAAGTTGCTTGTCTTCTATTTCACTAATCCTCTCTTCTATCTGACCTGTTCTGTTAGCTAAGCTTGTTACTTCGTTTTTCAGCTTGTGAATTGAGTTTTTCATCTCTGTTTGATTTGTTTTTATAGTTTCAATTTCCTTGGACATATATTCTTTGTGTTCATTGAGTTGTTTTCTGAGCTCCCTAAATTGCCTTTCTGTGTTTTCTTGTATATCTCGGAGGATTTTTAGGATTTCTATCTTGAATTCTCTGTCATTTAGCTCCAAGGTTTCCAATATATTAAATTTTTTCTCCATAGATTTTTCCTCATCTAGCTGTGTTACCTCTCTTTCTTTTGTATCCATGATATTCGATTTTCTCTTCCTTAATGGCATCTGAGGGTGGTTTTGTTGATAGTATTAATGAGATTTAATAAAGAATAAAAAGTTTAAAAAAATAATAAA
Source organism: Saccopteryx leptura (assembly GCF_036850995.1). Taxonomy (NCBI): domain Eukaryota; kingdom Metazoa; phylum Chordata; class Mammalia; order Chiroptera; family Emballonuridae; genus Saccopteryx; species Saccopteryx leptura. Next base: position 182,166,809 of record NC_089507.1, read on the forward strand.
AAAAACACGAAAAGAGTTGTTTTTTTAAAAAAAAAAATTAATAATGAAATAAAGAAAAATAAAATAAAATAAAAATTTAAAAAAAAAAAAAAAAAGGAAATTATTCCCCCCCCCCCTCCTTTTTTTCTCTCCTCTCCTCTCCCCTCTTTCTTGATAAAATCTTGTGGTGGACTGTGAATTATAACAAACAATGCCTGTGATGGAGGGCCTGAATTGGGGAAAAGTAATAAAGGGAAAAAAAAAAAAAAAAAAAAAGAAAGAAAAAAGAAAAAAAAAGAGCGTATGGACCCACAAAAAGCAAATAAGGAAAAAATTTGGGTCAAGAATAAAATGATTTGCTTTTAGGTGTTGGTTGTCTAAGAGTTATGATGAGAGGATTAAGAGGAAAACGGAAAAATGGGGGGACAAATTAAAAAATTACTATTGTATTTAGTGGAACAAGAACTAGATAATATGGAGAGCCAGGGATGGGAGCACTGCTAGTGAGTTAAAAAGGTGAAGTAAAAACCCCCCAAAATGCCACAAACATAAGTTTGAGTCCCAGATAAGATAATTTGTTTGTTATTGAGGTTTGAATGAGAGGAGATGTAAAGGAGAAAGGAAGAAACTAATATAGAGGGAGAAAAGAAAGAGAGAGAGAGAAAAAAAAGAGGGAACCACTAAAAGAAGAAAAAAGAAAGGAGAGAGAGAGAGAGAGAGTTAAGGGTTTTGGAGTGCAACCCTCATAGAGAGAAAGGAAGAGAAGAGAAAAGATAATGGGAGATGTAACACTTATGGGTAGTGTAGTTCAAGGAGAGGAGAGAGTAAGACAGGTAGAGAGTTAATCGGCCAAATTGGAGGAGGAAAAAAAAAGTATCAAGAATGAAGATAAGAGAAACAAACGAACAAATATAATAAAATGGGATAGGTTATAAAGTCTGCAGATTATTCTTGATTTTGAGAGGTTATCTTCTTGCTTTTTCTTTTCTCTCCCTCTTCCTGGTCGGTGACTCTGTACGACCGTGGCATTCTTTTCGAGCATTTTCCAGTTCTTCATCGAATTCAGAAGGCCTTCCACTGCAGCATGTGTCATCGACGTCAAAGTCGCCATTTTTGAACTTTGCAAACCATTTCCGTGCTGTAGACTCGTCTATGACATCTTCTCCATACACGTCGCAAATGTCCTGGGCTGCTTTGGCAGCTTTTGACCTTGATGAAAAGCAAAAGAAGAGCAGGTGTCGAAAATGTTAATTTTTGCCTCCTGGGTATTCCATTTCTAAGCCTCAAAACTAATAAAAAATTAAATAACTCAAAAATACAATTAACATAGTTTTGTAGAGCAGAAAGAGTTTGATCGAATGAATACTTACCCTTTGCCAAACAGCAAACAAATCATTATAAAATAAAATATAAAAACGCTACAAACTTATTCCCCAACCCAATAATAGTTTTGAGTCAAGGTTCTGAGTGTGCTTCTTTTGCATCCATAGAGGTACATGGTGTCTTAGTCGCATTTGCCCATAATGCCATATATGTCATAAATATAAAGCCCTCTCCGATGGGAAGACAGTTCTTCAGCACATCATCCTATGGGAAGTGAGACCCTGCTCACGCTTCTGCTTCTGCAGGAAGTATTTGTGTTACTCATTCAGAACACGAATTAGGAGAACTTAATGCAACCGTATTTTTGAGTTTACAAGTTTTACTAGAAGACTAAAATTTGCTATTTGCTGAAATATGCATTAATTTCTCCTTACCCTGTTTTCCAAGGAAGTGGAGCAAAGCTTCATTATGGCCCTAGAATAACAAATAGTTCTAAAAATCAGAACCCATAGCAAACTCAAAATTGTTCAGATTTAGAGACTATTTATTGAAACCTCTGAGGGATTTTGACAAACATAATTTCCAAGCTTTTGAGGGGAAACTTTAAAATGTTTACACAATGTTCTCAGTCAGAGTAGGTTTTCAACACCAACTAACTCCTCTATAAGGGTCCACTGGTAGGTGTCATCATTAACACTGTTCCCCATTTATTCAGAAGATTGAATACAGGAAAGGGGATTTACTGGGAGTGTTTTTCTCCATCCTCTGACAGTTAGCCAATCACAGATGGCAAAGGAGTCAGAAGAAAGCAGGAAACCTATATGCACAAAAACAAGTAGCAAGTGAAGTGCCCGCCCTGGCAGCACCTGCCCTGACTCATGACGTGTACCTGAGAGGGAGGTGACGAGGAAACAGTGACCTGTGCACCCCCATCTGGTCCTGCATTTCCTACAGGCTGCAGGTTAGTGCTGTTGCATGGACTCATCTGGTAGAATATTGTCAGAGACACACACAGCTCCTCTTAACACCGGCACATGGCTCCCTGTGTGTACTTTGAGTGATTGGTACTTACTGTGTTGGGAGGTCCTGCTCCATAGTTGGGCAAGTGAACCCAGCAGGAGAGAGAGAATCTTCAAAATGGCAACACACCAACATTTGCTGACTATTTGTGGTGCTAAGTTAACAGGAGAACAAGGCTGGGTCATTTGTAGATGTCTGCCTTTAATTTGAAATGACCTTCCTTTAGATTTCTTATATTGCTGGATTTAAGTGATTCCTGAGAATTTAAAAAAAAAAAAAATTACAAGTGCTATCGGTGAATAAATTGGGATTATTAGAATGACTAGTACTTTTTCATAATACAAAGGAATACAAAGGAACATATTTGGAAAAATGTTTTTAAAGCTTTCTCTTGGTGTCCAGATTCTATTATTCAATGTTCCTGATTCATGTGTCATGAGAGCAAGCTAACCGCAGCTTCTAGAAAATCCCAGAGAATGATTTTGAGTAGGAGACCCAGTAGGGTTTGAAAAGAAAGAACACGATGGATCTCTCCACAGCTGTTTCTTCTTGAACCTGAGCTTGGGATCACGGCGGTCTGAGTGGGAGCCCACGTGACCCCGCTTCCTTTCTTTCTCAAAGAGCAAGTGCTGGGACACAGGGGAGCGCCTGCTGCCCCGGAGGCTTCTTAGTGGGATCACAAGCCACCAGGCCAATGTGCCGAAGTCCTGAATACTGTTTATACAGCTTTGCAGGAGGCCACTGTTCAGAACGCCTGCGATAAAATGGATAACACCTTGCCCCCATTAGTCCAAATTAGTTTTATTGATTGGATTATTGGATGGCACCCAGCACAGAGCAGGTTTCCAAGAGGATCACACCTACATAGTGGCTGAAATTTTTAATTAGAAAAGAGCCTAAGGGACATGCAAAGGCACTAGGAGAGGACAGGACACAGAGAAGGCGCTGTGCAGAGGGTGAGAGAGCATAGGTTTTAGTACCTACTGGCTCTTTATTTATGTCCCTCATTTGCAACTAATTAGCTCTGTGGCCTTGGGTGCCTTTCTTAACCTCTCTGACCCCCCGTTCCGCATCCACAAAGTGAGTAAGAGAATATCAGCACCCACCTCCAGAAGCTGAACATGCACTAAATAATTAACGCTCCATTCTCTGCAATTGACAGAAGCCAGCTCTTCAGAGTCCTTCTTAATACTCCCTCCCCTCTCCTCACCTCCATGCACTCATCGGGTCCTACACACTTTCCTTTCCTGGGGTCTCCCCATTCCACTCATCTCCCCCGGTTTCTTTTCCGGGCTACTTGCACGTCGTCGGTAAGTTCCTGGAGTAGTCTCCATACCAGTCTCCCAAGCCATGACTCACCTACTCCAAATATTTTGAACTCTGGCACTAGAGCAAAGTTTTAAAATGACTTAGGCTGTCCCCTTCTTCACCCCTCTGCTGTGGCTTGACCTTGTCAGTGGTTTCCTGTTGTGGCTACCACGAATGCCTCCTTCCTAGTCTCCAAAGTCTCTCTTCCCCACTTGCACCGAACACCTGCCTTGCCCACCATGCTCAAGCCACACTGGCCTGCTCTTAGCTTTTCCAGTTATCCACGTTCTGTCTGCTCTCAGGACCTTTGCATGTGCTATTACCTCTACTTGAAGTGCACTGATCCTTCTTATTTCTTAGTTTTGTCCTGCTCATTCTGCAGGCCTCAGCTTCGATGCCATTTTTCTGCATGTTCCTCTACACTCCCAGACTAATTGTATCTTTAGGAAGTAAGGTTTATCCACTAGTTTATTCTCATTGCAGGACATGCATTTATATGATATTTATATCATTGTTTGACTCACAGTTGTCCCACACTCCCCCTTGTCTGTTCTCCCTGAAAGGGCAGAGACAGTGTCTTTTTTGCTCATCATTTTATCCCCGGAACCTATCCCAGCTCCTGGCTATAGAAAGTATTCAATAAGTTGTTTATTTGGCTAATGTAATAACTGATGAACGGATCGAGCTTAGTACAATGCCTAGAACTCTTGGGAGCAGCATTCTATACTGGGATGGGTTGTTAGTTGGTGCAGCTGAAAAAGGGCTAATTAAAGAAGACAGATGACAGGAACTCAGAAACAACATTATTATGTGCCCAGTGCTTTACAAAAAGCAAAGCATTTTAGTCCAATCCCATACGCTGCAGGAGATGTTGCCAATGTACCACCTGTACTCTCAGTCATCACCTCCACAAGCCAAGGGCTTCTTCTTGCAAATACCTAGGACCCTGTGCCAGATCAGTTTCTTGTTTGTATGTTTTATCTCTGGCTACAGGAACCCTTTCTACAATCACTTGGGACGAGCCAGAAGTGCCAAATAGCTAGTGCCCCTGGAGGCAGCATTCAATCTCCGATGACGAGGGTTTGCAGGGATGCCTAAACTTTCTCTCCCAGGTCTGGTAACTCTCATGATCTACATTGTTACTCAGAGTGCCCCAGTGAGCTTGAGCTCCACTTGCCCACGGCAGTACCTTGTATGATGCTACATATTTTTTGGCTTCTTCCCCTTCCCTATGCTACTTTCTCACTTCCCTCTGGGTGGTCTTTCCTGGAATCATCTCACAAGTAAACAACTTGCACTTGACTTTATCTGGACTCGTACTCTGAAAAGCCCACATGATGCCTGTAGTTTTGCCGTGAGAAAGGCAAACTTCAAATCTATCACTACTTGTTTAACAATTGTCCAGAGCTAAGCTTACTTTTAACACATTTTTTTGAAGGACGTAGCTGAGATTCTAGAATGAGCCCCGCAATTCCTGCTTGGGCTTCAGACACATGCCTTCCAAAGACACTGGTCCAGCAGGAGCTGTGGAGGCCTGTGCTGGGCAGCTCTCTGCACAGCTCAGACCCTCGGTTTTGTGAGGATAAAGTCAGTGACATCAGATTAAAAAATCAACGGTTAAAATAGAAGGGAGTTTACAGAATTGTCTATCTCAGTCCCAATTTATCTGGAGTTCTTCAATTTTGCTCCCAACACATCCCTTGAAAACCAGTGAGTTCTACAGTGATTTGGTAATTCTCAGATGAATGAGTTGTTGGCATGTGCACAGACCCTCATGGAAAGGAAGGGCAGAGCCTATTGGATATTGGGAAAAGGATAGAATTCCAAAAGGTCTCCTTCTTGGAGTTAATTCTAAAACTGACCCACCCAACTTACCATTACAGAGACTGAGGTCTAGAGAGGTGCAGTGACCCCCACAATCATATTGTCGGTAGCAGAACTGAAAAGGCAGTCCTTGCCTCCTCACTGCACATCCTGGGTTCCTCCTGTTTCACTGTTCTGTCTTTCCTCTCCCCAGACCATCCTCTGTAACCGTGAATCAAAGCACCCACCTGTGGCCTGGAGTCACCATCCATTTTTGTTCAGCAGCTAAATATCACTCAGACTAATGTAAACACGACCATGATAAAAGTCCCTGTGCTTCCGCTCTGCGTAAGCACTTGCAATTTTGACATTGACCCCCGAGACGACCACGGTGGCAGTTCCTGCCTTGTCTTGGAGCCCCGCAATTCCTGCTTGGGCTTCAGACACGTGCCTTCCAAAGACACTGGTCCAGCAGGAGCTGTGGAGGCCTGTGCTGGGCAGCTCTCTGCACAACTCAGACCCTCGGTTTTGTGAGGATCAAGTCAGTGACATCAGATTAAAAAATCAACGGTTAAAATAGCAGCCACTAAATAGATCTAGTGGCTGCTAGATCTCAGTCACTGCCGATCTCTCGTCTGTCTCTTGGCATTGTCTCAACCAGAAGATAAAATAACACATGCAGAGCACCTGCATGAGGAGATAGGGAACAAACCCAATTTACCTGGTAGTTACAAAGTGCTAACAAGGAAGATAGGGTACAAGTAAGCTCCACGGGAAGACAGGGGAGAGGGGGGAGACGGGGCCACACGTCCTCACTGTCAACTCAGGAAAACCAGTGGCAGTGTTTCTCGTGACATTTGGCATGAGGAGTCTTGATTGATGGCAAGTTTTCCCCCGGATGCTTCCTGTGGTTTCCCTCCGAGCTCCAGTCTCTTTCCACCTAAGGATTCTCCCTGGACAGCAGCCTGGTCATAGGACTGAGTGCCTGTTTCCTTCACCTGTCCAATGTCCATGCTCCGTCGTTAGGTCTCACCCAACGTTGTTGCCTGAGATTATATTATCACTGTGGTGGCATGACCACTTCTTTTGTTTATGCCTTGACATCGCACATTTGGAGTCTGCATGTTGCCCAGTCCTGTACCAGTACCGGTGGAATAGTTACAAGAATTAGAGAGGTACTTTGTTTGGCTGAGTTAAGCAGAGAAACAACTTTAGCAGAAGAATATCAGGGAACTCCTCAGAATCAGGGGGAAGACTGGAGGACCAGGCTCAAGGTAGCAGAAGAGTTCAGGGAAGTCTGGGTGGTGGGGACCCGAGTTGTCATCCGCCACCACTGGACTCGGCATTGTCACCAAACATGGCAGCCACAAATTAGTTCTTGTCAAGATTCAAAGTATGGGAAGCATTCAGTTGGATGAGCCTCCTTGAGTTGCCCCCGATCCTGGCATTCTGACAAGAAGCCATGTATTCTCTGCTTTGGCTTGGCTACTGCAAGGTTCTTTTGCAGCAAGAATGCTAGAGTAGCAAACGCTATTGCTGCCCTTACCAGTTCTGTGTGCCCAGTAGTACTACCAGCCTCTGACCACACTGCTGGCTGAAAGTAGGAGCCAATATCTGATGGCAACAGGTGTATAGCTACAGCGGCCTCTTCACTCTTCAAGTGACATGGTTCTGAGACGTGTTTCATAGGAGCGGTCAGGTCCCATTGACCACAGAGATGACTAGGTCAGAGCACTGTTTTCAGGGGCTGTTTCTGGGGTGACTCAAACTAAGATGTTCACCCAGACAGTGTCTTCCCCCATTAAAATTCTCCCCGTTCGTTAAGGTCAGGGGTGACAGTTCACCAAAATGCCCACACCCAGCTAACAGGATCATTTCTTTGGCCACCACAATGTTTAACATTTTAAACTTTGAATAGTTCCGGAAGGGGCCTGGACACTTCTACTCGGCAAAGCCAGTCCCATGTCCCCTTGCCTCTCTGCTGACAACACATTTCTATTCCTGGCTCAGAAAGTCTCCTGGGTGTGCAATCTTTGCTGTGGCTTAGCTCCATTAAAAACCATTACTCAAAGCTTTCCGGACCCCAAGGCTGAATAAATCCCTGGCTCCTCTGGGTCCTGATAGCAACATATAAAATGTGTGCAAGATTCCAGCAGAATCCAGCTCCCATTGTGTTAGAACGAGGTGGTCATACCTCTCCCGTCCCTCCAGGCCTCCCTTCTCCATGCCTATCTTTTTCTTTAATTGAGAGAAAATTTACATATTAACAAACTAACCATTTTAAAATGAACGATTCAGTGGCATTTAGTGCATTCACAATGTTGTGCAACCACCATCGCCAGTGTTGTGCAATCATCTAGTTCGAAAACGTCATCACCCCCAAAGAAAACCCACTAAGCAGTAATACCCTGCTTGTCCTTCCCCTCAAATTCTTTTTAGGTAAATGGATGATGATTTATTGTGATGAGAGGCAAAGGGCGGAGCTGCAGTATCTTTGCATCAAAGCACACTGTGGTTGGGAGGATAGCTCTGGAAGCCGGCTACCTAGCCTTTCGTGCCTTTGTTTCCTTGTCTATAGATGAAGAACAATAATAGAATCTACCTTGAGAAATCGTTATGACAACTGAATGAGCATATATTAAACAACGGTGCCTGGCACATAGAAGCCATGGAAAGCCAGACGAGTGTGTGTTAAACAGCAACTGACTCCATACTCGACTGATGTTTGGAGCAATAGACTCTGAGTCCATCTCCCAAGAGAGAGTTAGAACAAACATCTGGGCCTGTCATGCTGAATGGTTCATGCTGCTTTTGCTCTTAAGTGATTGTCTGCCTCCTCATCTCACTCCCACTTCCTGCCCCTGGGGCCGCCCACTTGACCCCCCGCCCAGCCCCCCCCCCCCCCCCCCCCCCCCCCCCCCCAGCACCCAGACTCCTGTTTCGTCTACTCTCATTTTTGTCCTTTAATGAAACCATGTTCCAGGCACATTTGCAGGCACATTCCTGGAGGGTAGGGACCGTGTCTGTTTTGTGCTGCTTAAACCTAGCAGCACATAATCGACACTCAATGATTGTGGAAGAAACAAATAAATTCGTGTGTAAAGTCATCTATCTTTCCAACCATAAAGTTTCACCACGTACTCCCCTCTCTGCCTCCACAGCTGCTCCCTCTGCTTCAGAAGAAAACTTGTCAGAGCGTCAAAGCTCAGGCAGGGCCCTCCCCTCGCTCTGCTGCCCGTGGTACCTGCTCTGCCTCCCTTCTCCACCTCTGCCCTCGGTGCGGAGGGAGGGGAGCTAGGAGCCGGCAGCCTGCTGCTCCATGCCGCTGAGCTGGTCTCCACACAGCTTTATGTTCTAGCTGGGCCACAGCCTTGACATGAAACTCTCCAGTTCTATATAAATAATGGTTGTAATTAATAAATGAACAGTCTGGGGAATTGCAGAGCGGAATTGAGCAGCGGAAGATTTACACTGCTGCATTCGGTGCCAACAGGAGTCACGGATGGAAAAACCCGCAGAGCTAGCATTCCAGATCCAGGACCCGGCTAAGGAACGCCGTGCAAACTGATAGCGAATCGCGGGTGTAGCTGCACGTTCTCCTGGGTATAAAGAAGAGGAGGATAGTTTCATCTTTTCGGCCTTTCTTCCTCCAAATCAGGGTTAGAGCCCCCCAAAGCGCAGGCACTTTTGTGGGGAAAGGCAGTCGTCTGGACGTGAAGGTGGGGCTGGGGGAAGGATTTGGATGCCCTGAAGGAGAAAGGAATGAGAGCGCTGCGTTCGTTTAGAAGAGCCATCGGGACATGTGGATCTTGAAAAGATGATGAAGAACTACTTCTATAGAAAGCAAGCAAAAATGTATCACGGGATGCATGATCGAGCCCGAACCCTGCGAGCCTCTCTGCTCAGATGTTCTGACTGGCCATTCAGAGTGCAGCTGGCAAGCTTTCTTCCGCGGTCCCGCCCTCCAGCCCACGCGTGTCTGCATTTCCTTAGTCCAGTACCTCTACTTTCTCCCAAACCTTGATTCCCTGTCAATAGCTGCAAACGTTTTCAAGGTCACTGGGTTGGTCAGCTGCCAATAGGCACAAGGGGGTGAGCAATACAGTTGTTGATAGCACGGGGAAGGCCGAGCAAAGTGACTGACGCGCTAGGCACAAGCACTTCAGGAATGAAAGCCATTGCTGTGACGTTCCCTGCTCAGGGCGGCTGGAGAGCCAAGCGTTGTTTCGTTTGCTCTACTTGAAGCAAACTGAAGATTCAGGGCACTGCTAAGAAGTTCATGGCATTGTAGACAACTGCAGCTGCACCCACACACATTTATCTGGGTCCAAAGGAGAATATCAATGCCCTTCAAATGCCATTGTCTTTAATTTATTGAAGCTGAACTGAGGCTTTGAAATGTTAAGTAACTTGGCCAAAATAACAGCTTGTAAATGGCAGAACCGTGATTTGCACACAGATGTGTCATTTCCAAAGTCCACGCTCACTTTATGTCCTCCCCGAACACCGGTGTCCACTCTCCTGGACCTCCATCCAGGCTAACACCTGTGTGGGAAGAAAGGGAGAGTGGTCACTAGAATCATTCAGGAGCTCACCAGGTGAAAACCTATCCGGCTGAACACACGTCTTTCTAGTCAGTGATGGATGAGGGAGGGGCTACGTACATATAGGGATCATATAAGGCATTGAATAAGGGACCACAATGACCAAAAGAAGAAATATGAAGCAGTTACTGGTACAGGTGACAGGGGCTTTGGAGAGGTTTGTGTTCTGTGTCCTGAGCCAGGGAAATCCTAAGTTTGTGTTTATCCCATGCGGTAGTTACAGGTTGGGAAACACTCACAGAACTGCAGGTCTTAAAAGAGATGCCAAAAAGTAGGCATTGTCTTAGGTCACACTCCCTGAAGCAGAGCCCGAGGGAAGGACTTAGGCACATTTGATGTTTTGAGAACAGTCTCTTAGGAGAAAAACACAAGGGAGTAAGAGAAGCAGGACAGGGAAAGAAGTAAGCAGTCCTGCAGTCTCCAAGAAGATGTTGCATTGTGTGATTCATGGGCGTTCTGGAACATACATTATGTTGCCCAACTGTTCTCACCTTGATGCAAAAGGCTGGACTTTTTGCTTTGCAGAAATCAGTCATGCCTCTGAGTTTCCCCTCCTAGTGTGGGGGTCCCATCAGTTCTCTGGAGAGCTGACCCCTTCTTCAGAGAGCAGTTCTCTGTTGAAGGGAGCAGCTGGGAGCCATTAGCAGCCCACACTCACAGCAGCTGTGGAATGGTTGAACACCAGGGCACCAGACACACCTATTGCAGACAAGAAGCTCATAGGAAGCTGACTCTGAGCACGAGAACAAAATAGTGGGTAGGATAATTGCCCTCAGTTCTTCACTCCCTCTGATTATAGAAGGCAATGTCCCTGGCATTGCCATGGCTGCATGGTGAGCCAAGAGCAGGTGTTGGGCCTGACTTGCTTGGATCAATGAGACATTAATAAACACCGTTTAGACAGAGACCCTAGATAGGCTGAAGCAAGCTGGCTTGCCTCTCACGCTCCTGTGAACCTCGTGAGACATGCATAATTCCAGTGGCTCCTGGTCAAGGAGAATATCTAGAGTAAACATCAGCCCAACCGGCACCTTGGCACATGTCTAGCTGAGACACAGCTGATCCACAGGCCACAAGCAAGAAGGCAAGTGTTGTAAACAACTGTTTGGTCTACAGCAGAATCTAACAGGAATGGGGAGGTTTTATTGACTAGAGGAAAGAATTCAAATATTTTACTCTCACATTACAAATGAAACTAAGATTTTATTAGGACAGTCATACTAAAAACACAAGCAGAGACCTGAAAAGTGATTGCAAAGCTGGGCCTTTCCTTTCTCTGTTCTTGATATTCTGACCCCAGTACGTGGATGAGTCCCCCGCTAGTGTGCTGGCTGATGAGTAACGTGCAGCCCAGTGACCCCTCACCACAGTCAACAACCTGTCAGGGCTACCTAAGTGACAAGCCACTGACCACAGATCCATGAGTAAGCCCGACAGGGCCCCAGAACAGTCTACCTAAGCCTAGCCCACACTGTCAATTGAAAGAAGCTAAGTAAATGGCTGTTACCTTAAGTTACTGAGATTGGGATGGTATTTCATGCAAACCTAAGTGGTACACCTGACATTATGATACAAGGAACAGCAGAAGAAAGTGTAAGACAAGGTACCTGTTGATAGGGACCTACAACCTGGTGGGGAAACAAGGTACGTAGAATAAAATATCTAGTTAGCCCTGGCCAGATAGCTGGTTGGTTAAAATCAATAATTAAAAGTTTTTAAAAAGAATAAAAAGTATCTTGTTAATGAGGCAGCTGTCTGTCAGCATTATGTTCTGGCTTAATAAATTACAGAAAAGATGTTTATTAGGGAATATAAGCAGGGACTGAGGAAGAAGTGAAAGGTATGAGCTCATGATGCATCTTTAGAGAAGGAAAAGGTGGGGCAGCTTGAATCAGTGCAAGAGGCAGGGGCGATATGGGAAGGAAGTCAACCTGGAGGCAGGAGGAAATAGTCCGGGGGAAGCAGATAAGCTTGGGGTCTTCTTGGCCAAAGAACTTAACATGAAAGCAGAAGGCAACTGGTGACTATTTAAAAGTTCAGCAATAATTTCGTACTTATTAAATTCAAGAAGGTGTTTGCCTTACATTCTGTGCTGGGAAGCTGATGAAGATGACAAAAGTAAGCGCCATAATGATCCAGGGTGCCACGTGCCCTGCCACCTCCCTTCTCTTGTATTATTCCTTTGGCTCGGTAACTGGCCCAAGGAATCCTCCATGAGGCAGAAAAAGGGGGCATTCTAAACCTTTCTGTAGAACTGAAAGAGATAAAACCGGGACCTGCCGTCACCCATGCTTTCCTCTTTATGTGGGAGACAATAAAAGGTCACAGAGAAAGAGACAAGCAGCACACACAGATCAGTCCTATTCAGGGCTCCTAAACCTTGGTCCTTGTGCGGGGGGAGTGGGGTGGGGGGGTGGAGGGGGGGTGGAGGGGGGGAGTTGTCCCGGACCCTCTGAGTGTGTCTGGCTGGGTCTGAAATGAAAGTGGCAAAGACAGATGAACAGGAGAAAAGCAAAGCAAACAAGTTTATTTCATATAAAATTGGGCATCTTCCAAATGCCTAGAACAAAGGAGCTACATAATAAATGTCTGTTCAATAAGGAACTTGTAGCACCAATTCAAATCAATAAGGGTCACAACCAATTGGCCAGTCTCTTAGGTATGCGTGTATGCAAGTTTCCCATCTATGTTTTTCTGATAAAGTTATTGTTCAGGAATAATAAATAAATAAATATCTTATTCCACAAACATGCCTAAAAATTACTAAGTGATACTGAAGAAAAGACAAACATCCCAGAAAAGAAAAATGTAAAACTAGACCTAATGTTGTGCACATAGTTTGAAGGAAGCATTTTAACTGTCCTTAATGAATATGGATTTAGCCCTAAGTTTTAATTTCATTGAAGGAAGTGGGTACTAGGTTTCTCTCCAACCTCAAGAATTATGTTCTCCTAAATGTACATTGAAGAAAGTTAGACCTTGTGGGAGAAAAGTCTGTTTGTGAACATCTGAAAGTTCTTTTATTTAGATATTTTTCCCACTTACTATAATAAAATGGTAAATAAAATACTTCATGAGAGGATATAATGATGATACTTCACACACATTTTGATATTGTATCCATTTATGTATCAATCTAACTCATGTGAATTCTGTTCTTTTTCCCTCTTCATTCTGACTAGCTGAGTGGGGATCCTAAGCTGGGAGGTATAACAATAGTAATTCTTACCATTTGTTGAGCACGTACTATGTGCCAGAAACTCTGCCAAGTTCCTAACATATATTAACTAACTAAGCATCATGAAACTCTTTGTAGTAGGTAGCATTATAGTCCTGCTTTATAAGGAAGATGTTAAGAATCGGAAAGCAGAAGTGACTTGCCGAAATCACATAGCTATTAAGTTGCACTGCACAGGTTCGAACAGTTCCTTAGACTCTAACCCTCGTGCTGTTGACAAAAACCTTATTGGGTTGCCTTGAGTACAAGAAAGCAGAAAACCCAAACTTAGTGGTTATCCTACCAGGACCCTGGATGGCTTCAGACCTGAAGCCTGACCCTGGGTTAGGAGCTCCTTCTCTTCAGCCTTGAGCTGGCCCCGAGAGGAAGCTTCCTGGGACAGTGCCAATATCTGCTGGCCTAGCTGGGCTTCCCATCCATCCACCGCCTTCTGTTGGTTTTAGAGTTGGTGGGAATCCTTAACCAGGGGCTGCATCCCCATCCCGTCCCAGTGACACTTGACCAGCACCAACTTTCCATAAATGGTATCGTTTTTTAAGTTCATGGCCCTCTGTTAACTAATTCTGAGTTATCCTCTCTCTAAATTAAAATCTTCCTGTCTAGCTTGGAAATATTTTTTTCTCACCATCATAAACTGGCAGCTTCTTTAACTCTATTCTGTAACATTTCATCTAAAAGATTATTTGCAACAAATTTTCACAACCAGGAAATGTCATAAGCATTTTTTTAGACCCATGCAAACATGGGTACTGTGAGTTTTATGGCATCTCCTCTCTGAAGGTATCTATGTAACTATTTTTTTAAGAGAAAGTAACATGGATAACTTTTAAAGGAAATTCACTTTCTGATCAGATCAAGACTTAGAATGCCAAGTTCCTGAAGACAGAGGCCCAGGAAGTTGTGGTTTGGTGCTAAATACAGAACCCCCTTCCACAAAGAATTCATGCATTTCTGTAAAATGCAGCCAGTAGTACCCAGGGTCTAAGAATACAGCAAGGATGAAAGGAGATAGTACCTAATAGCAGTTAATACAATGTTCAGCACCTCATAGGCTTGCACCTCACTTTCCATTCAGTAGTTCAGGAGTTCCTTGGAAGAAATGCAAGATACAGTTCCCTTGTTTGTAATTCTGTTCAACAGCGAAAGCACACAGCTAGCTTATAAGGCCCCACATCATGTGAGGTTGCTGAGAGCCTAGAAAAGCCCTAAGCCCTTTTTTAAGCCCAAATAAAATCACCAGACACTCCCCTCCATACCTTCCTCAAGATTCCAAATAAAAGGTCTCCAACCTCAAGGATTATGTTCTCCTAAATGTATGTTGAGGAATGTGGGAGACAAGTCTGCTTATTTAGTTCTGCTTGTAAGATTTCCCTCCTGCCCCTTTCAGCTCTGAGTATATATATCTCAACATTGCTAGTCCTCACAGGCAGTAACAACCCTGACAGCTGCAGGGTCAGAACTGCTCACTGGCCAAACACAGGCAAAACTCTGTGCTGTGCCTGCTCTAGAAGTCTGAACGGAGGCGTTTGCTCTAAGTGAGGAGGGGCTGGGAACCGTCCCCGTGTCACCCGACAGGAGTGATTTCTCTTTGCTCCATTCCTGCACACATTGACCAAACCAGGATTCACCACTGTGCAGCCAAAGAGCCTTTTCACTTAATTGTATCAGATTCCTTCCAAACAGCTGTTTGAATACTGCGTAGAGGAACCCATTCCCATGTTTGCATTAGGAGCCACCGGAGTTCATTCCAGTAAGGGCTCCATACTCTCTTTAGGCCAGAGGAGGAGAGACAAGGAAGGCGGGCTCGGTGCCCAGAGGCCCAGCCCTTACTGGGGAGCAGACCTTGTAGCCATCTTCAGAGTCGATCTGCTCACGCAGCTGGATTCCCCATCCCACCCTCCTTTCTTGGCACTGCTCTTTTCCCCTCTTGTGTCATGCATCCATTTGGATAAATATTCATTACTAAGAGCATCTTAGCATGTTGCTTCCAATTAGCTTCTCCTCTGTGGATCTGGCTCTATCGCCAGCTCCTGCAGGGGTGGCCAGTAGCATCTACAAGGTTGATTTTGCAAAGTGTGGCGGAAGGATTAAGCCCGTGTGTGCACGTTAAAGTGGTTTGGAAATGGAGCTGAGAAACAACTATCCCAGGAAGTGATGAATAATTTAAACCCTGACCGGAGTCAGATAGAGAAAGACGACACTTCTGTAGTGTTGCGCTGGGGGAGTAGCAGGATGTGAGTGTCCAGTGAATGGAGCACGTGGCGCACGGCCAGAACTTCCACTGTGTTAACCTAGCTTGTCATTCCAAGTCAGCTGCCCTCCACGGTGCATCTTCCGGGGGGGATTCAAGGATACTGAAGAAATGGCCTTGGAGTCAGGTAACTCGTTCAAAGCTAAACCAAAATGCAGAGGTCCCTCGGGCTACTTGTTTTGCATAGATTTCCATCCAGTCACTTTGTAATTTGGCGTCTTCAACTTCTAATTGCCTTAAATCGTGATTCTTTCCTTTTTTGTGCCAAGATCCCTTTGGCAGTCTGAGAAAGCCAATGGGCTCCTTCTCAGGATAATATTGGTAAGACATAAAACACACAAAATTTCAGTGGACAATAATGATTTGGAAATACCCTTATCAAAATATTATAAAATAAATGTGTTATGCATCCATTTGGATAAATATTCATTCCTAAAAGCATCTTACCATGTTGCTTCCAATTAGCTTCTCCTCTATCTCCTAATAAATAAGATTCTTTATTTTTTCTTCAGTTATTATGTGATTTTTTAAAACTTAAAAAAAAAAATAACTTCAGACTTACAGAAATGTTGCAAAAACAATATATTGATATATTGTTTCACTACACTTTTCACCTGGGTTCCCCTGGCCCTTACCTCTTAGGTAACCATAGCACATTTATCAAAACTAAAAAATTAACACTAGTACACTTTTCAGAACTAAATTGTATGCTTCATTGGATTTTTCTGGTTTTCCTATCAAAGTCTTTTTGCTGTCCCAGGATCCAATACAGGGTCCCATAATATATGTAGCGATGGTACCCCTTACTCTTTCACGACTGTGACATTTAGAAGAATACTGGTCAGTTTTTTTAGACTGTCCCTTATTTTGGGTTCATCTGATGTTTCTTGTTATTAGATTGTGGCTATGTATTTCTTGCAAGAATGTGTTTTCTTATGAATACATTTAATGATTAGTTACACTAATAAATAGCTATTTACTTCACTAAATAAATACCTTGATATATAACTATCCTAATTTTGAAGTAGTGCTGTGTGTGTAAATGTTTTTTTTACGAGCTGTAACAACTGAAATGTGGTGAATACACAGTACAATACACAGACAATATATTATAGAATCGTATACCTGAAACCTATATAATTTTATTAACCAATGTCACCCCAATAAATTCAATAAAAAAAGAGAAAATATCTGTGACTTCACTGGCGACAAAATCACAAATACTGCTGACAGTGCTGTGGATTGCTTCCAAGCTTGAGATTAGAAGGAAGTGTGAAATATTGGTCAGAAGATAAAGCCTTTTTCAATCCAAGTTCAGAGACCTCCCTGATTTCTCCCTCAGGATGCTTTGGGGATCTGGGAACCCCTGGGAAGAACCCCTCTCCAGAGATAATGAAAATTAAGATGACTGAGATAAATAAACCATATTCTAATAAAACAGTGGTCCCCAACCTTTTTTGGGCCACGGACCAGTTTAATGTCAGAAAATATTTTCGTGGGACGGATAAATGTATCACGTGACTGAGACAAGTGTCAAGAGTGAGTCTTAGATGGATGTAACAGAGGGAATCTGGTCATTTTTTAAAAATAAAACATCGTTCAGACTTAAATATAAATAAAACAGAAATAATGTAAGTTATTTATTCTTTCTCTGTGGACTGGTACCAAATGGCCCATGGACTGGTACCGGTCCGCGGCCGAGGGTTGGGAATCACTGTTCTAAAAGATCTCAATTAATCTCTTCATTTTTCTGTAGAGCTTTGGGAAATGGCCACAGCTGGACAGATGACCTTTCATGGAATGCCTCCAAATTCTTCATGTATAAATCCACAACTGAGCAAGGTAACTACAAGATGCCTCAGTGACTCTAATGTACAAAGCCTTTTGGTTCTTGATAAATATTTGTAAGACAGTTCTTTGTGAAAATGAAAGGAGAATCATGACAATGAACCAGTGACTGACCTGATAATTTACTACTTTCGCGGAATGTCCTCGTGTGTGTGTGTGTGTGTGTGTGTGTGTGTGTATGTATTTTTCTTCATGTTACAACTCACATACACAAATATACTAGTATGTGTTTCCATTCTTTTGACTTTGCTATCTATTGGACAGGAAGCTATCAAAGCAATGGTTTTCTGAATCAGGTTTTGAGACAGCCCATGTCCAGTGTCAGACACATCTAGGTACTGAGTCCTGAGGTTACTAAGGTCTAGAACAGTGGTCCCCAACCCCCGGGCTGCGGACCGGTACCAGTCCGTGGGCCATTTGGTACCGGTCCACAGAGAAAGAATAAATTACATTATTTCCGTTTTATTTATTTTTAAGTCTGAACGATGTTTTATTTTTAAAAAATGACCAGATTCTCTCTGTTACATCCATCTAAGACTCACTCTTGATGCTTGTCTCGGTCATGTGATACATTTATCTGTCCCACCCTAAAGGCCCATCAGTGAAAATATTTTCTGACATTAAACTGGTCCATGACTCAAAAAAGGTTGGGGACTACTGGTCTAGAAGGCTGTGGTTGGAGGAACAAGGGCTACAGTCTGTGTCTGGGCTGCAGTGGAACCAGTTAGTGAAGACTTCCTGAATGGCTCCATCGTCTCTGAGTAAGAGTGTTACATGCATCATCCGTCACCAACCAGATGAGGTAAGCACCTCATTTTAAAGAAGAGGAGACTTCAGTACAAAGAACAGAGTATTGTACCTAATTCCACAGGAAATATTTTAACCCAAATTAAAATTTAAGTCTGATTCCATCTCTCTTGTTTATAACTACTACACTATTCTGTGATGGTGGAGGTAGGGGTAGGGTTCTGACCCTACCTGGGGCTTCTCTTCTGACAAGTCTACCTGGTAGTATGGCCTCATCAGGCAATGTTCCATGTTTTTATGAGCTATAGTCATGGACTTAGTGAAAGAGAAGGGCCCTGGAGTGGTGACAGAAGGATAAATAAGGACAATAGCATCAGGCAATTGTAACAGCCAAATCTTCCAGGTATAAGCAAGAGTGTCAGACAGGTACACAGTGTCTAAACCAGGAAGAGTGTCTGGGAGTCATGAGAACAGCTTGGATTATGGAGAGGGGCATACAAGAGACTAAATTCCAGTGCACAATGTCATTTCTTATCCTCTCTGTGTGTTCTGTTGTGTGTGCGGGTCTCACTGAGTCATATTGGCTCCCAGGTATGTGTCTAGATCCCAAGGCTATCTCAGAGAGGTCAGGGTCCAACCTGTTTATTACTGAGACTGAGGCAGAAGTATCTACAGCAGGGGACAGGAACAGAAAACGTGGACAGTTTTCTCCATGAGAGCTTCCTATCAAATACACTTGGTCGCTATAGTTGATAACACTGTATTATATAACTGAAATTTGCTAAGAGAGCAGAACTTGAATGTTCTCACATACACAGAAATACAGTGATAAATTTGTAAGGGGATAGATATGTTAGTTAACTACGTAGGAAGAATCTTTTCACATCATGCTCATATATTAAATCATGGTACACACTTTAAATATCTTGCAATTTTACTTGTCAAGTACACCTCAGTGAAGTGGAGAAAAATGAGACTGCTTTAGCCCATGGTGTAGGCATGCGTTAAGAAAGGAGGCATGTTCATTTTCTATAGCTGTACAACAAATTAGCACAAGCTTACCGGCTTAAAACAAGGTCTGTTTATTACTTCACAGTTGCTGTGGGTGAAGAGCTTGGGCATGGCTTAGCTGAATCTTCTCCTTAGATCTCAAAAGATTATAACTGAGAGGTCAGCTAGGGTGACGGTTTCATCTGATGCTCAAAGTCCTCTTCCAACATCACTCAGATGGTTGGCCACGTTCAGTTCCGTGCAGCTGTAGAATTCACGGTAGTTTATCTACTTTGAAGTTAGCAAGAGCAGGCTTCCCTGACCTCATCTGTCTCTGACCTCTAACCTTGCTTTTAAGAGATCACCTGATTAGGCCACATCCATCTCTGAAAATCTCCCTTTCATTAACACAAAGTGAACTGACTAGTGACCTTAATTACATCTTTGAAATCTCATACCTTTGCCATATAAGGCAACCTATTCACGGGAGTGATATTCCATCATATTTACATGCTCTGCCCACACTCAAGGGCAGGAGACTACACAAGGCTTTCACTCCAGGGGAGAGGGATCTTGGAGACCATCTTAGAAGTCTGCCTAGGATAGCAGAGGGCAAAAAATTAAGCAAGAAAAGAATGCCAAAAAAAAAAAAAAAAATTGGGCAGAGTGGATGCAGGAAGATACAGGAACATCAATCTGCTCGTGTGTGTGCACTGACCAGGGATCCAGCCAGCAACATCTGCGCTCGAGACAACGCTTCAAGCTTCAACAAATAGGGCTTTATTTATTTACTTTTCTATTTCTTTCTTTACTTACTTACTTATTTGAGACATAGAAAGAAAGACAGAGAGAGAGGCAGGGGAAGGGAGCATTTATTTGTTGTTCCACTCAGTCCTACATTCATTGGTTGCTTCCCGTGTGTGCCCTGACCGGGGATCGAACCCGCAACCTTATTGTTTTTGAAATGATGCTCTTAACAGACTGAGCTAACCATCCAGGGCCAAGAATGCAAATTTTAAAACTCCTTAATAAAGGGCGTTGCTGAGTTTTAAGAGCTATATTTAAATATAATAATGTCTAGAGTGTCAAATTGTCACCTGACATCGTACTATCTGCTACAAGGAATAGCATAAAACAACCCTCCTAACAGGGACTGCTGGACTGTTGGAACTGCCAGTGAAAGAAAACCTCGTGGTGGGGCTTATACAAACATTAGGTAGTCATTTTACCCTCTAGATGTCTATAGAAAGAGGGCTCTAGAATGAACTTAGAATATTGTCATTTAGTTTTGAAAATGCTTTTTTAATTTGGATTTCAGTAAAGAGCCCCAAGCCAGAGCACACTGTTATTAAATTGCTTCTGCAGCATGAAGGTCACCCATGCCTAATTGGCCTCTAGCTGGCATCTCAGTGCAAAGCCGTCCTGTGTTCAAAGTGCCTGGTTCTGTGGGCTTTGCTGGAGCCAGGAAGACATGTTTTTAGGAGGAAAACAGATTATTACCTCAAGTCTTTTGTATTTATAGTCATAATAACAACCACAGGCTGATTAAGGCCCATGTATAAATGGATGAGAAAGGGTATTGGGAGAGGCCACTGTGATCTTGATCATGCTATCTCTTTTTCTCCTTCCTGCAACATACTTAGGAAGCACGTTCTCCGCCGTAACACAATAGTGAACAGTCCGTGGGGTTTGGTTGGAACCCTGGGCCTGGGCATTATGAGTGGGTTAGGCAGGTCTGCCTCCAACAGGGGCTCAAATACACACAGATCAATACATTAGTAAAAAATTTTTTTCACATCTACATAATCATAAAGAAGGGGAAGATGGAGGTAGATAGACTTTTATTTGCTGTCTTGGTAAATGTATAAGGAGAATCTTGCTTGTGAATTTCATAGATAGCTGAGATAACCTTAAAAATAATTGTCAAGACAAGGAACTAATCCTTCTGGTGAGGCTAAAAGGAAACACAGCTTCTGTGTTATAAGAGGAGGTGAGACCTGCTTGGATGTTAAGCACTTCTCTCATCGTGGTTGATCATCAAACTAGTGGCTTCCAAATTCTTGTCTAATAACCAGTTCCACCACTTACAGATCTGACCCTACTATGTTTTATTCAGGTTACTCTCTTTATCAGGATCTCACAGTTTTCTACATATTGTATTTTCTTAATCTCCAGGAGACAAATTGCCCTAGTTTATAAAATAATTAGTAACTAACTTTCAAAAGTTGTTTCACTTGGTTTGGAATTTCTTAGTAAACTTAAGAGCCTTATTATCTGACTTACATCAACAGATCACTTTCCACTGGAGTGAAATGAAAAGAAAATTAGAGTATATTTTAAAAGCCACTGTATTTTTTTAATTGGAGAGATGTATACAAACTCATAAAAGAGAAATTTTGCAACTGTTAGTGAAGAAGACCTCTTGGTGAAGCTTATACAAATTTGAGTCATTTTATCCTCTAGACTAGAATAGAAATAGTAGAGAAAGAGGGCTCTAGAATACATTTAGAATATTATTTAGTTTTGAAAATGATTTTTAAATTTGAATTACAGTAAAGAGCCCCAAGCCAGAGCACACTGTTATTAAATTGTTTCCCCAGCATGAAGGTCATCCATGCCTAATCAGTCCCTAACTGGCATCACAGTGCAAAGCTGTACTGCGCTCCAAGTTCCTGGTTCTGTGGGCTTTGCAGGAGCCAGAGAGGCGTGTTTTTAGGGGAGAAAAACAGATTATTACGTCAAGTCTTTTGTATTTTAGCCCTAACAACAATCACAATAAAATTAAGGCCCATGTATGAATGGAAGAGAAAGGGTATTGGGAGAGGCCACCATGGTCCTGCTCATGTTATCTGTTTTGCTCATACCTGCAACAGATACTTAGGGAACACATTCTCCACCACAGCACAATGGTGAACAGTCCCATGTGGTTGGGTTGGAATCCTGGGCCTTGCGTTGTGAGCGGGTCAGGCAGGTCTATCTTTAGTCGGATCCAGGCAAGAGATCAGGACTCCCTGTCCTGACATTGACATCACTGTGTACTGCATGCTCCTCTCAGGGTCCTCATTGAGGGCATAGTCAGCTTCCAAATGGTCCCCCTCCACTCAGCAGCCTTTCCTCCTCATCTGCCTTGCATTCTGGCTACCTCCAGCTCAGAAGTTGGTTTCCACAGCATCAGTGACAATGTATACAGAAAAGTTCAGTTTTCTTACTTACAATATTGCTTTATCCTTAACATCATGTAAACCCAGGGGCATATAGAGCCAATACCTAAGAAAATTTGCCAACATGTTAACAGGAACTGTCTCTGAGCAATGAGTTAGCAATGATTTCTTGTATTTCTATGCATTTTTTTAAGTTTTATGAACTGGGGATTTATGATTGTCATTAGAGGAAAAAAGTTGTCAGACGTCTCATAATAAGCATCAGACATAATGTGCTGATTCTCTGGTTTCAGGATCTGTACATTCAACTCCAGAGGGGGGACAGACAAAGCAAACCAGTGCTTCTGCCACTGCGTGGCACGTGCTCTCCAGAACCTGGTAAATCACACTCATCAATGTAAGCATTAATGATTTATGTGTGGCTGTTATTTTATGCAAAAACATGTGTTTAAGACTTTTATCTTCAGTTAACGTTCTAGGACTCTGGGGAAAATATTTTAGAAGGTCTCACCATCCTTTTGTTGACTATAAAATAAACCAATCTTAAAAAGATAAATAAATAAAATAAACTACTCTTCACAGGAGAAAAATATCCCTTCTTTTATAAAATGTTGGAACGATTTGTTCGTCATTAGATTAATTTCTACCAACAAACACAATGCAAAGTCAGAGAAGTGGCCCCAAACCTTAGAAATGACCGAGTGCAATGTCTCTTCCACACTCCCTGGGAAGTAACTCAAACTAGCATACTGGAAGCCATCACCAGTCCTGTTAAACTTTTCTTTTTTTAATCATAATTACAGCAATGCCCTTGATGAATGTTGAGCAAATAAATTGGGTTTTAGACAAATGATAAGTGGTGTAGAGTCTCATCAAGCCGCTTGTTTTTACTAAAACAGTGCAACATGAGGGTCTTTCATGACCATAGACAGTTTGACAAAAGGGCAGGAAGGAGAGCAAGAATAACGTGTAAATCGTGCCTATAATTTTAGAGCTTTGGGGGTATTATTATGCCACAGTGGTGATTATACTGTCATTACTACTGACTTGTTTAAAGTTGCTCCTAGTATTTAAAAAAATATTTTTCCCATTGAGGGGGGGGTACCAATTCACCACTCCACTTAGTTGTTCCATTTAGTTGTGCATTTACTGGTTGCTTCTGGTATATGCCATGACTGGTGATCCAACTGATGATCTCGGTGCTCAGGGAGGATGCTTTATACACTGAGCCACCTGGCCGGGGCAGCTGTTCTTAGTCCTTTAATGTCTTCTGAGGGGCCAAAAAAATTCTAGTTGTTGAAGTTTAACACAAATGCACAATTACACGTGCATACATACACACGCACAGACACACGCAGCTCTTAATAACCATTGTACTATGAGAATCCCTCTTCAGTCTCCCCAGAAGGTGTTTATTTGGCCTATGTTTGACTTTTTCCACTGGCCAGAAGCTCACTATCTGACACAGAACACTTCTCCACATTAAAAATGTTAATTTTGGGGGTGTTTTTTTTTTTTTTTTTTGGATAAATTGATGTGAAGTCCATCTCCTGGCATTGTCCTAGTTCTGACCTCGGGAATAAGAGTGAACATGTATAATTCCCCCTTTGGGCAGACTTTCAACTCTCTGAAGAGCAACACTGTAATCTCTTCAAGCATTCTCTTATTCACTAAAACATGAATATTTGCTTTAGAAAATGAAATTGTTTAAAAATGTTTTACTAACACTCATTTACAGGAAGTCATTTCACTTTGCCAGAGGATCCATATCTCCAGATTTCAAGTATGTTTTGTTTGATTCTATCAGATCTATCTACATCTAGAAATATAACTAGTGTGCCAACGTGAGGTTGAGCTATGCCTCTACTGCTGCTGTAATATCTATCTGCACATCCCTGACCATGGCATTATATGAAAACTTTTTTAGAAACTCATAGTTTGGACTTGATTTGCTGAATTGATCATTGAATAAGAGTTTTGTGACTTTCTAGATATGTGTATGTGTGTGTTTCAGAACACTGTTGTTATACAGTGACCAGATACGATAGAAAAATTATCTTAAAATCAAGAGGAAATTTTGCCCTTGAATGAGGTGAAAATGATATTCAGAAGTTGTGATTGTGCTCACCTCCTTCAACCCAGCAGAAAATGACTATGGCATTGTGTTTTTCCTTTTTTTTTTTTATTGATTGATTTTAGAGAGAAAAGACAGAGTGAGAGAGAGAGAGAGAGAGAGAGAAGCATTCATTTGTTGTTTCATTCAGTCATGCAATCATCGGTTGCTTCCCGTACGTGCCCTGACTGGAGACCAAACCTGCAGCCTTACCATTTCGGGATGAAGCTCCAAACAACTGACTGAACTGGCCAGGGACATTTTCCTAAAAATCACTTGTTAGATGTCTTGCTAATGCTGAGGTTGCCGGTTCGAAACCCTGGGCTTGCCTGGTCAAGGCACATATGGGAGTTGATGCTTCCAGCTCCTCCCTCCCCTTCTCTCTCTCTGTCTCTCCCTCTCCTCTCTAAAAAAATAAATAAAACTTAAAAAAAAATCTTTAAAAAAAAAAAAATGTCTTGCTAATTGCTGAACTTGAATAATGGGATCCTAATGAAAGTCAGAGATGTGGACCAAAATTTATGCTAAGTTTTCCGTCATGTACAGTGCCTTGAGCAGTACCTGAAGCATAGTAGGAGCTCAATAAATAGTTGCTGAAGAAGATGAATGAGATGTTCACTGCCACATTATTTATAATACTACAATGTCAGAATCCACAAAATCTCTACCAGTTGACAATAGTGAAGTACATTATGATATAATCAAATAATAAACTATTATGCTATATCAATATTAAACATAATATTAAACATTAACATTGTCAATATTATGAAAAAATGCCTAGAACTGGAAAATGTTTATTGTGATATTAAGTAAAAAATGAAAAGTCAAATCACATTTTGTTAAGACAGTGGTTCTCAAACTTTTTGAAGTCGGGTGCATTTAAAATCCTACAAATAATTGTAGGTGCACTATATACAAATTTCTGAGAAATATGTTATAATAAGTCAAATATTAAAGAAAAAAATATAAAGTTTAAGCATGCTTTTATGGTAATTAAACAAAATAAATATGACAAAATTAAATTTATTCTGACATTAAAAAACATTTTTATGTTACATTTTTTGAGTTATGCCTTTTTGAGTTTATAAGAAAGAAGGGTTAAAAAAATAAAAAAAACAACCAAAAAGTTATCTTTTTATATATATAGATACATTCTTAGTAAGATTTAGTAAATTCGGCAGGTCCCGACGCGAATGTATTAAGTCTTTTCATTCTTGTGTTTATAAGAAACATGAGCTTGATGTGTCCTAGCAATTTCTTCAATGTTTGGGCATATATTTAAAAGGCAAACTCTCATTTCCTCATCAATACATTGAAGAATTCCTCTCATTTTACTCTTGTGTTAAGTGCAGAAAATCTCCACCATACATATCATCTTAACTTCACACCAAACAAAGGATAGAAGAAACTTGTCTCCAGTCTTTCCAGGGTACATGGGGGGTAGTATAAACAATCCAGCACCACAGTTTGACAGCCTTTTGCAACCTAATCAGGCAAGTGAGGTGGGGGTTGGGCAGACTGTCAGCTTACAGCCAATTCCCCACACTTCTGTCCTCCAAAAATCTAAACTCCAAAAACCCAGTTGGATTTTTGGTTCCCAACAGGTACATATTTCTCTGGAATACCATAGGGAGCACCTGGAAATCTTCTAGGGTGCTAGGGTGAACCAGTGCACGCTGGTGCACATTTTGAGAACCACTGTGTTAAGATATTACCAGTGTTACTATATACGAATGTTAACTCTCATCTCCTTATCTCAATCCTTCCATCAGAAAAAAAGGGCAAAAAAATTTCTTTTAAAAAAATGTCATCAGGACTGAAAAAGCCACCCTCCCTATTTTTTTTTTAAGTGAGAGGAGGGGAGACAGAGAAACAGACTCTTGCATGCACCCCAGTCAGAATCCACTTGGCAACCCTGTCTGGTGTCGATGCTTGAAATAGCAGAGCTATTTTCAGTGCCTGAGGCTGACACTTGGACCAACTGAGCCATCTTCAGTGTCCGGGGCCGATGCTCTAACCAATCAAGTGACTGGCTATGAGAGGGGAGGAGGGAGAGAAGGAGAAAAGAGAGGGGGAGAGAAGCAGACGGTTGATTCGCATGTGTGCTCTGGCTGGGGATAGAACCCAGGATGTCCGCACACTGAGCCAACGCTTTATCCACTGAGCCAGCCAGCCAGGGCCAAGCTTCCTTTAATCTAAACCATTTCACAGCACCCACCAGGACCACCCATTTGATCATGTCTCAATCCTCAATTGTCTCCCATAAAGCAACAGCCAAGGGAAGCAATGTATCCTCAACACTTTCAGCTTGTCTACACTGTTTATGATCAAGCCATTGGGGGATGATAACAGAAAATAGACTATTTATTGGGTTACTTTACTATGAAGCAAGTGCTATTTTAAGCCTTTTACAACCTTTAATTCTCACAATCATTACTGTAACAATAACTATGCTCATTATAATGTAAAGAAAATGATAATTTGACTTTGGGTGAGGGGTATGCAACATAATCAAATGTCAAAATAATCTGGAGATGTTTTCTCTAAACATATGTACCCTGATTTATCAATGTCACCCCATTAAAATTAATAAAAAAAAGAAAAAAAAGAAAACGAAAAGTCTAGGTTTTTATACAATCAGGATTTGAACACAGGGAATCTAAACAGGAGATTTACACTTTTAAATACTGTTCTAATTTGTCTCTTACATCCGAGGGGTCAGAAAATTCTGTCTTACTTAGAACCCACGTCCATTCTCCTTGCTGTCTCTTTTTTCTACAGAGCAGCCCTTCTCAAACTTCTCCTCTGGCTCCCCTAGGTGGAACTTTCTAGAACGCCCATACCTTTGCCTTTAATTACTGCTCACTTCATATATAAGTAACATTTCTCATTGTATTATCATTGTCTTAGAGGAACCCATAATTGGGGCAAGAGCAGTCATACCTGCCTGGTTTGATCTTACCCAGGCCTCTGTTTCATTTACTTGAACTCCAAAATGAGTTCTTGGCCCTCTCTTTCTTGTCTCAAGATGTAAATGCTGTACAGTCTTTTCCTCCTTATCTGTTTCTGCCAATGTGTCACTTTACTAAACACAGCATTCCTAGCGCCATCACACACAGAACATTTCTAAATATTCCTAAACTCATTTTAACCTACTGATTACATTTCATATGTGTCTTTTTAGCCAAAAGCATTACCCTTTTCTTATACAATAGATTTGACATCTAATCATTACTTCCACATTCTGTGGAAAATAAAAATCTTAACACTTTTATTTCTGGTGGGTTTATTAATAATTTTTACTTAAGAAAGTTTTCTAAAACCTAATAAATAATATTTTAAATTATATAAATAAATCATTCAGTTTGAAATGGGAGATTACCTTTTATTTATAAACCAATAAGTTTATAAATGGGAATAAAGAGAGCCGATAAATAAGTAATGTCATACTTTATAGCTTGAATCAGGTTTGTTTCCTTCTTTATGAAGCTTTCTACTACCAATCTGTCCAAGAGCGGCATGTGCCAATGGGCCAGCCTCTTGTTCATGGATCATAAAACTGCCTTGGTCCAACGGTAATGCAATGGACAAATCTACAAAGTGATAACGATTTATAACAAATAATTCGCAAATTTTATTTGGCCTAAAAGTTCTGTAGCAATCCCAAAGCTGTTACCTTGTAAATACAAAGGCTTTCTTTAAGAATTTTTCTTTATTTATTCAAACCCATGCAAAGAATCCATAATGTCTGAAATAGGCACAAATTATTTTCCTGCATACAACACAAGATGTTTTTCTTTAGGAAACAATTGGGATATTAAAATTACAGCTCTGAGTCACGTTGACTGATTATGCACGAGACAGGGGTAGGTGGATATCCCTGGCTTCATTAAGGGGATGCAGATTGCAGGGACACTACCTAGCATAGAGTTCACTCTCCTTTCCCATAACTACTGTCTTAAAGAAATGCATGTCTTTACATAGGAATAGTATTCACAAAGCTGTTGGAAATACCTCCACAACTAAGTATCACACAGGGTGGCCAATGATGGGGCCAATACAATGGACCATCAGGTCTAAATGTGCTGGAAAATTCACAGATCAAATGACAAAATATATAAATACATGAGCTGTGCCATGAGATAATGAGCCAGTGAGTCACCAAGGAGTGTGGCTCAAGAGTGGTTTCCATCTGGTACTTTAAAGAAAGCCAGGAACATCCGCCCTGCACAACAGAAGGTCTGGAGGGGGTTGGTTCTGCTTTGCTTGCCATCTATAGATCTAATCCCAGTTGTGTTGGCAGAGTCTCTCCTCCTCCCAGCTTTTACATCTCCCAAGAGTCGCCTTTAATTAAAAACGGCAAAAAAGTTAAAAACCCTCAGCCGTGCAGCCCTATCTAACTACTGCCTTTTCTTCTTACCTTAACTGCCAAGTTTCTAAGAAGAGCATTCACATTTGGTGGTCAGTTTAGTTCAGTGCATTTCCATGACACATTAAGTCAGCCAATCAAAATGTGAAATCATGGCTTCTTATGACAGGTAATGAATATGATTGATGGACCTCAATATTACACCACCTTGGTCTCTAACTCTAATTTTAATTCTGAACCCAAGTACAGACATTTATCTTATTTATTTCTGTATTGCTTAAATGATTTACAGGTTTGAGAAATTTTATGATTAAAAAAATAAGAACCTACCCCGAAGCTGAGAATAAGAGCTCACACTGTGAGCTAACTCCCTCAACACTCCCACAGTCGTAAGATACCAGACCAAATGAGGTTGGCATATCCAGGAAGCTTCTAAAAATAATGTGATGTGCACTCTGAAAATTTCAAGTGAAAAACGGAGCATGTTTTACTGATATTAGGCAGCAAGAAATTATATCACTAAGATAACCAAGCGGCTCTGGCTGGTGGCTCAGTGGTTAGAGCATTGGCTGGGCATATTGACGTCCTGGGCTCGATTCCCAGTCAGGGCACACATGAGAGGCAACAATCTGCTTCACTCCCCTCTCTTTCTCCCCCTTCTCTCTCTCTTCCGCTTCCACAGCCAGTGGCTCGATTTGTTCGAGCATGGCTCTGGGTACTGAAGGTAGTTTGGTTGGTCTAAGCCTCAGCCTCAGGCACTAAAAATAGCTCAGTACTCAAACATCAGGGGTTGCCAGGTGGATCCTGGTTGGGACGCATGTGGGTCTCTCGTTATCTCCTGTCCTCTCACTTAAAAAAAAAAAAAAAAAAGGATAGCAACATAGGTCATTCCAGGCTTAGTCTTTCCCATAAGAGGATTAGCCAGCAACTGTCCACAGAAGAAATGCCATTGAGAAAACCCCAGGACTTGGGGGTTAGGCTGTGACCCCTGGACCACAGAGAAGGGTAAGAGGAGCGGCTGCCCTCTGACTGCATCGCCCATCCATCAGGCCAGCACAGAGATGCTCCGAGATTCCTGGGAAAAAGGAAGCCTAGGTGGACGTCTTGCTCTCCCAGCTTCTGGGACACTTCCCAGGAGGCTCACTTAGGTCTTTCCTCACAGGATTCACTTAGGGAAATACTGGACTAGACCACAGGGGATCAGATAGAGATGGAAAAGGGAGACAGGAACTTAGAGCCACTGGTACTCAGAGCTCGATGTGTAAGCCACAGTTCTGCTTACAATGGCACCGAAGCAGAGATCCTAGTCAGTGGCTCTGCCCATCTGCAGAGCTGAGCCAGTAACCTCATTCAGCCAGGTAAATCAGATGGTAGTTCTGTCTGCCCTCTGGGATGCCTGACCACAGATACTTGGCAGCTTTGGAGCACATCCTAAGGTTTTCTTAGGAAGGGGAACAAATTTTCAATCCTTCCCAACTGTTGAGCATATAGCTCCAGACTCAACATATCCAGGGCACCCACATAGTGACTGTGAGCAGCCTGAGTCCAGCCTATATACTTCCCAGCTGCAGAGCCCAACTTAAACAACCCCATCCAGCAGTGAGCCTAGTATAGGACCCTGCTGAGCAAGCTGCAGCCTCACCTGGGCAGGGATATGGCACCAAAAGCATGAGCAATAAAAACAAAAAGCAAATGGGTCTACATCAAATTTAAAAGCTTCTGCCCAGCAAATGTAACTATCAACAAAATAAAAATGCAAGCTATAGAATGGGAGAAGATATTTGCAAATAATATATCTGAAAAGGAGTTAATATGAATATATATATATAATATATATAAATATTTATATATATATATAAATCTCATACAACTCAATAGCAAAACCTCCCAAATAATCCAATTAGAAAATGAATAAGAGATCTGAATAGACTCCCCCCCCCCCCAAAGATACACAAATAACCACAGGAACATGAAAAGGTACTCAACATCAGGGAAATGCAAATCAAAATCACAGTGACCTATAGCCTCATGCCCAGTGGAATAGCTACTATTAAAAAGACAAAATAGCGAGTACTGGTGAGGATGAGGAAGAAAGAGAATGCTTGTGCACTCTTGATAGGAAAGTAAATTGATACAGCCACTATAGAAAACAGTATAAAGATTACTCAGAAATTAAAATTAGAATTACCATGTGACCCAGCAATCTCATTTCTAAATTTATTCATTTTAGAGAGGAGAGAGAGAGAAAGGGGGGAGGAGCAGGAAGCTTCAACTCCCATATGTGCCTTAGACCAGGCAAGTGCAGGGTATTGAACTGGCAACCTCAGCATTCCAGGTCGATGCTTTATCCACTGCGCCATCATAGGTCAGGCGCAATCTCATTTCTATGTATTTATGACAAAGGAAATAAAATCATTGTCTCTAAGATGCATCTGCACCCATGTTTATTACAGCACTATTCACAACAGCCAAAACATGTAGAAGTTAAGTGCTCATTGATGGATGAATAAACAAACAAAATGTTATGTGTGTGTGTACACACACACACACACACACACACACACATTTACACACACGTATAATGGAATATTACTCAGCCATAAAAAAGGCAGGAAATCTTGACATTTGTGACAGCATGATTGATCTTTTAGAGCATTATACTAAGTGAAATAAGTCAGGGAAAGACAAATATTCCATGATTTCACCTTTATGTGGAATTTTTAAAAAAACTAAACTCATAGAAACAAAGAATAGAATGGTGTTTGCCAGAGTTCCAGAGATTTGGGGAAATGGATGGAGATGATCAGAAGGTACAACCAGCTCTATGATGAATAAGTTCTGGGTTCTAATGTAGTTAACAATATAGTACTGTATTATATATTTGAAAGTTGCTAAAACAGTAGCTATTAAAAATAATCACCATACACAAAAAGATAACCATGTAAGGTAATGGGCATGTTAATGAACCTTATTGTGGTGATCGTTTTGCAACTGTATTATGACACATTTCCATTTCTATGACAGTGACGTAACCCAAATTTTGGTGTAAGTTGAAATATACCCTAGCCTAACACATATTTTTCTGAAGTGAGAAGCGGGAAGGTAGTCAGACAGATTTTCCTGCAAGCACCTGACCAGGATCCACATGGCATGCCCACCAGGGATGATGCTCTGCCCATCTGGGGCATTGCTCTGTTGCAGTGGGAGCCATTCTAGCACCTGAGGCAGTGGCCATGGAACCATCCTCAGTGCCCGGGCCAACCCTGCTCCAATGGAGCCCTGGCTGTGGGAGGGGAAGAGAGAGATAAAGAGGAAAGAGAGGGGGAAGGGTGGAGAAGCAGATGGGCTCTTCTCCTGTGTGCCCTGACCTTGAATTGAACCTGGGACTTCCACACACCAGGCTGATGCACTACTGCTGAGCCAACCGGCCAGGGCCAGGAAACATTTGCACTTTTAACAGTCCAAAATGGTGTAGGTAAGCGTACTGGGGGAGCCAGCTCCCTTACTCACATGCCGTCTTACTGCGTAATCTTCTGCCATGTGCAGCCAAACTATAGATATTTTGCCCACATAGTTTGCAGCCAAAACACTCACAGATCAATTTTTTAAAGTTGTTATAGAAGTAAGCATTGTAAACTCGAAACATCAAATGTGGAGACTGTGGTAACCCGAGGACCCCTTGTATATCAAATCATTATGTTGTATATGCATCCTTTTTTCTTTTCTTTTCTTTTCTTTTTTCTTTTCTTTTCTTTTCTTTCTTTCTTTTTTGTTATTAAGTGAGAGGCAGGAAGGCAGAGAGACAGACTCTCACATGCACCCTGACCAGGATCCACTCAGCAAGCCCACTAGGGGGTGATGCTCTGCCCACCTGGAGCCGCCACCCTGCTGCTTAGCAACTGAGCTATTCCAGTGCCTGAGTGAGGCCATGAAGCCATCCCCAGGGCCTGGGAGCAACTTGCTCTAATGAGCATGGCTATGGGAGGGGGAGAGAGAGAGAGGGAGAGAAAGAGGTGGGAAAGGGGTGGAGAAGCAGATGGTCACTTCTCCTGTGTGCCCTGACCAGGAATCAAACCCTTCCTAATTCCTGGCAGACATTCTACCACTAAGCCAACCAGCCAGGGCTGTTGCACACACACCTTAAACTTACACAATGTCATATGTCAATTATATCTTAATAAAGCTGGAAAAAATAACAAGCAGCCAAATTTTTTTTTTTCTTTTTTTTTTTTTTTCTGAAGCTGGAAACAGGGAGAGATAGTCAGACAGACTCCCGCATGCGCCCGACCGGGATCTACCCGGCACGCCCACCATGGGGCGATGCTCTGCCCACCAGGGGGCGATGCTCTGCCCATCCTGGGCATCGCCATGTTGCGACCAGAGCCACTCTAGCGCCTGGGGCAGAGGCCACAGAGCCATCCCCAGCGCCCGGGCCATCTTTGCTACAATGGAGCCCTGGCTGTGGGAGGGGAAGAGAGAGACAGAGAGGAAGGCATGGCGGATGGGTGGAGAAGCAAATGGGAGCTTCTCCTGTGTGCCCTGGCCGGGAATCGAACCCGGGTCCTCCGCACGCTAGGCCGACGCTCTACCGCTGAGCCAACCGGCCAGGGCCTGCAGCCAAATTTTTAGATGAAATAAAATTAAATAAAGATGCCTGTTGTAATTTCAAGAGAGGCAGATCATTTCCGATCCTAGTGAATGCTCCGAGAATGAACACACATGGCACTTGAAGGCATTCCTGAGACTGGCAAATGTGGCAAGCACATGACTCCACATCGTATACTTTCCAGTGGTTAATTCAAATCCATCTCTGAACTTGACCTCAATCTCAGTACTGAATCTGCCCAACTCTAAGACAACAAAACCTAACCTTAACATGAATCTAAGAGATGGTGATTAGGAATAGTAAAACCCTAAGGATGGTGGGAAGTGTAGTTACTATTACTTCACAGAGCAGGATATGTCAAAGTATTCATTGTTGCTCCGTTTCTTCACCTCCGTGGTGGAGCTGCAGATTCTTTCTTACTTGCTTATTAGAGAAATGCAGGGGATGGCTGTGAGGGTAATTCACAGCTAATGCACAGACACTATATTCATTATTTTTTAAGTTTAATGACTCACCATTTTCATGTGGTAGGCTGTTGAGATTTGCATGGTGATATGGAATTCTATCCCTATCCACCCACCTACCCACTTCTACAGAAGGACTGTGGGCTGGACAAGCTCCAGTCTCCAGGGCCAGGCACTTGAGCCAGAGAGAGGCAAAGCCTCCAAACCACTTAAGTAGGAGTGGGCTTACCAATGCTATAGTGTGTGTTCGTTTTGTGCATGTGTGTGCACATGTGTATGTATATGGTATATACAAATTTTATAGTATGTTGGTATAGCCGTACAAATTGTTTTCTGCTAAGGGACTCAGAATATTGCTAACCTTTGGGGGGATGCTGGCAGAAGGCTTTGATCTTCACTTTAACACTTTCTTTACTTTCAGTCCATCAGCGGTTTACAGCACAAGCCTTAAAGCCAGACTCTCTGAAATCAAATCTTTCCTCCATCTTTAACGGCCATGTAACCTACATGGGCTGCAGGTTTCTTATCTATAAAACAAGAATAATAATTTTTACTTCATAAGGTTGTTTTAAGAATGAAATGAGTTAATATGTGCAAAGTGCTCAGAATAGTTCCTGGCACATACTAAGCATTTAATAAGTGTTATATCTATTATTATTTTAAATGTAAATTTATTTTAAATCCACAGGGGTTATCTAGGAGTAGAGCTCTGAAACCATAACATTTATGCTTTTCAGTATTTCTACAAACAAACACACTGAAAAAGAGAAAGAATTGCATGCATCCTTATTCAAGTGCTACCATAGGCTGTTTTTCCTATAAACTTACCGTCACCCACGAAAACACTAAACGTATGTCTAAGACCTCAAAGCTTGGAGCAGAAACATGTTTCAGATGAGGAAGGGGAAAAGCAGAGGAGGTTCTTGAAAGCCGTGGTCTGAGTGTCAGCAGATCTTGCTTGAAGTCTCAGTTCTGCTCCTTATTCACTGTGTGGCCCTGGGTGAATCACTGCCCTTCTCTGGTCCTCAGTTTATTTGTGAGGGTGAAGCACATGCTCTCTCAGGTACTGTGCAGCCCTAAAAGTCTTTCCTGTTCAGTTGGAGACCAGGGACACTTTTCTCCAAGGGCCAGTGTTCAAGGGAGTATCTGAGTAAAGAGGTAGGAGGTGACAACAGCCCACACGTTTGGGTGAGCCTCTTCCTCGGACACAAAATCCTTCTAAAAATCATCAGTAAAATATTTGGAGTTATTTCATTTACCAAATATGGGCATCAAAACACGAAGGAGAAAAAGTACTCCCTAATGACAACCTGGTTAAGATTCCAGCCCAGTGCTCTCAGGGGGCCCAGCACATAGCACACCTTTGCAGCTGAGCCCGGAAGGCAGAAAGCAGCTGGTGCTGCTCTTCTCTGGCCTGTTATTTGTCTCCAGGTTGTGGAACCAGTTCGGCATCTCGAGAGAAATCAGGAGTGTGCAAGGCAGGTCTGCTCATTTATTTCCAGGATTTGGGATAAAGTAGCTTTGCCTCACACAGGGCTTATTCTCCCAGCCGCCTCTAGCTCCACCCCCCACTTATTTCTGCTTGGGTTATGTTAGCCACATGAATAATTAGCAATTCACAGCATACAGCTTGCTGTGTGCGGCTGGCAGTGGATTTATTTGGCTCAAATATCTGCTACTTTATTTTCAGAGCATGTAAATTTCATGGTTAGATATTAAAACTGTAAGTTATAAATTATAAAAATCAAATGGAAGGCCCAAGGAATTCAGCTGTTGGACCATATATATGCCATTAAAATTGATTCCCTCTACTCCCATAAAATAACCCTACTTTCTGCTTTTCAGTATTTGTCTTTACTTACCACTATAGACTATAAACTCTCTTGTAGTATATAATTCCCCCCTTCTATGGCCAAATTGGACGTACCACCTGTGGGCTGGAAGAAGCACTAACTTAAATCTGATGACAAAATCAATGGACAGCACAGCCACCTCGTTTTGACAGTTTTTGAACTTCCCCTTGCACCAGGCTTTGGGTGGCTCTGTGAAGGGAAGCTCTCAGCCCCAATGCCTGGCTCCTGCCTCTGCCTCCCAACAACAGTGGCGGAGACACCAGCAAAAGACCACAGATGGAAAACAATGGAGGCTGGAGGAAATTCAAGAAATGAGGAGAATTTGAGTGTGACCAGAGATTCACTGCTCATTTCTAATGAGTTTGCTCTTGGTTTATTTGTGGTGACTCAGAGTTACAATTTGGAACTACAGGGTGATTTAGAAAGGTGTCCAAACCCCTCCTTTCTCAAGGAGGAGGTCCAGAGGGAGCCCTGGCCAGGACACTCGGCAGATGTCTTGTCCAAGGCAGCCGGAGCATTGCAAAAGAACAGGAGAGAACATTGATTTTATTTACCTTGTTGTAACACCATGTTTTATTCATGTCATTCAACTCTCGCCTAACACCCTCTAAGCCAAACAAAATAGTTGGGGAAATAGTCCATTTAAAGGTTCTTCCGGATGAATACATCTTGCTCCTATCTTTTAATGCTGCTCAATCCTAACTCACACTCTGTAGGATCAGAAACCATGTTTATTTCCACACAGGCTCCGTGCAGCAGAGTTTCTTAATGCTAACCCAGTCAACACCCTTAAAACACCAACTGTCCTACCGCATAGAGTTATTGGGAGGATAGAGGGGACCAATCAAGCAGGGGTCCTACTAAGTGCTATGCATGGAGAGATCAAAATAGACAAGACATTGTTCTTGCCTTCAAAGAGCAGATGGTTCGATTGAGCAGACCTAGTGAAGATAAGTGACCATGATTTAATGGGGGTGGGGCCACTGCTTTATACCCTTCAAGCAACATAAAATATTAAATACATGGTTTCAAGTCTAGTTTCCCAATTTAATTCTTATTGTTTTTATCTTCACCAATATTGTTCATAATCTTTGGCATTCGATACTGATATAATACTATATTTGCTGAGTTCCATTGTTAGAATTCATAGCCTTGGTACTCTGCATCATGTAGTTATTAATTCTTTAGAGATGAAAGCTACAGATCTCTCTCTGTTCTTATTTTGCTTTTCCTACTGATTAGTTTTGCCTTTCTCATACATGGGTCCCTTGTCTTTAGGAAGCTCATTTCTGTGGCTATGCCATTTACTTGATATTTGTGTATTTGTGTATATGAGTGTGTGTATAGCTAGCAAGGGGCTATTATGTTGAAAATGGAAAGTTGAGAAATTTTTCTTACTTGGGATCAGGATCTTAAGCTATGGGACTAAAGAAGCCCAGAAATTAAGCATTTCTCCTTAATGACCTGACTCTTCCTCTAGTCAAGGCTTAGACAAAGGAGGGCTGGGATAGGTCAGCGTGGAAAGCTCAGAGCAGAGGGGACAGACACCTAAGGATAAACAAGTCCACGCAGGAAGTCAAGTTTCAAGTTAAGAAAGCAGCACAAGTGGAGTAGAGGAAACATATGAACTGCCACAGAGCTGGGACGTCTCCTTAAGGACCTGGAGGCAGAAGCTTGGGTCCTGGGGGCTGGACAGTACAGTCTGTACTATGGTCAACAGGGTCAGGACACAGAAGCCTGAACAGTGGGACCTGATCTGGCTGTGGAATGCCACATGTCTAACCTCTTTACTCTGGCCAGGACACCAGACAAGGAGAGTATATTTCCAGAACAACCAGGAACATTATAAAATAAAGTCTAAAGCCCTTTTTTCAGATGTTACAAAATGTCTATGGGTCAAAACCAATATACATGCTTAATGACAATAGCCAACACCTGTATTGTACCTATTATGTTCCAGAGATACCTCTAAAAATATATATAGATAGATAGGTATAGATATAGATATAAATACAGATATAGATGATATAGATATAGATATAGATAATATAGATAGATATAGATATAGATACAGAGCCAGATACAGATATATATAGATAGATAGATACAGATATAGATGATATAGATGTAGATGATATAGAGAGATATATAGATCCAGATCCAGATATAGATATAGATAGATATAGATATAGATATAGATATAGATAGATATAGATAGATATAGATAGATTGCATGTAAATACATTTCATATTTGCTACAACCTTGAGGGGTTGAGATGATTACTCTCCCCCTTACAAATGAGGGAACCACTTGGCCATGCTCACTAAGAAGAAGCAGAGGATCCAGGAATCATACCAGAGAGTCTCTGAAGCCTGGGATTCTAAGCTCTGTGTTACCTTTTCTCACTCTTTCTTATTTGGCTCAGACACTGATTTGTAATTATTTGGAATAAGTTGTCAGCATTTAGAGATTGGGAGATATTACATAAAATTTCCAATTCTAGTTTCTCTTGAATAATTGAAAGACCTGTCAACCTGGGTCCACATTCCTGCATTACAACAAATGACTGGAGTTTGTAGTCATGGCATATTAGATGTCACATGAGCTCCCTGGTTTACTGTAGTCCAGACCATTCCCTAATGTTCACATCTGACTCTATCACTCATTTGTAAAACTCACATGGCATTAGTGGGAGAGCAAGTCTGTGAACCCTTAGCTTAGAGAATCAAAGCGAGAAGAACACACAAATACAAAAGGAATCCCAGGTGCAAGAGTTAGGCAGAATGGCAGCAGTCCAAGATGGATTATACAAGGTCCAAGGCAGTTGCCATTGGATATTCATGACTGACTTACTTTTATGGGTCCTTTGGATGAAGAGAATTGTGAGCCGTGTTAAAGGTTCAAGGTCAAGATGGGAAGATATATATAGATTTTGAAAACAGGTTCTGATTACATTGAGTCTAGATCTTTCTTGGTACGCTAGCTGCTCATGGATTAAATTAGGACCACAATAGATTTGACTAAATTCTTAGGGACAAGATAGCAGAAATACTGACCCAGAAGAGAGAAGTTTGAGGTGACTGAGAAAACTGTTGTTCTTCTCATTGGTCAAGAGTTATAGTGTGAAGCATTTTGGAATGAGGAGTATGTCTCAAACTGGGTGAGAAACAGGATGGAGCAGCTTGAAGACCAAAGTACCAATCTTTCCCTACTTGTGCTGTCCAACATTATAGCCACACGGGACTCCTAAATTTAAATATTTTGATATTAACTTAAAAGTTTAGTTTCCTTTGTCTCACTGACCACATTTCAAGTATGCAATAGCTGCAAGTGGTTACCGGTTACTGAATTAGACAGAGAAGATAAAGAACATTTTAATCATTGCAGAAAGTTCTATTGGTTTAGAGAGACCATCATTTTCATTAGCTTTTGCACATATTCCAGCCATGCGGAGAAGACAATCCTCACAAATTCTTCTTGTACTTCTCAATGTATAGAATTGTTTTCTAAAACGATGAATATGAATAAGCACTACCACAAATAAATGCAAATTTGTCACCCACTGCAGTCTCTGTCTCTTTGTCTTAGAAATCTACATATGTACAGCCCAAACTCTCTTTCAATACTCCATGGAAGTTTTTTTTTTTTCCTTAAAAAATCTAAATTTATTTTCTCACAGGTTTGGAGACTGGGAGTCCCAGGTCAAAGTGCCACCAAGGTCAGTGTGTGGTGAGGACTCACTCAATGGGTTGCAGATTCTCACTGCTTTCTCACATGCCTTCCCTCTGCACTCCCATGGGGAGAGAGCTATCTTGTCTCTTCCTCTTGTTATAAGCACTAAACCCATTGTGAGGGCTGACCCTCATGACCCCACTGAAACCAAATCACCATCCAAAGACCCCGTCTCCAAA
Organism: Saccopteryx leptura; assembly: GCF_036850995.1. Lineage (NCBI taxonomy): Eukaryota > Metazoa > Chordata > Mammalia > Chiroptera > Emballonuridae > Saccopteryx > Saccopteryx leptura. Next base: position 182,206,401 of record NC_089507.1, read on the forward strand.
TGCCATCACATTGTGGGTTAGTGTTTCAACCTGTGAACTTTGGAGGGATCTGGGTCCCTTCATAGCGACCACCCACTGTGTGCTGGTTTAGGGAATACAGGGTGAATGAGACGAGACGTGCAAAGCCCTGCCCTGGTGGAGCTTACACCCAAGTGGGAAATAGGGAAGAAAATGGGAGAAAAGCTACAATAATATTTGAGATATATATAACAAGCAGTTAGAGGAAAACAGAAAGAGGATGATGCTATGGAAAGAGAGCCGGACAGATGGTGGGAGGTTGAACAGGTTAGGACTCTGGAAGAGGCGGCATGTAAGCTGAGATTTAAGAGGCGAGGAGAAGACATTGCGTGGATGTTTTAAGTCTTGTCCAAGAATTCTGGAACATACATACATGTGGCACCTTTGTTCTTAGGTGACCTTTGCTGACTCCTGCCATCCAGCCAGCCCCCTGACTGTTTCTCACACACAAAAGATCCAGCCCACAGAAAATGTTACAAGTAGGACAGGGGAAAAGAAAAGCATTTCTAGTGCAGGAACACAAAAGTTTACAATTTAGCATCAGGCATCTTGAACGTTGGTCTAGCCACCTAATTACAGAGCATTCTCCACCAGCCCCTTCCTCAAGGCAAGCTCCATCATCCCTCCTGCATCCTCTCTCCCCTCCTTCTCCCTGCTTCCTTCTGTCTCTTCTGCTCCCCCTCAGACACAGCACACCCTCCCGCTCTGGAATCTTCTGCAGAACAGCCCTGTTTCTCTCGGAACCTTTATTTGATTCCGGAGCTCAGCTGCTCAAAGCAAAGAGGCTTTGGATAATTTCCCCAAATATGAAACACTCTAGTACTAATAGCTATTAAGAAAATTGACATTTCACTCCCACATATGAGCACAATTCTTACTTTTTTTGAACCACCAGAGCCCGCATTGTTATGCAGACTCTTGTCTGTTGTGTTATGCTAATGAACAGACCGAATATGTTGCCTGTCTATGAAATGCTTTGCTCTGCTTCACATAGAGACTTACATGGACGAGAACCACAATTCTTTAAGCTCAAGACTTGGAATCTGAGAGTAGGCTAGTTTCAGGATGGCAGGACTTAAAAATCTCATGGAGCTGAAAAGGATTAATGTAAACGTTTCAGGCTATGACTTTTTTTTTTCCTATTAAAGTCACCTTAATGAGAATAATTACCCTTTCTACGTGAAAATAAACATCTGAGCTGTCATTCCTTAAGGCACACTGTTACCTGTAGTGCCAACATTTCCTGGGTAACTAAAATAATGGTAGAAAACCCTTTTGGGGACAGGGTCCTCTCTCTCAAAGGTTCTTTAACATAGTTCTTACCCCAACATTAATTTCTATCAGAATGCCCTAGAGTTCTCATTGAAACACAGATTGCTGGGCCCTATCCTGGAGTTTCTAATTTTTATTAAAAATTATTTATTTGTTTTAGAGAGAAAAGAGAATAAGGAAGAAGCAGGAAGCATCAACTCCCAAATGTGCCTTGACCAGGCAAGCCCAGGCTTTTGTACAGACAACCTCAGCGTTCTATCAATAGGTCGATGTTTATCCACTGCACCACCACAGATCAGGAGCTGGAGTTTCTGATTCATAGTCTGTGGTGAGAATCTCAGTCTCTAAATGCACATACAGAGACATTAAAATGAAAAGACTGAACTGTGTGTGCACACAACACAAACCCTGCCTATCTCCCGGAACGTGGGCTTATTTTCCAGTGTTTTCACCATGGCCTCGTCTGCTTCTAATTCCTCATGCAGACGGAGAAGAAATGAGGATCACAGAAGATGCCAACACTCCAAATTACCCTCTCCCCATTTTTTGAGCACTGACGTTTAATTTAATCCAGAAACATAGAACCCTTATCTGATTGGTTTCAGATCAATTCAGAAGACAAGACTCCTGTGTCAGACTATGTGTCAAAGCTTTCTAGGCAAAGGGAAAAAAGATCACCCAGACTCATGGTGCTTAGGCCACTGTAAGGCCAGTGGCCATTGCCGTGGTCATGGAGGTTCCCACTGGATTCAGGCACACAGTTAAGAAACTGTGGAGCCAGAAAATGGTGGGCCATTCCGTTTATTATGGGCTCCTAAGGGCAGACAGCAAACAGGCAGGGAAGAGCACTTCCCTTCCTCTCAGGGCTCCCAAGCCCCTCAGCACTCAGGATTCACTGGACTCATTCTCCAGATTTACCGGACTCATAGGTCCCCACCAGTCTCAGCACTCCCCAGCCTAACAGGCCAGGTTGAAATACCCCTTCTCTGGCAAACAATAGCAAGCAGTCACCCCTCCTCATGGAGGCAGGCAATCGCAATTTGCTATCCGTTGCCCTGAGGGCAAGCACCTGCAGCCTTTCACAGACTTCACACTTCACACACGTGGCGCCAGCCCAGCCAATGAAAAAAATACAAATGAGCAAACCTAAACACACTTTTTTAACAGCCACCCAGCTGGTACTGTATCTTTAACTTTCAAGGATTGTTTGGTGCAGGAATAAAGTAAGTTTATGGGACAAGGAGGATACAAATCAGTTCCAGTGTATGTCTACCTTCATAAGGACAACTGTTCACCCAGAATCCTCCTAAGACCCGGGCAACTCCTCATCCTGAGCTCTCTTTGTAAGCCTGGTGACCATCAACTCACCCTGAATACTGGTTTCTGCTAGTCTTGGCCAGTCTCACCAGAACAACCACTTTCCCGCTGGCTGCTGTGTGTCTCATCGAGTGCTGCTTTCTCCTAAAACTACCCGCCTCCTTTTATGTACTGCCTGGCCTTCTCCTATCTGACTATTTGATGTAGAGTTACATGAATAAGCAGATATTTTTTATGTTTAATTACATAGCTCCACAAGACATTATGTCCCTCAAGATGAAGAGTCCCTGTAACCTAATGCCATTAAGAATAATACAAGCTTAAAAAAAAAAGAATAATACAAGCTTTTTTCTTGTCATTTGGTTCTTTCTTCTAAATATGGAATGACAAAAAAAAAAAAAGAACAGGTATTAATTAAATCAGCATGAGATTTAGCCCAGCTAGTTATGAAGAATAACTTTGTTATTAAAAGCTTTGTGACAACAATGAAACAATGTGCTTAAAACAAAGTTAACTTTCAATCATGAGAAGCTGGACTATCTTGCAGCAGGAGGCAACACTTCACTGAGCAGGCATTGCGCCTCCACCATGCGAAAACGCCCTTCAAGTGCATGGCTGTCTCTCCACTAATTGAAGAAGAGGATGGTAACAAAGGAAATGCTTGGTGAGGCTGTGAACTGATGAACAGTTGTTTTGTTCTTGGCTTCCTCCTCATCCTTTACCCTTACCTAACTGTATATACAGGTGTGTGCTTGCAGCTTTTCTGTAAGATTTAAATCATTACAAAATAAAAAATTTAAATGTATTGTGACTTTAGTTATCATTAAAAGGAAGATAGGTCCTAAGAGTAACACATACCCCTCTTAACTTTCTTTTCTTTTTTTTGACAGAAACAGAGAGAGTCAGAAAGAAGGACAGATAGGGACAGACAGACAGGAAGGGAGAGAGATGAAAAGCATCAATTCTTCATTGGGGCACTTTAGTTGTTCATTGATTGCTTTCTCATGCGTGCCTTGACCAGGGGCTACAGCAGAACAAGTGACCTCTTGCTCAAGCAAGCGACCTTGGGCTCAATCTGGTGAGCCTTGCTCAAACCAGATGAGCCCGCACTTAAGCTGGCAATCTTGGGGTCTTGAACCTGGGTCCTCCACGTCCCAGTTCAATGCTCTATCCATTGCTCCACCACCTGGTCAGGCTTCACTTTCTTTTTTTTAACTTTCTGCAACTCACTTCTGTTTCTCCAAAAATATTGCTATTCTTGATCATGTTGTTTTGGGGAAGAAGGAGTCTTTCTGGAATACAGTTTCTATTCATTTTATTAAAAAATGTATAGGAAATAATAAGTTCAAAGTTCTCCACTGCTATACCTACCAATACTAACAGCTAATGTTATTATTATTCTAACATGCTAATTACTTGGCAAGATGCCTTACACACGTTATTCCATGGTATCCTCACAAAATCTCCAGAATGAACCTCTAATGAAGAACCTCATGCAGGAAATATTAAGTAAATAGTTCAATGTCACATGGCCATGAATAGCAAATCAACATGACCACAAACCCATGTAGTCTTCTAAAGATGGGAATGCATTCTTGCTTCTCAGTAGAGGGAATAATCTGACACTCTAGGAGGAAAAGGATAGATTCCATAATATACCTTGCAGGCTGTAAAATAGACTGTTTTACAGGGTGATATAAAAAGCAGGCAGAAAGATGATATTAATGACACTTGTCTCCTTCTCAATATCTTTGCATTTTCAAGTGCTGAGCAAAAAAAAAAAAAAAAAATCTCTCTGTCCCTAATTACTCTTGACAATCTTGAAAATGAAGTCAGGTCAGTTATAGTCAGACTATTCAGTCAGAATATTTAGGCTGCAGCTGAATTTATTACTAAAGGACAGAACAAAAATGATTTTATTGACTCAGTCATTGCTAAGAAAGAATTGGCAGAGGCAAAGCTGAAAATATAAATAATTGGAGGAACAATAGTCATTATTACTATGGAGATGCAAGGTACATTACTAAAGAACCAGATAAATACCTAAGTCAGCATTTAAATTATAGCTTCTAAATTTATCTGTCCTCTGTGATGCTAGAGAAATGTTCTAAACAACCTGCCGAGGAACAGCGGAACTGAATAATGGAAATAAAAACACCAAACACTGCCCTTGCAACCTCTATGGCCTTTAAGTTTATTCTTCAAAAGAATTCATCATCTCTCATGGCAAGACAGCAGCTGTTTGGAAACAAGTTCCTTTCTTGTCCTTGGAGACACCGTGGTCACATGGGCCCACAAGTTTCCTCCTGCGACTGCCCCTGACCGGCATGCCCTGGACACCCTTCCTCACCTTCCTGGGTCCTGCCATCCTCCAGGTCCAGCTCAGCTTTGTTCGCACAGGTGCCCTTCCCTGACCACCGCACAGCGTGAACGGTCCATTCAACAGACAGTTACTGCACATGTTTTTCCAGTCATGCTCAAACCATTGTTTTTCACGCCAATTTTAATCTTGATTATATTTTAACTATTTGTGTTTAATGGCGTTGTCTCTTTTTCCAGTTTGGAAGTTCCTTAAGGCAAGCTCTGTATTCCACGTGATTAGGTGGAGAATAGAGCTATTAACTCTGGTGGCCAAGGCAGTGGCAGTGCTGGGCAGCGGTAGAAGGTACGGGGAAGAGAAGGGGCTGGAGACGCTGTGGCGTAGGTGGGAAAGACAGCAAAACATCGACAAGGCATAAAGCTCCAGGGAGAAGGCTGATAGATCTAGATAAAGAAATGAGCAAAACACACACACACAAAGTTTGGGGATAATAGTATTAGAAGTTTGAAAGCAAAAGGATAGATATAAAGTAGCTGCTGACCCAAAGCTGAGGTAGATGAAGAGAAATGGCATCGACAGGCTTAGGAGACTGGTGCTGTACTTGGATTCTGGCCTGGCCATTCCCATGTGTGTCATATGAGTCCAGTTCCTAGTTCACTGTGGTTTTCTTGTGTGTAAAATAGAAGATATAGGACTCATCTGAAAGCACTGCTGGGAAGGTAAAGTGAGACAGCGTTGGTGAAGAGCCTGTCGTGGTGTCTAACACCCTGCAGCTATTAATACACATCCCTCTCTTTCTCCTGTAAGGGAACTGTGAGAGGACTATTGGAATTACAGGACTGGAAATGGGTTCAGTGGGAAATTATAGGAGATATGATATTTTCTAATCCAAGGGCCAATTTAACATACCTCACGAGGCCTCTGAGTTACACGTTTGTAACAATGAAAACAAGGAATAGACAAGGAAAATAAGTGCTAATAACCCACCTACTATGTCTCAACCAGTCCGTTGGACATTAAGGAGCTAAGGATGGTAAATCATGGATGGTCCTCAGGTCCCTTCTCCCAAATAACCAAAAATATTTCATAGTGTATTAAATACCAAAGGAAGGTCTGGAAATTTTTAAATAACATTATTTGAAGCTAGAATATAAACTGGAGTAACAAATCACATGCTAGTCAGCTAAATATGATTTGTGGAAAAATACTAGGAACAGTTTGTGAAAAGAACAATTTGACAAGCATAAAATAATTTGATTAAGAACATGAAATATGCTTCTAATGGGAAAAGATGTTATCGTAGCTTGTTGGTTGGCTTCCTTTAAAGTCATTTACTGCCATGGTGTCTGATTTTAGACCAACATTCCTCCTAATAGCTATATTGAATTTGGAGCACTAACCATACGATAGCTAATAGCTGAAGTTTATTTTTTTTAATGTATAAATAGAACAAAGAATAAAAGAGGTAGAACCCAATTTCAAGAAATTTAAATGTAGAGGGTGAAAAACACAGTATGAAAAAATATACAGTTTAAATATGAGAAGATCCCAGATAAAATGTTTACTTAAATATGTCCACAGAGTTTGCATTTGGAATATGTATTTCATGCTTTCAAGTATAGTATATGGAAATCAAAAGATTTATTTTAAAGAAACATTTCAGTTGGTTGACAATTTGAAGCAATATTAGGTAACTTGATACATTCCAGTAGGACCACAGTTATTCTTGTGATGTCTAAGTGGGAGTTAAGAAATTATGGTGCTCAATGAAAGAATGAACAAAAGAATAAATCAATAAGTACATTGATAAACAACGCCATCATTTAGTGAAGATGGTTAAGAGGAGCGATCTGGGACTGGATAGAACCCGGAGGATAAAATCTCCCCACTGCCTTAGATAACTCATGGCACAGTCATCCCCTCTGAATTTCCCTTGGTCCTCATCAAGGGTTCTAGTTGATGATGCTCTGCCTACAAGTCAAATGGTAAGTGGTGACTGAACATGACTTCTGTCCAGTCTGAGAGCCAAAGAAGGCAGTAAGGATGTTCCGCTCTCTCTCCAAATGCTCTCTAAAGGCTCTGAGTAGGAAGTGGTGGAAGCACAATACACCACCTAAGTCCGCTTCCTGTCAGATTCATCCCACTGCGAGCGTGGAATTGTCCTCTCACATTGGATCAAGTCCCTGTAGCCTACACACTGTCATTTGAACGTCCAGATTCCAGCCCACCCCACAGCAGCAAATTCATATCAATGGTTACCTTCATTTTCAATGGTGACTTTTTGCCTTGCTCTAGCAATAACCTGCTGTGTGATCGTAGCCACACCATATCATTTATACTTGTCCTGTGGAGACAATCACAGCCACCTCAAAGTGCTATAGAACTATAAAGTGGGCCTTTAACTTCTATCCTTTTGGAGGCCTTCCTAAAATGTCCACTGAATTGAGATGGTAATGTCCACACCAGCTACCTCACTAGGTTATCTGGGGGTTGGAATAAGCTAATTCATATCAAAAGTTGTTGAAAAAGTTGAAATTATTATACAACATCAAAGTAAGATATTAAAAATAAGGCTTTTTTTTTTTTAACACTACCATTTTTATGGCAAACTTCCTACAGGTGTTATTATTACTGCAAACAATCTCTAAACATTTGGTTTTGTTGCAAATGACAGCCTAGTAAATAAAACCTCTTATTTGTTCATTATTTACTACAAAGTGAAAAACAAAATGCTGAGATAAAAATTAATGCCGTGAAGACATTTGACTCTGAACTCCTTGATAACTGGTATCATGTTTTACTCATCTCTGTCTCCCAAAGATCTAGCAAAATTCTGATCACATAATAGAAGATGCATAGATAATTTTTGACTTAATTAAGAAATATTCTGCAGGCCACATGGCTCATCCAAATAGTACAGATCCTCAACTTCTTGTTTCTCTTTAAAGAAAAAGAATGCACAATCAATTTTCTTCACACAAATGTTTGTAAAATGCCAAATATTGCTTTAAAGAATTCAGTGAATTATCTCCTATTGCTTTCCTATTTCTAATGATGAGCATTCCCTTGTTCCCTCAAATACACACAAAAGCCTTTTATTTCTCTTCTGATGGCCAAAGCTTGGGTGGATTTCCGGTCATAGTGATGAGCAGAACGAGGGCCCTTAGTACCTGTGTCACGACTACTGCAATGAATAACTGGGTTGCATACCATTTTGTGCTAGTAACAAAGGAAGAAGAAAAATAAATATTGGATGTTAATTCAATAGAAAGAGCTCCTTACATGTATGGCTGGTGAAATGACTGAGAAACTGTGTGACATTTTACCATTCCCAGGAATAGTTTCCAACTTGGACAGAAGTCAGAAAACTCACTTCGCAGTTGGAAGGACAAGCAGTTGCTTGCAGCCGGAACTTTGAGGGAGGTGGATTGTGCAGGGACAGGCAGCAATGGCAATGTTTGGTGTCTTGATTGTACTGTAGTTTCATGGATGTGTATGTCTGTGCAAACTCATGAAATTATACCCATTAGGTGTGTGCAATTTATTATAGACAAATTATACAAGATAGAGTTGTCCAGAAAAGTGAGCTGGTAGGAAAAATGAAAAACACAGTACGGCCTGACCTGTGGTCGCACAGTGGATAAAGCGTCGACCTGGAACACTGAGGTCGCCGGTTCAAAACCCTGGGCTTGCCTGGTCAAGGCACATATGGGAGTTGATGCTTCCTGCTCCTCCCTCTCCCTTCCCCCTTCTCTCTCTCTCTCTCTCTCTCTCTCTCTCTCTCTCGCTCTAAAAACTAATAAAAAGAAAAAATTAAAAAAAAAAACACAGTAAGAATTAGCAAGTGAGGAACAGAAAAAATCTTGGCTTTAATTCTAGTAGGGCTGTTAAAAATCATCATATACTGTTTCCTTAAGTGGTTTTTACTCAACAATAGTCTTGCAAGAGGAAAGGAAATTGTGCTCCAAGGTCAAATGAATATTGAAAATGAATCAATGTTCTATCAAAGCATGTTATCATAATAAGAAAACAAATTTTGTTTAATTTATTTCTCTAGCATTCCCCAAACTTATTTGAAGTGAAACCTATTTAAAGTATTCTTGTTTGACCCCTTCATGTAGACACAGAAAAGTTAAGTGGCTAATTAGGGAACAGTGTTAGTTAAGAGCACAGATTTGATAGAAAGGTCTACCTAGTAGAGAGATCTTAGACAAGTCATAGAAATGCTCCAAACCTCAATTTTCTCCTCTGTAGAATGGGGTAAATGTTAGAACTTAAGTCTAAGGGTTGCTCTAAGCAAGTAATTTATGTCAATGCCAAGGGCAGCATACAGCAGGCTCCAGTGCATACTAGATTTATGGGTGAGAAGAAAAGTTGTGACTACAGTTCACATTTCAGATGTGCCCTAATCCATCACCTTGGACTTTTGAGCCATCATCAAGAAAACATTTTCTGTATGGGCTGGGCTCTCCTGTGGACAGCCATTGCCCATACTTCGTATTCCACAGCTGACCTCCTCCCTCCTTGCCATTCATACCATCTCACAAGTAGCTCGGAGTGAAAACAAACATGCAAAAGGACTGAATCAGAGTGAAAGAGAAGTTCATCCTCCCATAGCTGATTGTGAAGTTAATTAAATCAATCAAGACTTTTCATGACAGTTTTGCTATTCCTTCAGTTAAAGGTACAGTGACCTTCCACAAGGTGGGGACTCGGAGTGAAGAGGAGCATAACAGTAGAAAACTCAGAGAAGTCCCTGAAAATCAAACAAATAAACCAAAAAAAAAAAAAAAAAGCTCCCCAGAAATCAATGCTTCATTTGGTTTACCTTAAATGGACCTGAACCAAACACCCACACACTTAAGAATGCTGAGAAATGCAGCTGATTGTTAACATTCAGATGCACTTTTATTTAATTATCCTGCTCTATCCACAAGTCCTCATCTCCAAATTGGTGACGTGAGTGATCTGTACTCTATCAGAGGTTGAGCCCACCACACAGCACAGCAGCCTTTCAGAACACACGCTGGGAAAGGATGGGGTTGCCATAGCAACACCATCCAGACCTACCTAACCCTCCTTCCCCTTAGTATCCTCCTTTCTAGGACCTCATCTTCCCTGGAAGATTGCTTTATTATTATTTTTTTTAACTTTATGATTTATATGGACAAAAAGTGCAGATGGGAAATTCATGCCACACTCTGCTAAGCCCTGCATCTTCATGTAAGTAAACAGCAAGGCTCAACGTGATAACTATGTCAAGTTATTCCCAAATTAGGATGCACATGAGACTCATCCATGACTGACAGCCCAGGTACCTGGGCTCCAGACCTATGGACTCAGACTTCCTAGGAATTCAGCAGAGAAATTCAAACTTACTTAATAATAATTAGCTCTACAAATTTGGGGAACCACTAATTTACTCTAATTCTTTTATCTTCAATATAAAGAAAATAAGATCCTAAAGGACCCTAAAATTGAATGAATTAAACCTCCTGACCCTGTTGCAACTTATGTATGTATGTTGACAGGCAGACTGAGCCTAATCTGATATCCCCAAACTCCAGAATTATCTGCCTATGCCTGCTATGTGCTTAGTCTTATGGAAACACATGCTTTTCCCAAATTCCCTGCCTCTAATTTGCTTGCTTGATTAGCTGCTTGGCTTGTCTCTAAGTGTAGCTGATTATAAAGAATCTCTGGAAACCCTAGGAGAAAGTCTTCTAGCTGACATGTGTTTATGTTGGCTTCTGTATAAATTTTCTATCAGACATATAACTACAAATTTTATTTCTGGCTAAAAATCTCCTCCTCTACTTTATGAATACCTTATAATCCTTTAAAACTGTATTCAGAAAAAACCACAAACAATAGGTTCAAATTATTTGTAAATTTAGAAATTTTTATTTTCTAGTTTTTAGAAATAAACAATAACTTTTCTTTGGTCCCTGAGAGTTTATGAAAGATACACTAAACATGGGACCTGCCTCTAGGGACATTTAGCAATATACTATATTTTGTATTTATTTTTGAACTACCAGATTTAGAAACTTATCAAATTTCCTTGAATTTCACCAAGCTTGATCCCAGATGGTAAGCAACTTTAAAACCCAGATTGTTGGCCCTGGCTGGTTGGCTCAGTGGTAGAGCGTCGGCCTGGCGTGCGGGAGTCCCAGGTTCAATTCCCAGCCAGGGCACACAGGAGAAGTGCCCATCTGCTTCTCCACCCCTCCCCCTCTCCTTCCTCTCTGTCTCTCTCTTCCCCTCCCGCAGCCAGGGCTCCATTGGAGCAAAGTTGTCCCAGGCGCTAAGGATGACTCCATGGCCTCTGCCTCAGGTGCTAGAATGGCCCTGGTTGCAACAGAACAACACCCCAGATGGGCAGAGCATCGCCCCCGGTGGGCGTGCCGGGTGGATCCCGGTCAGGCACATGCGGGAGTCTGTCTGACTGCCTCCCCGTTTCCAACTTCAGGAAAAACAAAAAACAAAAAAAAACCCAGACTGTTGACTGTTAGATTGTGAAATTCGCAGGATAAATGATACTGTTGGGTAACAACTTCCTACCTCTACTTAACCGGGACTTTTTTGGTCAGGCTGAGATGCAAAGAAGAACCCTATGAAGTTGATACAACTATTCACCTAAATACAACTATTTGCCTAAATTTAAGCTTGTCAATTTGAGTTTGTCAATTTCAGCTTTATTGTTTTTTTGGGTGGGACAATTTTTTGGCTGTGGGGCTCTTGCATTGTAGAATGTTTAGTAGCATCCTTGGCTTCTCTTCACTAGGTACCAGTGGCATTCTTCTCTGTTGAGACAACCAAATATTTCTCCAAATATCACCAGATACTCTCGGGAACAGAATCACCCTTGATTGAGACCCTTCTTTGGAGTTTACTGGCCGAACATGCATCCTGTCTGTGATGTACAGGTACTCGTAGGGTCGTACTTCCCTCCATAGCTTCAGACAAACCACCTACTTAATTCTTTCATTTTTAACATTTTTATTGAGATTTCATTCACATGCCACAAAACTCACCCACGTAAAGTATAAAATTCAATGGTTTTAATATATTCACAGAGTTGGGCAGCCATCACCACAAGCTAAGTAGAGAACATTTTCATCACCTCGAAGAGAAACCCTCTACCCATTAGCAGTCACTCCCACCCCACCCGCTCTCTGGCTTTTGGCGTCCATTTACTGATCTACTTTTTATCTCTACAGATTTTCCCATTCTTGGATTTTCGCATATATAGAACTATATAATTAATCTTTTGTGATTGATTTCATAATACTTTCAAGGCTAAGCTATGGTGTAGCATGTATCAGTCATTATTTTATTATTATTGAATAATATTCCACTGTGTCAACATACCATATTTTATTTATCCAGTCTTCAATTCATGGACATTTGTGTCATTTTTATTTTTTGGCTATTACAAATAATGTTGTGATGAACACTTATGCACTTTGTGTGTGTGTGTGTGTGTGTGTGTGTGTGTGTGTGTGTGTGTTTCACTTCTCTTGGGTATACACCCAGGAGTGAATTTGCTGGTCATATTGTAACTCAGTATTTAACTTTCTGAAGAACCACCAGACTATTTTCCAAGGCTGCACTACTGTTCATGCTCACAAGCAGTGAATGAGGGCTCCAGCTGTTCCACGTGTCCACAGTATTCTCACGCTCCACCTGTATTTACTGGTGTACTGTCACCTAGGTGCGTGTCCAATTTAGTGACATTACATGAATGCTGGGCTGAGTGCATGCCTTTTGTTGATAAAATAAATGTAAAAATAAATAAGCATTCTCTTGTCTGCAGATAGCGAGGTTTTATTATCACCATTCATGCCAGTTATTATCAAAATAAGAAGGCAGAAATAGCAATCATTCAAAACCACATTTTTTGCTTTGGAAAATTACTCCATCTCTACCCACTGTGCTTTAAGCTCTCTCTGTTTAATGCCCCTGTGAAACAAGTCTCTTCATTCAAATACACACTGTGCAGTTAACTACTTCCAGAAGAAGATGACCTTTCAAAATTGGACTTTCTATTCATGAATTTGCTGACCTTTAATTCACTATTTATACGTCCAAAGTTGGACAGTAGACTACACAAGCTATAGAATTTTCTTGGAACCATGCATAGAAAGAATAGTTTGTCCACTCATACATGTGGCTAAACAAACAAAAGATTATTTTCTGGGGGAATTGTGGGCCGATAATACATGCTTCCTCTGATTACCTTTAAGGGAGATGCAGGGGACATTCAGGGACATATCCTTTCCCTCAGCTTTAGAGCAGTGTGAGTCCTACCCCAAGCTCTTGGGTCATTTAAGGAAGGGTTCCATGTTTAACTGACACCACAGGATCATGGCACCTTAGGTAACAACACAGGGACAACTTGTGCATTAGGCCCTTGCTATTTATCAGCAATTAGACTTACTTAAATTTTTTTCATCTTATTATTTATTTGGTATCAGTTATATAACTAAACATGATGTCAGTATTTTTAAATTGTTGTTTCTTAATTTTTTTTCCTTTTTATTGAATTTATTGGGGTGATACTGGTTAACTAAATTATATAGGTTTCAGGGTCACAATTCTACAAAAAAAAATTCTCATTAAACTATCACGACAACCATGTAAAGTAAATACTGTTTTACCCATTTTACAGGTAAGAAAACAGGGAGCTTAAGTAACTTCCTCCATCTCTCATTTAGGAAATGGTGGAGTTGGGACTTGAACTAGGCTGACTTGTGTTTATATTCACTCTATTACTGACTCTCTTTGGTACTTTTGAGGATATATAATTTGGAACATTTAGTGACTCAAGATCTTCCAAAGCATGACAGAAATGCATGCTGGGTAGGAAGTCCTTTCATTCCCTTAAACATTTTCAGATACCCCTGGATTAAGCTGGATTTGTAAACAGCCTGAGCACCATCCCTTTCCTCCCCTAGATGCTGCTTATTGGAACTGTGCTGTGTCGTGACACCTTGACCCTGTGCTGAAGAGCGCTATCACTAGGACCCGGTGGCACCGCATTTGGTTTTTACTATGCAAAGGTGTGTTTAAGGTCATGGACAAAGTGTCATGTAGTGTCTTCCACTTGTAGCTGGGTAACCTAAGCCATGTGATGACACAGTGAAAAGGCGGTCATCTGTAAACCAAGGACAGAGGCTTCAGGAGAACTCAACCCTGCTGACACCTTGATCTTGAATTTCCAGCCTCCGAAACTGAAACAAAATTAATTTATTTTGTTTAAGCCATTTAGTCTGTGGTATGGCAGCCCAGGCAGACTAATATAGACAGCCCTGGTTACCATTTCCTCTTCAAGGACAGAAAAACTTCAGAACAATTATTGACACTAATTTGGCAATAATATTTGGATATGACACTTGAAAGCACAGAAAACAACGGAAAAAAATATAGGACTTTATAAAAATTAAAAACTTCTGTGCATTGCCTGACCAGGCAGTGGCGCAATGGATGGATCATTGGATTGGGACACGAAGGACCCAGGTTTGAAACTCCGAGGTCACCAGCTTGAATGCAGACTCATCTGGTTTGAGCAAGGCTCACCAGATTGAGACCAAGGTCACTGGTTTGAGCAAGGTGTCACTTGCTCTGTTGTATGGCACATATGATAAAGCAATCAATGAACAACTAAGGTGCCACAACAAAGAATTGATGCTTCTTATCTCTCTCCCTTCCTGTCTGTTCTATCTGTCGCTCTCTCTGTTTCTCTCTGTCTCTGTCACAAAAACAAACAAACAAACAAAAAAAGCCAAAAAGACTTCTGTGCATCAAAGAACACAATCAATGGGGTCAAAAAACAGCTCACAGATTGAGGAAAAATATTTACAAATTGTGCATCTGATAAGAGGTTAATATCCAGAATATATAATAAACTCCTTCAGTTCAACAGCAACAAAATGGCACAATTTAAAAATGGGCAAAAGACTTGAATAAGCATATCTCCAAAGACAATATACAGATGGCCACTAAGCGTATGAGCAGATGCTGAACATCACTAATCATCAGGGAAATGCAAATCAAAACCACATTAAAATAACGCCTCATGCCCGTTACGATGGCTACTATAAAAAAACACGAGGAGGCTGGAACCCTTGTACACTGTTAGTTGGAATGTAAAATGGTGTAACTACTGTGGAAAACAGTATGGTGATTCTTCAAAAAATTAAAAATAGCCTTACCATATGATCCAGCAATTCCATTTCTGGGTATTTTCCAAAAAGAATTGAAAGCAGGGATTCAAAGAGAGATTTGTACACCTATGTTCACAGTAGAATGATTCACAATAGCCACATGGTGAGACAGCCTAAGTGCCCATTTATGGATGACTAAATAAACATAATGTGGTATAGAATACAATATTTAGCCTTAAAAAAGAAGGACATTCTAACACATGCTACACCATGGATTAACCTTGAGGAATATATAAGGAACTCCTAACTCAGCAGAAACAATACAACAAAATAGCTTAATCAATGCTAAATGAAATAGACCAGTAAGAAAGGGCAAATATTGTATGATTACACTTATATGAGGTATGTAGAGTAGTCAGAATAAAAAAGACAGAGAGTAGAGCGGCGGTTGTCCTCCTTTTGGGGAAACAAGGGAATGAGGAATATTGTTTAATACATTCGTAGTTTCAGTTTTGCAAAGCAAAAAGAGTTCAGCATGAATGTATTATTGTCACTGAACTGTACACATGAAAATGAGATAAAAAATTTAATGTGTATTTCATTACAGTTAAAATTTTTTTTAAATTAAGCCAGATGGCCCTGGCCAATCTGCTCAGTCTGTGAGAGTGTCACCTGGAAATTCCACAAATCAATAAGACAAACCACTCAAGAGAAAAATGGGCAAGACCTATGGAAGGAAACGTCTCAGATGAGAAAACAAGGAACAATAAACATATGAAAGGCACTGAATCTTACTACTAACCAGGGAAATAAAAATTCAAATAATACAATAGTATTTCAGAACTCTCAGTTGGCTACTAAGAGAGATCTGAGGCTACCAGGTGTTGGAAAAGATACAGAACCAAGAAATTCTCATTCACTGATGCTTGGAGGGTAAACTGACATAACCATTTGGAAAAAAAATATTGGCAACATTCAATAAAGCTGAAGATGCATATATGTGAAAAGCTAGCAATTCTATTCCTAGGCGTTCATCTAGAACTCTTCCATGTGTGGTCAGGAAGCTAGATATAAAATGTTTATTAAGACAATGTAATAATAGCAAACATTTAACAATAACATTATTCCATCAACAGGAACCTCTGTGAATGGACTGTAACACATTTATACAATGGAATATAACTGAGCAATGAAAATACATAGACCAAAGATGCATTTAACAATACGGATAAATCTTCCAAACATAATATTGAAGGAAAAATCAATTTGCAGTAGACTATGTACTATTGCTATTTTATTTATAGACATTTCAAAAACATGTAAAATTGCATGTGCCTAAGAATAAAATTGCTGAGTCCTAGGGTATGTTAATCTTTAGTTTTATGATATGATACCAAATGTTTCTTTGGGATTGCTTTGTACTGTTTCATCAGATGGTCAGTCAACTGTGGCCATAAGAAAGGAACACAGGAGAAGGCCACAGAAACAAGGTGTATTATACTCGGGTGCTAGAGAGACTGAGTCACCCCACATCATGAGGACCACAGGGGAGGAGCACTGAGGGCACCAGTTCAACCAAGCAAGTAAGGAGGGAGAGAGAAGAGAGGTAGAAGCAGAAAGAGAAGAGAGAAAGATGGAGAGAGAGAGAGAGGGAGAGAGAGAGAACCAGTGGACAAGTGCTTTTTATAGGGGATCAGGTTGGCATGCATTTGAATATCATTCAGTTAGAACAAATTAAATTTGGTTACATCTTAAATCCCTCTTCCCTCCAAGCCTTTATTTCAGTAAACCCTGCCCCACAAGAGACATAAGCTCCTGAAGAATTTAGAGAAATCTTTGAAGAGGGCATTGGATCCCAATGTCCAAAACCAGGAATAGAGAGACCAAGTCAATTTCATCCACATAACAAAATCTAAGTCTCTATCTACCTCAGCCAACATTTGGGGAAGCTTGGGTCATTACTAAGGCCATGAAACCATGTGTATGAGGGAAGTTGGATATAGCTCTCATGCTGCTTCTAGGAAAATGGAAAATGGCTTCTTCTAGGAAAATGGAAAATCTATAGAGTGTTTGTTTTCCACATGAAACTCATCGTCATTCCTAGGCTCCATTTTTATGTTTGTGGCACTACTCTGAAGTAAGGAAGTAGCATTGGAATTAAAATTTACTCAGCCATTGAGGCCCTAGGTGTCCCTGAAAGGCTGTCAAATTCTGGGTGTCAGATATTGATTCTTGCCTTTAAAACACTGCACACTTGCTCACACAGCCCATCTAACCTTGAGCTATGGTCCACAAGTGTCACAAGCGTGGGCTGCTCTTTCCAACCTATCAGCAGCCCAGAGTGAGACCCTCTCCCTCTTTCCAAACAAGGGGCTACAGTCACTCCCTTTATTCAGTGAAGTATAGAACAAGGGCAGCCTTGACTACATGCAACACAGTAAAAATCCCTACCACCAGCAGCTTTTGAGAATCAAGGCTCATTTTTAAAATGACAACAAATGCCATCAGTTCCCACTGAGGAAATATCAAGTGCATAGTTATTTTTGTCTCTGTTGTTCAGTTATAGGAACACAAGGTGTGACTTAATCATCTGTAGGCTAATGTTTCCTGGTTTCATTTTTAAAGGTTTGTATCATCTCTAATGTGTCTGGGAATAAGGAATGGAGTGGAGATCCACATTTGCATATTTACATGAGTTTGCCATTTGATCCAGAGCAATCCATGACTGTACATAATTCTTCCTTCCCCCATTATGTTTAATGCCACCTTTATATATAAGCAATTCCCACGTGTATTTGGGTCGATTTCTGAACTCCTTATTTTATTTTGTTAAATTGATTATTTTCTCCTATAATACATTGTTTTTAAATTGTTCAGGTATATATAATATTTTAATAGGTCACAAGGATCGGGTCTCCACTTAGTTTTGTTCATTTTCAGAATTCCCCTGGCTATTCTTATATGTTTATTTCTCCAGATGACCCTTAGTATCATTTTATCAAGTTTCAGAGTAGTGCTGGTAATATGCCCATTGGGATGACACTGAAAAGTATAATGTCGGTAGACTTAACATCTTTATATAATACATATTATTGCTTCCTCCTGATTGTGTCCTTCCATTAACCTGAGTGATCTCTTAAGTATGTCATTACCTATCCAAACCATTCTTTTGTGAAAAATTTTGATGATACAGAAAAGTTTAAAAAATAGTAAAATAATAATCTATATACTCACCACTTATATACAAATATTACTGATATTTGTCACATTTTATTTCTGTCTATGGCTATTTATTTTATTTATGTTTTTGCTGAGTTATTTACAAATAAATTATAGCATCATGAGAGCTTATTGCTAAATATCTCAACATGTAGGTACTAAAAGAGACATTTCCCTGCTAACCACAATATCATTATTATACCTACATAATTTCCTTAATAACATCTAATGCCCAATCTATATTCAAAATTTCTCAATTGTTCTGAAAATGTCCTTCATATTTTTGGACTTCTGTTGTTCTTTGCAGCTTTGGTATATTTAATTATTTATTTAGATATTTATTTTCTTCCTTACTCTCTTTAGCATACTATGAATGTCACCCTTTTAAAGTATATAATCTAGTACGTTTTTGTATATTCACAAAGGTGTGCAACCATCTCTACTCTCTAATTCCAAACTGTTTTCATGAACCCAACAAGGCACCTTGTACCATTAGTAGTCACTTCTCATTTAGCGCTCCCTATTTCTCCAATCCCCACCCCTTGGCAACCACTATTCTCCTCTCTGTCTCTAAGGGTTTGCCTGTCTTGAACATTCCGTGTAAATGGAATCACGCAGTATGTAGACTTTCATGCCTGGCTTTCTTCACTTACATCATTTTCAGGGTTCTTCCATGTTATGTTATGAGTCAGTCCTTCATTTGCTTTTCTTGTTGAACAATAGTTCATTATGTAAATATATACTATATTTTATTTATCCTTTCATCAACTGACAAACATGTGAATCATTTTAAAAATCAGAATCCAATCAAGGTATGCCTGTTTTATTTTGTTGTTATGTCACTTTAGTTTCTTTAATAGAGAAGGCCATCTCTCCACCTTCTTCTTTCTTTATCTTTTGTCTATTTTGTTGAGGTTTTGAAGAGGGTAGGCCAATTTTTCTGTAGAATATTCCACATTTTATAATTATAGGATAGCTTCCTCAGGGGGTTGTTACATTTTCTCCTCAAGATTTCTGTATTTCCTGTGAATCTGAAGTCAAAAGTCTCAACAAGCTAGTGAGAGAGCTTCCAAGGAGATGTTGTCTTCTCCACCCTGGGTCAGGCCAGGAGGCCCACACTGTCAGGTTACTGCAGTGCGGGGGACGCTGTCTCATCACTTGGTCCAGATGATCTTGCCACTATAAAGGTTTATATTTCCCTCCTCTGCCAGTAAGTGCTCTGAGGGGTGGTACTTTAACACCATGGAAGTATCTGGTTCTCTAACAACTTTCACTGTCTTTTCTGCACTTTCACAGAAAGAATTTTATCCACTCTATTCTGTAAGAATTTCAGACAGAATAGAAACATGTTATGTCTCTTATTACCTTTACATTTTGTTTTTAAAAATTATCCGGGTTTCTCTTTTAAATGGAAACTTTAATTATGTTCTTAAGCTGGTAGTGACAAATCGTTCCCCAATATGTTGTCTTCCCTTATTCTTTAGTAACAGACTCTTCCCTAATAGGAAGGAGCCTGATAGTGCCCAGATTGTCCACCTCTGGGCTTGGTGAGGGAGAGAAATGCATTTTTATAGTCAGGCCTCTGCTGTGTTGGTTTTATTGTCCTAAAGACTATGACTATTATTGGTAACTAAAAAAGTTATTGACTTATTAATTTTAATTTTATAAACAACATCTCTGAATTCTTTTGTTGTTAGTCATAGTTTTTAATTTTTTTTCTTTTTCCTAGATATTTCTGGGTAGAAGAGAAAACACTTATAAATAATGATACATTTATGCCTTCTTTCCAATATGTAAACCAAAGGCTTTTTTCTTATCTAATTATACTGGCTACTACTTCCAAAACAATGTTAGAAATATTAATAATGCATGTAATCTTGAACTTTTCTTTTTTTTTTCTTCTTTTTTTTTTTTTAATTTTCTGAAGCTGGAAACAGGGAGAGACAGTCAGACAGACTCCTGCATGCGCCCGACCGGGATCCACCCGGCACGCCCACCATGGGGCGACGCTCTTCCCACCAGGGGGCGATGCTCTGCCCATCCTGGGCGTCGCCATGTTGCGACCAGAGCCACTCTAAGCGCCTGAGGCAGAGGCCACAGATCCATCCCCAGCGCCCGAGCCATCTCTGCTCCAATGGAGCCTTGGCTGCGGGAGGGGAAGAGAGAGACAGAGAGGAAGGCACGCGGAGGGGTGGAGAAGCAAATGGGCGCTTCTCCTATGTGCCCTGGCTGGGAATCGAACCCGGGTCCCCCGCACGCCAGGCCGACACTCTACTGCTGAGCCAACCGGCCAGGGCCTTGAACTTTTCTTGATTTAAATGGGAATGCTTCTGTCTTTTCCACCATTAAGCTGTGTATCTTAGTTCTAGCCAAACATCTAGGTGCAAACGACAAAAGCGGACTCTGTTTACCTTAAGTAGGAAGGAATTTTGGGAAGGTTTTTTGAGTAGTTTCAACAGTTAGCAGAAGGCTAGAAAACCAGACTTGGAGGAGGCAAAACCAAGTAGTGTCTGATTTGTATCTCTCATTTCTGAGTCTCCTCACTACTGGACACTGCTGTCGTGGTCCCTAGCTACTATCTAAAATATTTCATCTATAATAAATAAATGTCAAATCTTTTCTTTCCCTGTTGCTCGTGGTTTAAATTCCCAAACAAAAGCATAAAAATGCTATATTTAGGCCATGTGCCTCTTACCTCTTGTAAGGCCAGGAGCCACCATCGTGGCCATTCACATGCAGGTTCGCATTGGATTCGGACAGTCGGTAAAGAAACAGCGGAGCCAAAAACTGATGGGCCATAGCCTTTAATCCTACCTTGCACCCGGTGGGCAAGTAAAAACATACACTGGGCTCCAAAACCCAGTCACACTCAGTGCTCACAAAGCCACTGACTTATCCGAGTTTCCTAGAATCAAAGGTTTCTAGCTCACCAGCCTTCTTCTCCTCAGTTCCCCATCTTCTTCCTTATCCCAGATACAAACTCTACACAAACTGGCATCTCACTCAGCACTCTGCCATCTTGGCTGCTTCTCCTGGCCTCCTCCACGTGGCCTCCTTCCGCTGCTGGCTCTACTCTCTCCGCTCTCTCATGCTAACCTCAGGAACCAAAAGCCAAGTCCCGTTTTGCCCCCATTTTATAGTGTAGCTTCACAACCTTTAATCCAATATACAAAGTAGGGAAGTCTCCAACCCAAAGTCACCTTCTGAGGCATGATTGGATTGCACCACCCCACATCAAAAAGGGTAGGAAAGGCTTAATCCCAAAACCAAGCCCCAGGCTACAAGGATTCCGCCTGCCTTTAGCCCACCCCAACACACATTAATATCACCTGGGCGACGGCTTCCTCGTGTTATCTTTAACAAAGTGAGCATAATACATTTTATCTGCCCAACACCTCTCCACCTAATGGCAAGAGGAGTGAACATCTCTCACCACTTACATTTCTGACTATACTTTTCACTAACTAACTCAAAGGGAAATTTCTCCCAAATAGTAGAAAAGTTTGGGCACTGAGAAGCTCTCCTACCGAATTAACCAACATTGGCTTACAAGATCCTAGATTTGGTCTAGTACATTTTCAAAATCATTTTGTATAATTAATAAGTATGTTGTATGGCAATTTTGCTTGTTTTGATTTTCATAAGACTGCATGTTGACCTTTTCTAAATTTTCCTTTTAATTGATTTACATTATTTTCTGCTACTATTTAATACTTATATTATTGTTTTTATAGTATATTATGGATATAATACATATATTTTACTTTATTATTATATTTTACATTATATTAATATTTAGTAATTCCAAACCATTCTTATGTTTTAGGGATGAATGTCTCCTTATTTTAAATGTAGTAATAGACTCCCATTTGCTTATATTTTTATTTATAATTTTTTTCATGACTTGATATAAAATTCAATCTTTATAAAAAACTTTCAATTGACTCTTAAATGATGTAAGTGGCTTAACTTGAGTTCCTAAGGCCTGGGGCTCTTGGTCTCCGATGTATAATTTCAGGGCTATGTATTGAGGATGTTTCTTCTATTGCTTTAATGAATCGGGAATTTTGACTGCCACGAACAAAGGCGTGGTCTAGAGATCCATGTGAATATCTGCAGATTTCAGAGAATTTCTCCAATTCAAAAGTGGGCCATGCAAGCATCACTTTCACCAAGGTCCTTCAGTTGTTCTCTCTCTCAATATTCACATCCTTCCAGAAAAGGAGGGAAAATAGAGATAGAATCTCAGTACTCTTTCCCCTTTCTCCCTCAAAGAATTTTCTCTTTTGTCTTCTATTGTGCTAGATTCCTATTCATATTTGGAGATACTTAGCTGAGAGTCATTATGATTATTTTGTCTTCTATTTCACCTTTTTGTCCAGCAGGGGAAACAAAATGGCAAAGCCTGATAGGATTCTTATCTCTAACAGAGCCCTCAAAGTGGTTGGAGCACTTATGTTCACAGATGTTTCATTTCTTTCTAGACTGCCTACACATCCTTTTAAATCCCTCTGCTCAAAATGTGGGCAGGTTTCTAAAGATTTTTATCCATATTGCTTTGGGGTGATGTAGTTGGCACTAAGTCTTGGTAAAATTACATCTCAACTCTATCACTGCCATTTTTCAAATATTAGAACATGGAATGTTGCCTTCTTTTCTCATTTAACTTCTAATGGTCACCTTTTATACTGACATTTAATTTTAGTTCAACTTTCAGGTTTAAAAAGGAAAGAGGTTGCATGTAGCACTGTTCTGCCATTTTACCCCAGGCATGCAAGAGCAATCATTTTAAACTAATAATATATCAATGCATAAATTGTTAGAGCTTATCATTACAAAAGGCTGTAATATACACCAAACACACTTCATACTTACAGCTTATCATTTTAATTCAATTGTGATATTTATATAATGCAACATTATGTTATCAATGTAAAGCACCAAAAACAACCTAGCAATATTATTTTTCAACAACCCTTAAAAATGTGATTTAGTAATAAAAAGCTCTAGGAATACTGAGTTTTTATTAACTCTGAAGATCAGTTTTGGAGAAATAAGCAGTGTAGACTCATCAAAAGTACCTGAATCCATCCATGTTGTTGCAAATAACAGTATTTCATCTTTCTTTTAGCTGAGTAATATTTAAGGGGTATATATATATATATGATACATCTTCTTTATCAAATCTTCCATCCAAGGATACTTAGGTCACCATAATCAATCTAATAAAAATTTTAAAGAGTATTTGGAAATCAGATCAATACATTTAGAAACTAGATCAACTTGATCGTGTATTGATATAACCTATTAAAATGTTGGTGGTCTTTGTTTTCTCATCTATGGAAGAATAACTATGCCACCAAAACCTCCTTTCATCTGGAGTTTACCTTCTAGCTCAGCAGGAATTTGCAGCTAGGTGAGGGGTGCAATTTGAGAATGAAAACTCGGGGTTCTCGATGGCAAAGACTTACTGCTACAACTTGTGCAGGCTGCTTCATTGTGCCCAGCCCGAGGAGAAGGGCAACCTCAACAGCAGGCACGGCTGCCCCACAGCCTGGTGGTGGCTGAACATGCAGGGCATTCCCCCTCTCCCCTCAGACCGCATGCCTCCTCCTGACTTGAGCCTGGACTCGGGTTAAGATCTTCACTGCACATTGGGACTTACCCCTTAATCGTTGTTCCCGGGATGGAGCTGTACTGGGCATTAGACCCACAGACTGCACGGTATGTGGATATCCTCCTGGTCGTGGTGGAATCCTCTTTAGCTGGCAGATCCATCTCTTACACCTGTTTTCCTTTTGGGGAATATCTCAGGCTGTTTCTAATAGCACACTCAGATTTGACAACCACTGAGGAATTTAAGTTAGACAGCCTCAAATTTTAATCTTCATAAGTATCATTTGGGAATCTTGTTAAAATACAGGTTTCAATTTAGTCAGTCTGAGTGGGGCCTGAGAGTCTACATTTGAAACAGGCTTGAAGGTGATACTGACAGTGACCCTTATTTATAACCAACTCAATTTTCCCAGGGCTATCTTTTCCACACAAATATTTTCTTCAGAAGATTTTATTCCTTGGTCATTTTTCCTCAGTGAGGTACTGTAAGTTTTATTCTCTGGTGATTACTTCTATCAAGTCTAATTTTTCTCAGTTGTTGCAGTTTTCAATACTTCTTGCATAATTTTTTTCTTCTTCTACAGCAAATTTTATCATGTGAAGTTGCCAATAACGTTAACTTGATTTTGTGTTGATAATTTCTGCCAGTCATATCCATTGTCAATTAAATGGTTTGAATTTATTTTTTATATAATCCATTTTTTTAAAAAAATGTCATCAACATTTTAGAACACTACAGAATTTTTCTCCTTAGCCTTAATCTATTTTATAACCAGTTCTACTTTTTGGTATTTCTGATCATTTTAAATATTGCTCACAATGCCCAATAGCAGTAGAGCAAATAACAAATAGCAGAAGTCAGATCAGTGAGATGAAAACCAAAGTAGATGACTGGAAATTTTATTCTTGAAGATAGAACAGCTTTGGCTGAGCCCCATTCACAGAGTAACATGAGACCCATTAAAATCTGTATTAAGTCATGCTGTGGCAACTGTAAATAACAAACATACTCCAACCCCAGTGGATTGAAATAAATACTATTTCTTGTTTATGGGTTCATTAATCAGCTGTAGGTCAACTGGCTTGGCTAGGCTAAACTAAACTCTGGGCTTTCTGTCAATTTCAGGGTTGTTCCACATGTTTTCATTTTGGGATCCTGGTTGAATGACACACAGCTACCTAGGGCATCCCCTTGTCGTGAGGAACTTAGAAACTCAAGAAGGCAAGCTATGCCTGACCAGGCGGTGGCACAGTAGATAGAGCATCGGACTGGGATGCAGAAGGATCCAGGTTCGAGACCCCAAGGTCGCCAGTTTGAGCGCGGGCTCATCTGATTTGAGCAAAAAGCTCACCAGCTTGGACCCCAGGTCACTGGGCTCCAGCAAAGGGTTACTCAGTCTGCTGAAGGCCCACGGTCAAGGCACATATGAGAAAGCAATCAATGAACAACTAAGAAGTCGCAATGCGCAACGAGAAACTAATGATTGATGCTTCTCATCTCTCTACGTCCCTGTCTATCTCTGCTTCTGTAAAAAAAAAAAAAAAAAAAAGGCAAGCTAAAACATACCCTGAACCCTGAAACTTCTGTTCAGAGCATTGTATACTCCCTTTCACCCGCATCCCAATAGTCACAGTCAGTGACATGGTCCAATCCAAAATTCAAAGGATTGAAACTAAACTCCTCCCACAGTGAAGCCATGCCAAGGCCAGGGAGAAACAAAAGAATTACAAACAAGTAATACAATCTACCATACAGGTTCTCCCCAGTATAAGGGTCAGCATTTCATAAATAAGATGTCTACTTTATTGCAGAAAAAGAAATCATTCTGTAGTGATCCTACATTTCTGCCTACACAAAAAAATCAACTGATATAATTTCTACATTGAATATATCCTCATTGGGCACCATGTTACAATAACTAAATAATGATGATGATGATGATGATGATGATGATGATGATAAACACCTTGAGCAAACAAAGGGTCTTTCTGATTAAGCTACACTGAGAACAATTTTTAGCTGCTGATTAACAAAACTGGAGCCTTGTGGTTCTCTCTATCACCTGAAATCTCCCAGAAAAATCTTCATATACAACCAGCACTCACTGAGCCTGGAGCCAGCTATCAAGTTAGAGAAACGATCAGACAGCAATCGATGGAGACCTGCCCTGGGTTAAGACTTGCCCTCCATGGTAAGCTGAGTATTGTAATACAGGGAGGCTGTGAGATTTCTTGTTTAGAAGAGTGAAAGATTGCTGTTATCACTAAAAAAAGGAAATTGTTGCAAAATGCTATTGTAATGTTGGAACCAGCTCTGACAAGAGCGAAGTTGTTATATTAGTTTGCCATTGGGAAAGAAGCCTGGTTAAGTGGTATTGAGAATCATAAGCAATTTTCACATTTTAGAAGTAGTTCATTTTACAGTCAGTTCTAGTGAAAAAGTTCTTCTTTTTCTCCCACTGCCTTTCACTGAAAATTAAGAAAAAGTTGCTATTGGAAGGAAAGGACAGAATCTCTCAATTGACCAGATTTTCTGCTTTTTTGTATTTGTGTGTGTGTGTGTGTGTGTGTGTGTGTGTGTGTGTGTTGCCATTTGCTTTTGAGAAATAGCAATATTCCAAATGCCAGAAACATTTTCAAACCCTTCCTGATAATGGCATCTCCCTTGCCCTCCCACCACTCTGCCCACCACCAGCATCCCAGTCCTCAGATTCCTCAAGTGAGAACTTAACTCATCTCTTTTAGCCTGGTTGCTTCCATGTTTAAAAAATTTAGAATCAATTAAACTCCTTTATAATACATGGGTTTCGAGTGAGCTGGCCAAAACAAGATGTCCACTGCAGCTTTCCATTCAGTTGATGCCTTACCTACTCTGACAAAAGAATTCTTTTAACCCCTACATCACTCAGTTTCCAGAAGGCCATTAATACTGCTGTTTAATGGTATAAACTAACATTTATTTAATTGTATTTTAATTATGAGTGTAAAAGCAACCTCATCGTAACAAAAAGTACAAAAGTACTATGACCACGTATACCCATAAGATTCCTTCCTCCCTTCCTTCCACAGTTCCATACTGAGCATCTGCCATGTGCCCTGCACTGGGGATGCCGCAGAGAGCAAAATGAAGCCTTTATGTGATCTATATTCTTGAGGGAAGAGACAACAGACACAACAGGTGGTAATAGGAGCTCTCTAGGAGGACTGTCTCAGGGATATTGAAGAGCAAATGCTAAGGCCTCACGTTTTAAGGCTATTTCCCAAAGGTTTTGTAAAACTCTCTTTTCAGTGGCAACACTTGGTTAGTTTTGGAACTATGTTATTAACTGTATTAATCAAGTATCAATAACAATGTTTAATTTTTATTTAAAAAATTTAACTTTCGCTCCATTGTCCAGGAGCTTCTAATCTCATTGGAGACAGACATATGCATACAGAAAAACAAAACATGAAACTATTTTAGAATGTAATAGACACTGTGCCCCTTAATAAATACATTCTGAGTTTTTATAGAAAGAATATCTGAGTTCACAACGGCAAGTGAATAGGAGGATAGTAGACCCCTATATTTCTCATTCTTATTTTCATACCAGATGTCTCATAGAAGGAACCAATGGAAGGAGATAAAGAAATCAAACAGATAAAGGTAAAAAGAAATCTTAAAAAACAAAACAAATCTTAGCAGTTGACAATCTTGCCCACAGCAGCAAATATGCTGTGGAAAACAGAGTTTTGTGACACTAAGTTTGGAAAATGTTATATTGAGATTTGTAACTCACATTAGCAAAATAAAAGTTCTGAGAAGTCCTGCAGATTAAATGATACAATGGTTTCCTCATGTAAAATCTATTTCCATTCTCAAAGAACATAAATTTGACTAGGGCCAGTCCTCTTTAAAAAAATCCATTAAGCAAGTACATCTAAGAGGGAAGTAACAAATTCAACTCGCTAACTTCAACAACTATGATTTTGAGCTCTAGACTAGAAGAATTAACATGTCCTTGTCATATCTGGATTAATTTACTCTCAATGCTCAGGGCAAATGTCCTATATCCATGATCCATCATAACAAATACATAATAAAATATTCCAAGTAAGCTAATTATGATTTTTCCCTTCAAACCTTCAGATTCAGAATTAGCTTCTAACTCATCTCCAAGTTCAATAAGTTCCAATAGGAAAGTTATTAACTTCTGTGGACTGAGAGAAGGAGTAAGTATTCTTTTGTTTATCAAGAGAGGCAATTCGTCAACCTCCCTAGTCAAATGTCTTAAAGTGAAAAAGTCACTGTTTTATTCCCATCATTGGAAGATTGAGGCTCTTAATCGCCTCAGTTATGGTTTTTCTAATGAAAGGAAGTGCTGAATCCTGTTTACTATCTACACCTTCCTAGGATGTTCTGACAAAATATGTTTGTACCCCATCTGTAAGAGAGTCTACAAGCTAAAACTAGGTGCTAATGCTGAGTAGAAAAGCTCCACAAGCCTGTGAATAGCCAAGACTATCCATTGGAGAAGATCTTAGATTGGATTCCTAGAAGAAGGTATGAACAAGCATCCGTCTGAAGGTATGATACAAGCATCTGTCAGGAGCATATTAGGGAAGCTCTCTCAGGAAAAAGCAGTGAGGAATGGAGAAGCAAGTCAGAAGGGGAGAAAGATGAGCACAGGTGTGACTCCAGGCCTGACACAGCCTAATAGGAGTGCTGCATCATAAGGAGCTGGCTCCATTCTCCCTTACTCACCAGCCTTTGCTAACATCCACCCTAAAGGCTCTAAAACTCAAAGGTATTTCCAACTCCATACATGTGGGCAAAGTAGATCCAGTAACCCAATGACAGGCCTTCAAAGAGGGTCAAGGTCAAGACTTTCAAAAGCAAAAACAAGCAGAACCAAGGGAGGGGTGATGACATGGTAAAAAAAAAAAAAAAAAAAAAAGATCAAGAAAATATGAGCAAAGCCCCTATAGTGTCTAATAAGAAAGTTGTCTAGAAGCCCGTGTGGACCAGTTAAGTCAATGACCATTGCATCCACACCAGGCGGGTCTACCTCAGCTGTCCTCCCTTCTTCTTTTACTTTCAGTAATAGCCATTCCTTTCCTGTGTAAGTGAATTCAGTATAGCCAATGGTAACTCTTCTTCCTTCCTTTTTAAGGTTTATTTTATTGATTTTAGATAGAGGAAGGGAGAGAGTGAAATAGAGACAGGAGCATCAATTTGTTCCCACAGGTGCCCTGACTGAGAATCAAACCAGTAGCCTCTGCTCCAATCCACGGAACTATCCAGCCAAGGCACTTCTTCCTCTTTAAGGAGAAATCTCTATTAGCGTAGTTGCCTTTGGTTTTATAACTCCTCCTCTGAGTCTGCATATGATGGTTCCTTTGCAATAATCCACTTCTACATCTTATTTCTAACGAATTGTATGTTTGCATTGTGCAGAGATGGAGAAGGGCTTTTGTGGAGAGGTCAGTTTACAGTACTGGACACAGGGATGAGAAATTATGTGCCTGAGCAACACTGGACTCTATGCCACTTGCTGTTACTCCATGTGGATTTCTACAGCAATGAGTAAATTTCACTTTCCTTCCAAGGGAATGCCATCTGTTAAAACTCGGGACAGGAACACTGATATATGATTCATTAGCTTATGTATATTCTAATATGATCTCTGAGTTAAAAATCATTTTATCAGACCTTTGTGGATCTTATGAGTCATTTTGAAATATTTTTCTCTTATTTCCATTTTATTATTTGGCTCCAGAAACAAAATTAGAAGCTGAAATGAATATTTTATAACCCACACTGTCTCTTGGTTCCCTTATGCATAATATCAAGTAATTGCAATTAAATAAAGGCAAGTAAAGAATTCCAAAAAAGTATTAACATTCAAAACTAAAGAAGCTTAGAAAAGGTTGACTTTCTAGTACAGGGAGTGTATATTCATATATAACTCATGTTTTTCCTTAAGGCCAGGAGTAACACTCACATGGATGGCTCTCACCCCATCTAATACAGCAGATCCTCCAGTGCCCTGTAAAAGCAACTCAGTACATATTTCTGGGCACCCTCTGCTCACAAGTATTGTCTAAAGACAAGCGGCTGCCTTTACTTTCTTCCTGCTCCAACCTTCATCGATGGTGCCCACTAAGCTTTTAAATGTTGGAGAAGTTATAGAAAGGTGTCCTTCTCGTTTCTAGAACTAGCAGAGAGCTACCCCTTTAAGTCCATTTCTGTTGGAGATACCTGCTTCTTGACTAATGTTTGGGAATCCTCTCCAAAACTGAGCTCAGGAAGCAGTGAGAGAGACCCAGTATTCCGAAACCCTCAAATTTCTGGAGCTACGTTGTGTTTGAACAGAAATAAAGTGATAGCACTTCTCCAAATTTTATACTATATGCTGCTACCCAGGTAATATTAAGTATTGAGGCTTTAGTATTTATATAAGTGCTGACTTGTAAGGCTCCTTCTCCCGAGGATAAAAAATGAAGAGTTCTTCATGGAATTTTTGGGAAAAAATGGGCAACATGACTTCACTTCTTGCTTTTCCAGTAAAATCTTCAATAATTCCCAGTGTTTTGTGGCTACTTTAGAGCTTTGATTGAGGGAAGGAAGAGAAAGGGGGTGCTACAAGTTGAAGTCATAAATAAGCCCCACAAAGAACACCCAGCTGTGTATATGCTTCATAAGTACATGGAAAGAAGGGAGTCTTCTTCTGAATATATTGTTCAATATATTCAGAATATATTTTTCTTCTAAGTATATGGTTTGAGGAAAATTAGCTATTGCAGTTCCAACCTAAGTGTCAAGTGCTGTGAACACTACAGATGCATCCCTTTGTATAAAAAATATGTTAAAAGTGTCTTTGTCAATCAGCTTCTTCCCACCCACTGTATGTTTCTTCAGCTCCCACAATGGTTGGAGAATGTCAAAGAAAATTTATTTGAAGCTGTCTGCTAGAGTAATGAATATTTTGGTGGCTGCCGGCTCTGTCACAGTGAATTCCAGTTATAAAAGGTGAAAGGGGGCATGGAGCTTACTGAGAAGTTATAAGGCTGGGCCATTTGCTTCCATAGTTGCTTAATAGCAAGATAGGAATGATGTCAAGGGAAGGAAAATGTTGAAAAGCCTTGGGATTCTTGAGTCAGGTAGTAGATAGGATATCTTGGCAATAAGACCGTGCAGAAAGTCTGAGAGTACCATGGAGGTGTGGTAGGAAACTGGATCAGTCAGCACCTCAGCGAAATGGCTCAGAAATCTGACCATGATTGATGCATAGCTTTGTACCACCATAGCACTGCCTGACACAACTCCCGCAGCTTAATCACTTAAAAGAATCAGCATAAATTCAGGCCATGAGTTGGTGGGTTTATTTTTTTATTGTTTTATAAATAAATTTTTATTAATTTTAATGGGGTGACATCAATAAATCAGGGTACATATATTCAAAGAAAACATGTCCAAGTTATCTTGTCTTTCAATTATGTTGCATACCCATCACCCAAAGTCAGATTGTCCTCCATCACCCTCTATCTAGTTTTCTTTGTGCCCCTCCTCCTCCCCCTTCTCCTCTCCCTCCTTCCCTCCCCCCCACCCCAATAACCATCACACTTTTGTCCATGTCTCTTAGTCTCATTTTTATGTCCCACCAATGTATGGAATCATGCAGTTCTTGTTTTTTTCTGATTTACTTATTTCACTCTGTATAATGTTATCGAGATCCCACCATTTTGTTGTAAATGATCTGATGTCATCATTTCTTATGGCTGAGTAGTATTCCATAGTGTATATGTGCCACATCTTCTTTATCCAGTCTTCTATTGAAGGGCTTTTTGGTTGTTTTCATGTCTTGGCCACTTTGAACAATGCTTCAATGAATATGGGGCTACATGTGTCTTTACGTATCAATGTTTCTGAGTTTTTCGGGTATATACCCAGTAGAGGGATTGCTGGGTCATAAGGTAGTTCTATTTTCAGTTTTTTGAAGAACCACCATACTTTCTTCCATAATGGTTGTACTATTTTACATTCCCGAGTTGGTGGGTTTATAATTTGTACTGGGCTCAGCTGGATGGCTCCTCTGCTCTTGGCTAAGATCATTCACATGTGGGAGGGATGGCTTGCTATTGCCTGATGGTGATTGGCCTTCATCTGGGGTTACTGAGGTGACTTGGCTGTGTCCTACATACCTGTTATCCTTCAGTGCTATCTAGGTCTTTATGGCAAAGACAGAGAAGCAAGAGAGAATAGGCAAAAATATGCAAGTCAAACCTTTGCTTGCATTGAGTCTGCAGACATCCTATTGGGCAATGCAAGTCACAAAGCTAAGCTCAGAGCCAAGGGCAGGTTTCCCATGGGAAATTACCACATTGCAAAGTCTCATGGAGAAGGAGTGGGTGCAAGGAGGGGGAAGTTGGGTCATCTTTGCAATCTATTTACTAAACATTCTACACTTACATTGATCTGTCAGTTCTGTGTCATCAGACTTCATAAAGAAAATAGTGGTATGACAGAGACCAGAAACTATTTATAGTTAGAATATACCTGAGTGACCAAGAAACCTATTAAATGATAGATCTTTCTAACCAGTGGTGCAGAGGAGAAAAGTAACACTAGCTCTAAACACTAATGCACCTCAATCTGTTTCCTCAGACACCTTTAAATAGAGTATCCCTGCTTTGTTATTTAACACTTGCATAACACTTCCCTATGAGCCATGTGCCTCACAATAATATTTAGGCATCATTCTCACAACAGCCTAAGGAGAGTGGCACTATGCTTATTTCAGTTTATTACAGAAATGGTTGAGTGGCAGATGTGTCCCAGCAACATCAAACTAAGTAGCTCCTGCGGTCCCCTAGGGATTCAGTTTATACAAGCAAGCACATTTCTGGCTGAACTGACTGATGATTGGACCAAAGTAAATAAACCAAACAGATGTTTTAGCAACATGTTTTCATAGCTTCAAAGCATATTAGAGATTTTCAAAAGACCAATTTGTTTGCCTCAGATTGCAATCAATGATTTGGTGTTATAATTAATGACTTATCAGTTTTATATATGGTGAACCACTCTATGACCGAATAAATACAACCCCAGTGAACCTGGGGTATCATACTTTTGTAAGCTGGATTCCATCAAACAAGAATTCCAGGGAAACTATTTTATTTAAGAGCTGATTCCAGGAAACACTGGAAGTGAGATAGTGAAGGGACGTTGCCAATGATGTGTTCATTGTTAAGCCAGAGGCCACTGTCGGTGACTAGAGCTTTAACTCCATGGAGAAGTCTAGGGGACCTTGTAGGACACACACCTCAAAGTTACCCTGTCGGTGGGGTAAGGGAGCTGGGGCTTTTGTCACCTGAATCTTGTTTG
This sequence comes from Saccopteryx leptura, assembly GCF_036850995.1. Classification (NCBI taxonomy): domain Eukaryota; kingdom Metazoa; phylum Chordata; class Mammalia; order Chiroptera; family Emballonuridae; genus Saccopteryx; species Saccopteryx leptura. The sequence continues at coordinate 182,239,702 of NC_089507.1, forward strand.
TCATTGGCTGATTCCTGTCCTTGGAGTGTATTAATATCTTGACACTTCTGATCTGTCATGTTCTTGGCCAGACGTTAGGTACTGTAACATGATTTTTATACTTAACTTGACCAATGCCATCTTAGGAAGAACGCTGAAAGGCTATTCACCCTGGAAGGGGTAGGCAGTATCACCTGAAAAAAAAAAGTTCTTGCATAGATAAATGGGCCCACTAAGTGGTTTACTGCTTTGGATTACAAAGCTATTAACATGTATGTGCTCCTGGCTGGATAGTTCAGTTGGTTGGAGTGTCGTCTTAAAGCACAGAGGTTGCCAGTTCAATCCCTGGTCAGGGCACATATAAGAACAGCTGGATGGTCTTGTCTCTCTGTTTGTTTTTCTCCCTGTCTCACTCTAAAAAAAAATTAAAATTAAAATAAAAAAAAGTGCATGTGCCTGTGGCTGCAAGCCACGGTATGCTCACTTGGTTCACTTGGCCATATAGGCAGCAAGCCTCATCCGCTTTTGGGTGCAGCGACCCACTGTCTTGCTGTCACCCCGGTCTCTGCTTCTGTCGGTAAGTTCCCTTAATGAACTCTGTTTAATTTGGAGTTGTCAGCCTCCTCCTTTGGTGTCCTGGCCTCAGGAAAGACTTAGACTTCGCACTTGGAAGTAAATAGGTATGCTGAAGTGCTGGAGCCCAAGGGGTAGAAACAGAATGAGGCCGTTTGCTGCACACACTCAAGGGTTCCAGACAGGTCTGCTTAAATGCAGAATGGAGGTGTGCTTGCTTGGTCCCCCTTCCTTTAATCATAAAAACAAGACAGAGAACAAAAGTAATTTTTAAAAAGGAGAGAAACAATATACTAGTCCATATCCCAACAGGAGACAAAAGCTACCTTGATTACTTAAACAAGCAAAAATTAATCTAAAAAATGATTAACGAGTAGAAGGGGTCAAAGAGACCTCCAAGAAGTCCAACAACACAAGAACAAAAACCAGCTGCCGTCTCTAGGCTGATTGGCCAGTGAAGGAACTAAGGATGAAGAGAGGGCTTCCCCAACCACCCTCAGAGCAGAGGTGCAGGTGAGGGTACCGCAGAGATGGGAGATGGAAACTGCATCTGTCAGTAACATCAAACCTGGGGAAGCTTCCCTGAGTGACAAGGTGGTAGTCAGCACAGGGAAGAACAGAGGCTGGGACCCCAGGCCATGTGTTCCGGCACTAGCACAGCCTGCACTTACGCCCCACTCCCTGTGAGGCTTCCCATGCGAGTCCCGGGTTATTACTCATCTTCCAACATCTGCCCCAGATGCTCTGATCCCATACAACCCTCCCACGTCCCCATGGGTGCAAGTGCTTTCAGAGGCTTAGGCCCCATGCCCTTATTTTTTCTTACTGCCTTGAATGATAATAATGTAGACCCACATCTCCTGACTATATTAACTTTCTCTCTAGGATGCTAGAGAGTCCCTATTTTTTTTAACCTGTAACTCCTTAGAACAGCATAGTCCAATCAGGTAACTATGACTGGGCTTTTGAGCACTTGAAATGTGGCTAGTGTTAATTCTAATCCGGAGGGACCCGAAACATTGAAGACACGAACAAAGTCCGTCGATTCCACACCAAAGCTTTATTGTCTAGCTTGGCCAAGCGGCAGCAACTCCCACAGAAATCTGAAGAAGAGTGCGCCGGCCCTTTGTTCTACCTAGTTTTATAGTTTTGTAAGTGGGAAGTACAGAAGCAAAAATTGTAATTAGGAGCCCCTTACCACTATTCGTTGTAGTCATATGTCCTTTAACATGATAGGACCACATTCAATTTGCAAGCCATACATTATTTTGGAGAAAACAAAATTTACAAGTCAACACAATGGCATAAAGATATCTTTTTACATTTAAAAGGCATTCCCATATTATCTAGTGTTCATCTGCTATCTCTCTGTCCAGAGTCACACGTGTTAACTACACGCATTTACATAGGAGAGGTAGTTTCCGTGAGGACAAATGCCTGCAAATGGCTCATAGTTATAAGAACAGGTTTATTTTGGCTTTTCTCTCCCTGCACCTGGCTAGCCATTCACCCCTTTCCCCACAGGTGTGGTGGAATGTCTGGGGATCCATGTTTCCCTCCCCTTTGCATTTACAATACAATGCCAAGGGCCATCCTGGTTATGCCAATCACACAGTACAGAGACTATTCTCACAATTTCTCTGCACACCTTAACCCAAATTAATAAAATGTTCTCCAAGCCTCTTAAAATATTAATATTAATTCTGTAGTTTTTGGCACTTTACAACACCTGCGGGTGAAGTGGCTCAGTGGCTCCTCAGCTAGTACTAATTAAGATGTGCTACAAGTACAAAAATACTAAATTTCAGTCACTTAGCATGAAAAAATATATATAAAGCATCCCTTTAATAACTTTTTAATATTGATTATATATCAAAACAATATTTTGAATGCAATATGTTGCATAAAATATATTACTAAAATGACACACCTATTTATTTCTTTCTTATTTTTTTAAGTGGCTACTAGAAAATTTAAAATTGCATATGTGGCTCTCATTTGTGGCTCACATTGTATTTCTGCTGATGGTGCTGCCTTTTAACATTAGACACAACAAATATTTGAATATTTGAATAAATAAATGAAGTGAGATTATAAAATATTTGCACTTTTTGGTCCAGTATGTTTGTATTTTATTAGTTTAATACCATAATAATATTTTATTTTACCCAAATTAAATATAAAATCAAAAAAGTCATCTGTTATAAATATCACTTCATAAAGAAAGGAGACATTTCAACAGTAAGAGGCAAGCAGTCAGTGATCTCAGATTAAAGGAAACCTTGGTCAGTGTTACACAATTATTTTAAAACAAACAAAAGAAGTGGAATATAAATTTAAAGTTTCAAGCATAAAACAGGTACAATGTAAAATGCTACTCTGAGTTTTTACATTGTGAGCCACTGTCTTCTTGACACAATGATCAGTTTTCTGGGCAGCTACATCGGTCAACAGGAAGTGGGGCTGCTTGGCCCAGCTTGTTAGCTCTTTGTTTTGATTATACTTGCTGAAAATCCAATTTGGCATCGGCACAGCAGTGAAATGGAACGGAGACAGCACTATTTCAGTCCACTTGGAATATTCTGGAGCGACTGCTGCCAGGAAGTAACAAGACCCAACCCTCACCCCTAAACCGTTCCAGTAGTCTTTCTCGCTGTAGTTATCAAACACACCTGTACTTGTCTTTCCACTTGGAGCTGACCAAGGGTCTAGCTGTTCAGGGCTGCAAGAAGGGATCTGTGGGGCTGACCACTGGCCCAGTGACCTCACTCCCCACCCCGTTCTGATCTGCTTGGAGGATGCTGTCCCCGTGGACAGCACAGAGCAAACACCAGCAGGTTTGGAACTGCTGCCAGTGTCTAACTTGATGAAAATACCCAGAAGACCTTAGTGTTGTCGAAATAAAACCAGAGTCAGACAGAAGGGAAAGTGGTGACTATAGAGTTTACTGAATAAACTATTGCAATAGGCAAAGAAGGACTGCAGGATAGAACTGGGTTTGATTCCAAATACAAGTACAACCAGGACAAGTGGGGATTTATAGCGAGGAGGAGCAGAGTCTGTCACCCCAAAATATGCTTTTTGGGATATGGATTATTTTAAGCTCCTTATTGCCAAGAAACAAAGACTCAGCAAAAACCTTTGACCTTTCCCCTGTCTAATTTACCTAGAACTTTCTCTAGGAAGAGAGCTACCACCATGAATGAGTGATTTTCAACCTTTTTTCTTTTTATGGCACACATAAACTAATCACTTAAAATCTTTCAGTGGCCCTGGCCAGTTGGCTCAGTGGTAGAGCGTCGGCCTGGCATGCAGAAGTCCCGGGTTCGATTCCCGGCCAGGGCACATAGGAGAAGCACCCATCTGCTTCTCCACCCCTCCCCCCCTCCTTCCTCTCTGTCTCTCTCTTCCCCTCCCGCAGCCAAGGCTCCATTGGAGCAAAGATGGCCCGGGCGCTGGGGATGGCTCCTTGGCCTCTGCTCCAGGCACTAGAGTGGCTCTGGTCGCAACAGAGCGATGCCCCGGAGGGGCAGAGCATCGCCCCCTGGTGGGCAGAGCCTCGCCCCTGGCGGGCATGCCGGGTAGATCCCGGTCGGGTGCATGCGGGAGTCTGTCTGACTGTCTCTCCCCGTTTCCAGCTTCAGAAAAATACAAAAAAAAAAAAAATCTTTCAGCAGCAAATCAAAAATATATTTTTTTGCCTATCTGACAAAAAAAAAGGTATAATTTTGATTTATTCACACTGGATGGCTATTGTGTTGGCTATTGTTATCTTTTTATTTTTTGACAAACTAAGGGAAAGGATGTCAATGCCCCTAACTAAATAGTCAGGTATTGCATGTTTTAAAATTTTGTGGCCCTGGCCAGTTGGCTCAATGGATAAAGTATCAGCCCAATGTGCAGACATCCCAGGTTTGATCCCTGGTCAGGACACACAAGAAAAGTGACCATTTCCTTCTCTTCCCCTCCTTTACCCTCTTCCCTCCCCCCTCTTTCCTTCTCACAGCCAGTGGTTTGATTGGTCTGACCGTGGGCCTCAGGCTCTGAGGATAGCTCAGTTGATTCAAGCATCATCCCCTGACAGAGGTTGCTGGGTGGATGCTGGTCAAGGCACATACAAAAGTCTGTCTATCTCCCCTCTTCTCACTAAAAAAAAAAAAAAAAGAAGAAGAAGAAGAAAAAAATTCTTATAGCAAACCAGTTGAAAATCTCTGCCATAGACAGAATTAGTGTGATAGATAGGGAGGGCCTAGGAAGGCACATTTGATCAAAGTCCCTCTATCCCATTGTTAAAAATGGCCCAACAGACTGACCAGGCAGTGGCGTGGTAGATAGAGAGTCAGCCTGGGATGTAGAGAACCCAGATTTGAAACCTCGAGGTTGCCGGCTTGAGCATGAGCTCACCCAGCTTGAGCATGGGGTCACTGGCTTGAGCATGGGATCATAGATATGACCCCGTAGTTGCTGGCTTGAGCCCAAAGGTCACTGGCTTGAAACTCAATGTTACTGGCTTGAGCCCAAGGTTGCTGGCTTAAGCAAGGGGTCACTGGCTCGGCTGGAGCTCCTGACTTCCCAGCCCTGGTCAAGGCACATATGAGAAAGCCATCAATGAAGAACTAAAGTGTTGCAATGAAGAATTGATGCTTCTCATCTCTCTTCCTTCCTGTCTGTCTGTCCCTCTCTCTGTCTCACTTGCTAAAAAAAAAAAAGCCCAACAAACATTTATTTACCAAACATTTGTTTTTTGTCTTTATGTAAATTACTTTCACCCTGTGACATCCCAAAACACAACCCCTCTTTATCCTTAGCTCAAGAAGGGCATCTAAGCTTTAATTGATCATGTGCCCTTGGGCCCTATATTCTTATGGAACCCCTGCACACTCATATGTAATAAATATGGTCATTTTCTCTAGTTAGTATATCTCACGTCAATTTGATTATTAGTTCACCCAGAAGAACTCAGAAGTGTAGAGGGAAAATTATTTTTCCTTCCCCACAATAGTCAAGGAACAAGTTAGAGAAATGAGTGACAGCATTGATGAATAAAAAACTACTAAAAGGAGACATCAAGTGTGTGGGGAAGTGCATTCTGGTTGGACTGACCTAACAGGATTCTTGCTAAAAGTTAGGCCAAGTGATCAGCTATCATCTGGGATTGGTAGTAGGGATGAGGACTTCAAACAGGTATTGAAGGTGAAAAATTCTCAATAAACCAACTTAGCAGTATTCTTGCTACAGATGAATTCTACAAAGAAGCACATCAATGGGTTTTGCTGGAGAGAAGGTTCAAGGGAGCCTGACTAAAGTGTGGCCAAGCCAAGAGTCTGTCGGTGCTTCATCAGTAAGCTGATATGATCACCGCTTTACCTACATCCACAGAGGATCCAGAATCACTTGTTTCCCTAGCAGTCCAAATATTCACATAATCACTGTCTTCTTTCTCCTCTGTCCCTCATCTGAGAATTGTGTACTCTTTGCATCTAAGAGTCCTGTGCTTGTAAGGGGGAGGGGGTAGACAGGTGAATACTGTGGGGGGAAGGGGGAAGACTGGGGGGAAGGATGAAGTCTGTGGAAAGAGACAAAGGAGGTCATTAGTTCAGCTTCAGCTCTTTGGGCTCCACAGCTGTTAATTTCCTTGGAATATTGTCACCAGACAATTGAGAAGACCCTAGGCTGGGCTGAAAAAACATTATCATCTGTTGGGCGATAAAATATATTATGCTCACTTTGTTAAAGATGGCACTGCCCACATGAAAACTGTCACCCAGGTGATATTAATGTGTGTCTCTGAGGGCTGTGGGCAGGCAGGATCCTTGTAGCCTGGGGCTTGGTTTTGGGATTAAGCCATTCCCACCCTTTTTGATGTGGGGTGGTGCAATCCCATCATGCCTCAGATAAGTGACTTTGTATTAGAGACTTCCCTATTTTGTATATTGGATTAAAGGTTTTGAATCTACACTATAAAATGGGGGCAGAATGGGAGCTTGCACTCTTGGTTCCTGAGATTAACATTAGAGGAGACAGCAGAGAGGAGAGCAGAGAAAGGCCACATGATGGAGACCAGGAGAAGCAGCCAAGATGGTGGAGTGTTGAGTGAGAAGCCAGTTTGTGCAGAATTTGTGCAGGGAGAAGGAAGGAGATGGGGAACAGAGGTGAATAAGTCTGGTGAGCTAGAAACCTTTGATTCTAGGAAACTCGGATAAGTCAGTAGCTTTGTGAGCACTGAATGTGAGTGGATTTTGAAGCCCAGTGTATGTTTTTACTTGCCCACCAGGTGCAAGCTAGGATTAAAGATGATGGCCCACCAGTTTTTGGCTCCGTTGTTTCTTTACCGACTGTCCAAATCCAATACGAACCTGCATGGGCCAGGTGGATGTGATGGTGGCCGCAGCTACTGGCTTTACATCCTCCATATGGGAAGCTTCACTTTGAAACCAGAGCTTCCATTTGCTTCCTAGCAATCCAGAAGGCAAAGGCATTCTCTCAAAGCCTTCCTCTGATGAGAAAAGAAAATAAAAAATAATGGAAAATAAAAATTTTTGTAACAAATTTCTTTTCCAAGGAAAGTGGTTGTCATTGATGCTGCATTTGTCTTGACTTGTTGTTTCTTGTGCTGCTTCTGCAAAGTCATGTATTTTTAAATATCTGAAAAGTAGAAAGTTTTTTTTTCTAAAGAAAAAAATAACCTTTCTTCTCTGCATTGATCTTAGGAATCCTGTTGGGCAAACAAGTGTGTTAGACTTGCTCGCTTATACTCTGCCTGATTGGTGCATGAACACGGGGCAGCACCATGTGTGTATAGTCTATGTAAAGGCTGAGGTGCTTGCCCTCAGGGAAGCAGATTGTAGATTGCTGATTGCCTGCTGCCAGTGGGTAATTGGGGCCATTGTTTGCTATTGTTTGTCAGAGAAGGGGTCCCACCCCTCTGCCCCCCCACAACCCGTTTGCTTCTCAGCCCAAAGAAGAGAGGGAGAGAGGGAAGTAGTTTCCTCTGCCTGCTTGCTCGTCCACCATTGCGACACTAATAAATGGAATGGCCCACCATTTTTCAGCTTCCCAGTTTCTTTACTGTAAAGCCAGTAGGCAGGGCCAGGGCCACTATCACAGCAGCCTTCTGGCCTATGCAGGTTCGCATTGGATTTGGACAGTTGGTAAAGAAACCATGGAGCCAAAAACTGGTGGGCCATAGCCTTTAATCCTAGTTTGCACCCGGCGGGCAAGTAAAAAATACACACTGGGCTCCAAAACCCAGTCACACTCAGTGCTCACAAAGCCACTGACTTATCCGAGTTTCCTAGAATCAAAGGTTTCTAGCTCACCAGCCTTCTTCTCCTCAGTTCCCCATCTCCTTCCTTATCCCAGATACAAACTCTACACAAACTGGCATCTCACTCAGCTCTCCGCCATCTTGGCTGCTTTTCCTGGCCTCCTCCACGTGGCCTCCTTCCGCTGCTGGCTCTACTCTCTCTGCTCTCTCATGCTAACCTCAGGAACCAAGAGAGCAAACTCTCGTTCCATCCCCATTTTATAGTGTAGTGTTGGGCAGATAAAATGTATTATGCTCACTTTGTTAAAGATAACACGAGGAAGCCGTCGCCCAGGTGATATTAATGTGTGTTGGGGTGGGCTAAAGGCAGGCGGAATCCTTGTAGCCTGGGGCTTGGTTTTGGGATTAAGCCTTTCCTACCCTTTTTGCTGTAGGGCGGTACAATCCAATCATGCCTCAGAGAAGTGACTTTGTATTAGAGACTACCCTGTTTTGTATATTGGATTAAGAGTTTGGATTGCTACACTATAAAATGGGGACGAAGTGGGAGCTTGGGGTCTTGGTTCCTGAGGTTAGCATGAGAGAGCAGAGAGAATAGAGCCAGCGGTGGGAGGAGGCCACGTGGAGAAGGCCAGGAGAAGCAGCCAAGATGGCGGAGTGCTGAGTGAGATGCCAGTTTGTGTAGAGTTTGTATCTGGGATAAGGAAGAAGATGGGGAACTGAGGAGAATAAGTCTGGAGAGCTAGAAACCTTTGATTCTAGGAAACTCGGATAAGTCAGTGGCTTTGTGAGCACTGAGTGTGACTGGGTTTTGGAGCCCAGTGTGTATTTTTACTTGCCCGCCGGGTGCAAGGTAGGATTAAAGGCTATGGCCCACCAGTTTTTGGCTCCATGGTTTCTTTACCGACTGTCCGAATCCAATGTGAACCTGCATGGGCCGGGTGGCTGCTCTGATGGTGGCCCTGGCTGTGCCTCCTGGCTTTACATGTAGAAATCCAAACCCTTAATCCAATATACATAATAGGGAAGTCTCTAATACAAAGTCACTTCTCTGAGGCATGATAGGATTGTACCACCTTACACCAAAAAGGGTAGGAAAGGCTTAATCCCAAAACCAAGCCCCAGGCTACAAGGATTCTGCATGCCTTTAGCCCACCCCAACACACATTAATACCACCTGGGCAACGGCCTCTTTAACAAAGTGAGCATAATACATTTTATCTGCCCAACATTTACCATCTGCCTAAATTCTATGTGAATTTGCATGTCTACAACCACCAGTTTTAGAAATCCTGTGACGGATTCTCGCAGTCCGAGATTGGTGCTCAAACACATTGAGATTCAGTGTAAAGCCAGTGGCCAGGGCTACTATCACAGCAGCCTGGCCCATGCAGGTTTGCTTTGGATTCGGACAGTCGGTAAAGAAACAACGGAGCCAAGAACCAATGGGCCATTGTCTTTAATTCTAGCTTGCACCCAGCAGGCAAGAAAAAACACACACTGGGCTCCAAAACCCACTCACATTCAGTGCTCACAAAGCTACTGACTTATCCGAGTTTTCCAGAATCAAAGGTTTCTAGCTCACCAGACTTATTCACCTCTGTTCCCCATCTCCTTCCTTCTCTCTGCACAAGCTCTGCACAAACTGGCCTCTCACTCAACACTCCGCCATCTTGGCTGCTTCTCCTGGCCTACTCCACGTGGCCTCCTTCTGCTCTCTGCTCTGCTCTCTCCTCTAGTCTCAGGAACCAAGAAAAAGCAAGCTCCCATTCTGCCCCCACTTTATAGTGTAGAAATCAAAACCCTTAATCCAATATACAAAATAGGGAAGTCTCTAATACAAAGTCACTTTCTGAGGCATTAAAACGAGTGGGAAAGGCTTAATCCCAAAACCAAGCCCCAGGCTAGAGGTTTACAATATCAGTCTTACAAGAATTTTTTTCCTTCCAGGCTGTGTGGTTGGTCCTGCCACACAGATAAGGATGGAGCCTGCTTCTGAAAAACCCGGCCCCAACATGGGACTGTTTCTTAGGTGATATAAAAAGAATGACAGCTGGGAGGAAGAGGGCCTGCTATCTGTGAACTATGTATTTTTTTTAAGTATATAATTATTAATTAGCATAATCAGTATCATGCTTTCACTATGTCTAATTACCATGTATAAATATACAAACATACAGATTAAAATAAAGTCAAGACCAATACTGTGGGAAGGTACCCAAAAGTTGCAAAATTAATATTGATATTTTAGAAGGAAAGGTCATGCTTTCTGTCCCGTCCTTTCCTCGGGGAGAAGAGGGAGGAGAATGTAGAAGCTTCCTGACTTACAAGGACAGTGGGTCGTTTAGTTTTAACTACAGAATAAAGGTTGTCTAAGGAACTTCTTTTCTCTTTCAAAGGGAGACAGAATTTACATACCACCCTACATTGATTTTGCCTCTTCCTCCCTTCCTGGAATCCTGAGATTAACCTACCTCCAGGCAAAGGAGGGGAGATAGATGCTAAAAAATTTGTAAATATCTTTGATTGTATTACCTTGAAAGTTTTAATGTTCTTATGAATCCCCTAAACAAATGTTATAAGCTTGTGTCATGATGTCATGCTCCCCCCAGCCTGTATGTGATCAAGGGTATAAAACCAGCCTCTGAAATGCATTTGGTGTGCACGATTTGGGTCTGCAATGCCCCGTGTTAGCCAGATACAGCTGGCATATTTAATAAATCTCCTCCTTTTAATAAAAATTCTTAAAAATTCATCTGGACCTGATGTCTCTATGTAAACTTGCAGAAGTGAGGTATGGGTACTTTACAACAATACCAGAATTTGTTATTGTTGGTTAAATAAGTTTTTAAATACGATATATATGTTTGCTCACTTATAGTTTGTATTGGGTGTGGGGGACAGGCTGTAAGCAGGCTGGGTTATTATAGCCTAAGGCAGGGGTAGTCAAACTTTATATACCTACTGCTCACTTTTGTATCTCTGTTAGTAGTAAAATTTTCTAACTGCCCACCGGTTCCACAGTAATGGTGATTTATAAAGTAGGGAAGTAACTTTACTTTATAAAATTTATAAAGCAAAGCTATAGCAAGTTAAAGCATATAATAATAATTATTTACCATGTACTTTATGTTGAATTTTTGCTAAATTTGGCAGAATAAATCTTTATAAAACAACTTACTGTAGTTAAATCTATCTTTTTATTTATACTTTGGTTACTCCGCTACCGCCCACCATGAAAGCTGGAATGCCCACTAGTGGGCGGTAGGGACCAGGTTGACTACCACTAGCCTAAGGCTTAGTTTTAAGACTAAGCTTTTCCCCACACCCTTGACTGATTGCATGATGTAGGGTGGGGCACTCTCATGAGGAATTCCATTATGCCTCAGATAAGTGACTTTGTATCAGAAACCTCCTTATTTGTATACTGGATTAAAGGTTTTTATTTCTACAGTATAAAATGGGGGCAGACTGGGAGCTTGCTCTCTCTCAATTCCTGAGATTAGCATTAGAGAGGAGAGCAGAGTAAGGCCACATGGAGGAGAGGAGAAGCAGCCAAGATGGCGGAGTGCTGAAGGAGAAGCCAGTTTGTGCAGAGTTTGTGCAGAGAGAAGGAGATGGGGAACAGAGGTGAATAAGGCTAGTGAGCTAGAAACCTTTGATTCTAGGAAACTTGGATAAGTCAGTAGCTTTGTGAGCACTGAGTGAGTGGGTTTTGGAGCCCAGTGTGTGTTTTTACTTGCCCACTGGGTGCAAGCTAGGATTAAAGATGATGGCCCACCAGTTCTTGGCTCCATTGTTTCATTACCATCTGTCCGAATCAAATGCGAACCTGAATTGGCCAGGCGGCTGTGATGGTGGCCATGGCTATTGGCTTTACAGTTATCTTTCTCAGATTGAACTTCCCCTGTTTCCAGTCACACTGGAGCCTACCATGACAAGAATTTTTTCTACCACCTTTGTAATGTACTAGAAAAACGGGGACTCAGAAACACTATTCAGTCCCTCTATGGTTGCAGGCATAGATCTGACTTCCTCTTCTGCTTACTTTCTTCATTTGAAAAGTGTCATTTCTTAGCATTTCTTTCAACTCTGTCAGAACTGTTTCCTTCTTTCTTTTATTTTAAAATTTGATTTTAGAGAGAGAGAGGGGCAGGGTGAGCAAAAGAGAGACAGAGACATGCATTTTTTGTTCCACTTACTAATGCATTCTGGTTCATTTTTACATAAGTCCTGACTGGGGTTGGAACCTGCAACCTTGGTGTATCCAGACAACACTCTAACCAACTAAGCTACCCCACCAGGGCTTTTTCTTCCTTTTCTTTCTTCCTTTACTATTATTATTTTAATTTTAAGAAAACCTCTTTTCTCCAAGTGCTTTGGTCAGAGACAAAAGAAAACCACCACAGAATACACTACAGACAGAGTTTCTTGTCCTTTGAAGTTTAAATGGCTTAAATAGCTCCAAATGCCAAAAATTAACCCTTAACCATTTTGGAATCCTCCAGCCCAGGGGTCCCCAAACTTTTTACACAGGGGGCCAGTTCACTGTCCCTCAGACCGTTGGAGGGCCGGACTATAAATAAAAAACTATGAACAAATCCCTATGCACACTGCACAGATCTTATTTTAAAGTAAAAAAACAAAACAGGAACAAATACAATATTTAAAATAAAGAACAAGTAAATTTAAATCAACAAACTGACCAGTATTTCAATGGGAACTATGCTCCTCTCACTGACCACCAATGAAAGAGGTGCCCCTTCTGGAAGTGCGGCGGGGGCCGGATAAATGGCCTTGGTGGGCCGCATGCGGCCTGTGGGCCGTAGTTTGGGGACCCCTGCTCCAGCCCATCCTAAACCTGTTTCTAAAAAAAAGTTTCTCCTTTTTTTCTTCCATTATTAGTACATTTAAACAGAATAAGTTTCACATAGAGCTTATTGATTCTCACAAGCATTTATGTGAATATTAAGTAGGGGAAATACACTACCTCTCTAGTGTAGATTTTTAAAAGTCAACCTTCACAATTTTGCCTGACAGTCATCTGTTAGGCATTTGTGTTGCAGAATGCAGAGCAGACTAGGCTGTTTAGAAACCACTCCAATTTTCTTCCGTCCCTGGGAATTTAAATCTGTCAAAAATACTACAGTTTTAATCACAAGGAGAAAAAAGCAGACAGATGTCATGTGTGCTTCCCACAGTCTCTGACTCAAACCTCACTCGGTTTCTGAAATAATCTCCTCCATAAACTCGCAGATTTGTGTGAATGCAAAGTAAGCTACACCAAGTTATTATAAACCTCAGAGTAGAATCACGAACATCAGGAGTGCCCTGTACTCAAAATTCTGATATTCACCCAAAAAAGCACTTCATCCTATAACTTATGGAAGAGTGTGCAAGTGTCTAGACTTAATCTCGTTGTCCTCCCTCTTTTTCCAGCTCTTTCCTCATTCTACCTAGTCTTACTTAAAGGACTTAAGAAGAAAACCTGAGGACATCAGAATAATTATCAACAAACATGATGTACACTTAATTTACTCTTGAAAAAAGCAGCATGTTGGCCAGTTGGCTCAGTGGTAGAGTGTAGGCCTAGCATGTGGATGTCCTGGGTTTGATTCCTAATCAGGGCACACAGGAGATGCACCCATCTGCTTCTCCAGCCCTCCCCTTTCTCCCTCTTTCTCTCTCTTCCTCTCTTGCAGCCATGGCTCGATTGGTTAGAGTGCATTGGCCTGAGGTACTGAGAATGGCTCCATGGAGCCTCTACCTCAGGTGCTAAAAATAGCTCGGTTGTGAGCATGGCGCCAGATAGGCTGAGTATCTGCTCCCAGACAGGGCTTGCGGGGTGGATTCCAGTCAGGGTGCATGTGGGAGTCTGTTTCTGTATCTCCCCTCCTTTCACTTGAAAAAGGAGAAAAGAAAAAAGAAAAGAGGAGCAAAATATTTTATAGCTTTAGCCATTACTCCTAAAGGAGGAGAAAATGATTAAAATGCATGAATTCCAACTTACGTATTACTCAAAGCCTAAATGAATTTTACACTGGACAAATATATCATTTCAAAGGCTGATTTGCTACGCAGATGACTGGTAGCTCAATCTAGGAGTGAGGAGTTGGTATGTAAGAGTAGACCGACAGCTGAACCTGGAGGTCTAGCAGGTTAGGTCAGTAAAGGTGTCAAATGTGGAGAGGTAAAACAGAATGAGAGATGTCAGGAGTGAAGATCCATGATGTGGGTACAGCTTAAACAGATAAAATCTGAGAAAACATTCCTTCCTGGTTCTGTAAGGGAATGAGATGATGGGGAGGAAAATAGAGGCTCAGAGTTTGATGACTATACAATTTATCATTCACACCAAACACTTTGAGGAGTAAAGGGGGCCTTTTAATAATGTTTCAGGTAAGTGACTGGAATTATGTCCCCCAAAAGATCTGTTCTAGTCTTAATCCCCAGTATGTGTGAATATGACCTTATTAGGAAATAAGGTAGTAATCAAGTTTAGATGAGGTCATACTAGACTAAGATGAGCCTTCAACCCAGTGACCATTATTTTTATAAGAAATAGGGGAGACAGAGAGATACACAGAAGATATCATGTAAGACAGAAGCAGAGATTACAGCATTGTGTCAGTAAGCTAAAAGACAGAGGAACAGAATAGACTTTCCCATAGAACTCCCAAAGGAGCAACCTTACTGACAACTAAATTATTTTGGACTTTAACCTCCAAAACAGCAAGAAAATAAATATTTCTTGCGTTAAGCAATATAGTTTGTATTCAGAAACTGACACGTGGGGTCAGTAGGCATTAACAAGAATGATGCTCTCCAAACTGGGACACGGTCACCCAAGTCAAAGATGGCTTCAATGTTTTAGGTCTGGTGACTAAGATGGCAACATGATTAGCCATATTATGGAATAAAGTAGAACCACAGTTTCTGCAGGAAGATGTTGAGTTTGGTTTTGCATAGCGGAAACTGAGGCACTATAAGACATTAACCTAATTAAAGATGCAGGTAAGTTTTGTACAAACCAACCCTTCAAGGGAAAGGTAAATATTCAGGCTTTGTTAGGCATGACTATATTGCTATTCTTAGCTTAGTATGAAACTATTTATTTTGTTTATTTATTTTTGAGAGAGTGAGAGAGAGGGAGGGAGAGATAGAAAGAGGAGAGAAATAAGAAGCGTCAACTTGTAGCCGCATCATTTTTAATTGTTCGTTGATTGCTTCTCATAAGTACCTTGATTGGAGGGCTCAAGCCGAGCCAATGACCCCTTGCTCAAGCCAGCAACCTTGGGCTTGAGCCAGTGACCTTGGGATCATGTTGATGATCCTGCGCTCAAACTGGCAAACCTGCATTCAAACCTTTTAGCCCATGCTCAAGCCAATGATCTCAGGGCTTTGAACCCGGAAGTTCAGGGTCCAGGTCAATGCTCTATCCACTATGCCACCATCAGTCAGGCAAACTGTTACTTTTGAAAGGATTTTCAAATAAATTATGAAGTTATCCCTGATCAATCTTAACATTAACCCTTAGAAGAATAATTATTTTCAAGATATAGGTAAGTAAAATGAGGTTTTAGAACCTTGTTCATAGTTACATAAAAAGCTAAATTATCAGTAGAGCAACAAAAGGTACGCAAGATATTTTCTTCATAGTTATTTTTTATTTCTACCATTGTTATGCTATCTATTTTAATGTTTAAATTCAAGAAAATGTAAACTTTTGTTGACTTGGCCTATAAGCAATGAAAAGGAATGACTAACATTAAATTCTTAAAGAACAAGCAAGACAGTTATCACTAAATTAATGTATTTTAAAATAAAAAAATATGTCGCAGTAAATTATCAAAATTTCTTTAAGAACTAATTTTAAAAGGGTCATGAATGATAAAACTGGGAAATAAAGAAGAGGCCAAAATAAAAAGAAGCTTGACCAAGGACTTCTGGGTGACAAAGTTGATGGTGGAAACTCACCTGTGGGTGAGTGAGGCAGGCGAGGGGCGGAGCTGGATGCTGGACTGCTGGGAAGCCAAGGGGAGGACCCGGAGGAGCTCTCAAGTTATTGAACTTAAGCTCTCTTAGCATAAAATGGGCACTACTGCATACAGAAACAAATATGACTTAATAAATCGCCTACAGTTGATGTGAATTAACTGCATTCCACGTCGAGTTTGTTTATTTTTAATTCAGTTGAATGATTAAAATATAATTTTTAATTTAGCTCAAAATACTTGTTATTCATAGCTTCTAGGCACTGTGAGGATAAAACAGGAGTAATATAAGACTTTGTATCTACCCCTAGAACTTGATTTGGTTGTACAGTCAAGATGTTGCACCTACTATGCAATCAAAACATTAGCCACCTTCTCTACCTGAGAAAATGGTGTGGCTTGCTCAAGATCATAGAGCCGATAGCAGAGATTGCATCAGAAAAACCTCCCCAGTTGTTTACTGGCACAGGTAGTTTAGAAGAAAAAATAAACCCCAATTTTATTTCAATAAATTAAAACAACAACAAAGTACACACACACAAAATGAAGCCTCTATAGGCCCTACAGAAAAGAATCATGTTCCATGTGACCTGAGATGTATTAATGAAATAAATGGCTCATTCCAGATGAATAATTTTATGTCGTCAATTATGTTTATTCAACCACATTTCATGCTTTCTAATTGTCGAATTAAAGAGGTCTGCTGAATAGCAATAACACACTCAAACTAGTTGAGATTTGTGCGTCAATGCTCATTTTATTAGAGCAATAACTCATGAGGCTGAACTAATCTCTTATTAATTAATACTTAACTTTCTTTTTGAGATGGAGCGAGCAAGGTGTTTTATGAGTAATCTGTATGTGGTTTGCGGAACAGGCACCTCAGACAGCATCCCGCTGGAGCAAGTCTTTCAAATTCAATCAGTGTTTGCTGTGTATTCATTCAATCATCTGTGCTCACCCCCTAACTATCTCTGCCCATTATCAGGGATTTAGTGCAGAATTGCAGAGCAATAAAGTCCCAGAAATGGGATTCTGTGGTCATAAATATATTCCTTCCTTCTCTGAGGTCAAGAGAGAGTAGGAGAGAAACAGAGTAGGAGAAAAAACTCTAGGGAAACATGTAGAGATCAGAAAGGAAAGGGAAGGAAGGAAAGAAGGAAGGAAGGAAGGAAGGAAGGAAGGGAGGGAGGGAGGGAGGGAGGGAGGGAGGGAGGGAGGGAGGGAGGGAGGGAGGGAGGAAAGGAAAAGAAAGAAGGAAAGAAAAGAGAGGGTTGTGATAAAAGGGTAAAGAGATACAGAAAATAAGAAAAATCAAAGTTAATGATAAGAAAGAAATCCCTAAGACTCAGTAGTGCTCATTCACTCCTCTGTATATAGGAAGGGGCTGGTGTGCAAGGGCTGGGAGCAGATTACAGGGTCTGGGCTACAGAGGACTCTCAGGTGGAGCGCGGATCCTCCTTAATGTGTGCAGAGGTGAAGGCAGGCCCAGTGAAAGAACATGGTTCTCTTACTCACAAGCTGAGAATTGATGTGTTTCCTGCAAAGCTGAGAGTTTCTATGAGAGTATGAACTAAGATTTTCTCATGGCAGCCAATGTAATATATTGAACAGCAACAGACCCCTTTCACTGTGGTTTTCCAGCTATTTCCTACTGAACAGAGGTGCCTCAGGGTCCACTGAGGGGAGGGGAGGAGTGGGAGAGAAAGGAAGAGTGAGACCGCTGCCCTGCTCCCTTCCTGCTTCTGCATCTACCAAAGCCAATGACTCCTATTCCTGGGCTTCACTTCAGATGCTGTGCTGCTTGGGAAGGAAACAAAAAGCACTTCTTTTATCTGGAGGAGTACACCTTTCACATACACTGTATTATTATTTATTAGTAGTAGTTATATTATTAATCTGTACAACCACCACCTAAAGCAGTCTAGACCAGTGGTCCCCAACCTTTTTTGGGCCACGGACCAGTTTAATGTCAGAAAATATTTTCACGGACTGGCCTTTAGGTGGGACGGATAAATGTATCACATGACCGAGACAAGCGTCAAGAGTGAGTCTTAGACAGATGTAACAGAGGGAATCTGGTCAGCTTTTTAAAATAAAACATCGTTCAGACTTAAATATAAATAAAACAAAAATAATGTAAGTTATTTATTCTTTCACTGTGGACTGGTACCAAATGGCCCATGGACTGGTACCAGTCCGCGGCCCAGCGGTTGGGGACCACTGGTCTAGATCATTTGAGTGAATAACAGTGTGACAAAGAAAACACAAAGGCATAAGCATCTCAACTCAGAAATTTGACCATTTTATGTGCTTCCTGAATCTTTGTTTAAAATGCTTTCATTATCTTAGGGTAGTCGTAGGAGAAGGATAGCAGAGCTTTTGTTTAGTTGAGATATATTTTATTTACACTAAATACACAGATTTTAAGTGTATAGTCTAGTAAGTTTTGAAAAGTACAAACACTTCTAGAATCATTACCAAAATCAAGATATGAAAATTTTCCATCACCTCTGGAAGTTTTAACATGATACAGAGTCAAACTGGTCTGATTTGTACTATTATAAATTATAGTAGCGCTGTCTGTTCTTGCCCTTCCTGTAACCAGAATCAGATACTATGTCAGCCATTTAGCTCTGACTGCTCTCATGCAACATATTTTGGAAATGTGTCCATGTTGTTTATATCAGGTATATATTAATTTTTACCAATGAGTAATTTCCATCTATGATTATACTACACTTTGTTTACACATTCACCTGTCGATGGACATTTGAGTTGTTTTAATTTGGGGGCTTGCTATGAATATTCTAGAATGTGGTTTGTATGTGTATGCAAAAGTGTGTATTGTTTGTGTGTGTACATATGTTTCTATTTCTCTTTTGTAAATACTGAAGAATGTAATTTGTGGTTCGTATGACAACTGTATGTTTATAAGAAATTGTCAATTGACGCAGTGGATAGAGCATCGAATTGGGATGCAGAGGACCCAGGTTCGAGACCCAAGGTCACCAGCTTAAGCGCAGGCTCATCTGGTTTGAGCAAAGCTCACCACCTTGGACCCAAGGTCACTGGCTTGAGCAAGGGGTCAGTCTGCTGAAGGCCCACGGTCAAGGCACATATGAGAAAGCAATCAATGAACAACTAAGGTGTCACAACAAAAAACTGGTAATTGATGCTTTTCATCTCTCTCCGTTCCTGCTTGTCTGTCCCTATCTGTCCCTCTCTCTGACTATCTCTCTGTCTCGAAAGAAAGAAAGAAAGAAAGAAAGAAAGAAAGAAAGAAAGAAAGAAAGAAAGAAAGAAAGAAAGAAAGAAGGAAGGAAGGAAGGAAGGAAGGAAGGAAGGAAGGAAAGAAAGAAAGAAAGAAAGAAAGAAAGAAAGAAAGAAAGAAAGAAAGAAAGAAAGAAAGAAAGAAAGAAAGAAAGAAAGAAAGAAAGAAAGAAAGAGATTGTCAGGTGAGGTTTCCAAGATGGTTGTAACGTATTACAATCTTCTTATAGAATTGAATGAGAGGCCCTGGCTGGTTGGTTCAGTGGTAGTCAGCCTGGCGTGTGGAAGTCCTGGGTTCGATTCCTGGTCACAGGCACACAGGAGAAGTGCCCATCTGTTTCTCCACCCTATCTTCTTTTGTCTTTGACCATATTTACTAGATTTTTTTTATTATGAATATGTAGGTGTTCTATAACAAATTCTTTACATTACTCCACAATTTATGGTTTGCCTATTCACTTTCTTAATGAAGTCTTTGTTGAGAAGTTTGTAATTTTAAGTTCAATTTATCTTTTTCTTTTATACTTAGTATCTTTAACAAAAATAAAATTGTCTACCTCACATTAAGAAAATATTCCCTTATTTTTCCTTTTGGAAAATTTATAATTTTAGCTTTTACATTTAAGGCTATAATTAATCTCAAATTAATTTTGGGGTATGGTGTGAGGTAAATATCAAAAGACTTTATATGAATATTAAAGTGTTCTGAATCAATTACAATACATAATTACAAGAGGGTTTCCCACACCAACCAATTAGCAATTTTCTGACCACAACTGCATGCCCTAACATTGAACTCTGACACTACACCAGATACAGCATCAGATTCTACAGGTTAAGGGCTCAGTGCCACAAACTGTCCCCCACTTCAGACACCAATTGCAAGTCCACTTGTCACTCGTACTTCTGACACACCAGTTATACACAGATTGAAGGGTCCAATGACTCTCCCATCCACCTTGGGTTTGATTAATTTGCTACAGTGGCTCTCAGAACTCAGAGAAACAGTTTACTTACTAGAGTACCTACCAGTTTATTATAAAAAGATATAATTCAGGAATAGGCACATGAAAGGGATGCATAGGGCAAGGTATATAGATGCACAGCACAGAAATTCTACACTCTCTCCTCCAGAGAGTACCACTAATCCCAAATCTCCACATGTTTACCAATCCCGAAGTTCTCTGAACCTTCTTATTTGGGGATTTTATGGAGCCTTCATTATTACATAGGTATGGCTTATTAAATCATTGGTCATTGATGACTGATTCAACCTGTAGCCCCTCTCCCTTCTTCAGCAAGGGTAGGACTAAAAGTTCCAGCCTTCTGTTCACTTGGTTCCCCTGGCAACCACCCTCATCTTTAGAGGCTTTCCATAAGCCATCTCATTAACATAAACAGAATTGTGGTAGAAAAGGCTTGTTATTAATAAAAAAAAAACATCTATTTTACCTTTATGCCTCTGAAGCAATTTCAGAAAAAAGACTAAGTATAACAAAAGATGCTCCCATTGTTCTTATCACTCAGAAAATGGTTTTGGGAGCTATGAGCCTGGAACCCTGGATGAAGACCAAATATCCATGAGAAATATATGTTGGTCACCTGAATGACCAGATATATAGTTCTTCTAAATCACAATGTCACAGATAGCCAGGTGTTCCATCACTGTTGAAAAGAGTTTCTTTTCTTTATTAAATCTCATTTAGTTTTTTTTTTAGAATAATTTCACCCTGTATTTCACCATTGTGTTTCCAAGCTATCTATTCTGTTCCATTTATGTACCTGTCTTGATTACTGTGGTTTTATCATTTTTGAAATCTAACAGTATAAATCCTCCAATTTTGTTCTCTTTTTAAGAATTGTAAAATTTTTATTTCCATAAAAATTTTAAATGTTTATCAATCCCTGTAAAATTTCTGGTTGGATTTTTTGTTAATACCACATCAAAGCTATAGATCAATTTAGGGAGAATCATAGTTTTTAATAATATTCAGACTTCTACTTCATAAACATGTAAACTTTATTTATTAAAGACTTCTTTGCTTTTTAACCAGATTTATTGAGGTGACACTGGTTAAAATAATTGTACAGGTTTAAGGTGTCCAATTCTACAACTTATCTTTGTACACATATTGTGTGTTCATCTCCCAAGTCAAGTCTTCATCCAATACCATTTATCCCTACCATACCCTCTTCGTCTCCCCCCACCCCCTGCCGCAATCACCACACTATTGTCTATGACCATGCGTTTTTCTTTTTTTCTTTCTTTCTTTTTTTTGTATTAAAGATTTCTTTAATTTATCTCAGCAGTATGCAGTATAGAGGTCTTATACATCTTTCATTACATTCATTGCCATGTAATTAATATTTTCAGATGCTAATGTAAATAATATTGTTATTTTTACTGTCATTTTTCTAATTGTTTGTTCCTGGCATAAAAACGTTTGACATATTAGACTTGTATCTTTGTGATCTTGATAAATTAACTTCTTTTTTTCTAGGTGTTAATTTCTTTAGATTCTCTTTATATGCAATATGTTGTCTGCAAATAAAGATTGTTTTATTTCTTTGCCAATATTTATACTATTTTTTTCTTGTCTTACTGCATGAGCTAGGACTTCAATAACAATATGAATAAAGAAGAAGAAATGACACACTGTCTTATGGGCTTTTCCACATTGTCTCTCTCCCACAATGGAGGGGCCAACTGGCATAATGTCCCTTCCTATTGTATATGATCTGCCCTGACATCACTCTCCACACCCCCAAGTCCATTTCCTCTCCAATACACAGCCCTCATAAGAAGCTTTGCTCCTATTTTATACTTCAACTTAAACATCTTGCCAGAGAGTCAGTACTTAAGAACTCTTCAGTGGTATCCCTTCCTCCTCTGATACAGTGTACTACCTAGATAATCTCCATCTGCAATTATCCCTTTTTTTTTTTTTTTTTTTGTATTTTTCTGAAGCTGGAAACAGGGAGAGACAGTCAGACAGACTCCCGCATGCGCCCGACCGGGATCCACCCGGCACGCCCACCAGGGGTGATGCTCTGCCCACCAGGGGGCGATGCTCTGCCCCTCCAGGGCGTCGCTCTGCCGCGACCAGAGCCACTCTAGCGCCTGGGGCAGAGGCCAAGGAGCCATCCCCAGCGCCTGGGCCATCTTTGCTCCAATGGAGCCTCGGCTGCGGGAGGGGAAGAGAGAGACAGAGAGGAAGGAGTGGGGGGTGGAGAAGCAAATGGGCGCTTCTCCTATGTGCCCTAGCCGGGAATCGAACCCGGGTCCCCCGCACGCCAGGCCGACACTCTACTGCTGAGCCAACCGGCCAGGGCAATTATCACTTTTATTGAGTCAGATTTTAGATATCTGCATCTCCTCCTAAAATTTAATATACCCACAAGCAAAGATTTTGTTTATTGCTTTACTAATATATCCCTGGAACCCCAGCAGAGAGCCTGCTGTCTAAACAGATACCTAGGAGATGAATAAACAAACCTCTTTCAAGCCACTTGTGCTACTCAGAGAGAAGTCATGGACACTCCTGTTGCCCTATAAGAGGAACGGCAACAAGGGGTGAGGACACACTGCTTAAATCCTGGTCACGTGGTTGATAATCCTCAAGCCTGAAGAGTGCGCATGAAACCACGTTCTTTCCTCTGAAGGTTCCCAGGTCTCAGATAAAGAACAGGAACAAGGATGGAGATGGGGTCTGCTTCGAAGTTACACCAGGAACTAGGAGAACTGGCCAGGTCATGAAAAGCCATGAAGGTAGCACTACCAGAGGATTCTGAGTGCGGGGCTCAAGGAACTTAGTCCAGTTTAGGAAGCTAATCGCCAGGAGCCACCTGGAGCGTGTTGAAAATGAAGGCAGGAGACCAGTGAGAAACCAAAAATAAGGATAAAAGGCAAGTGATGGTGAGGGCTGACTTGCAGAGTGACGGTGGCCGTGGACTCAAAGGGACACCACCAACAGGGCCTGTCACCACTGCGGTGTGGGGGCAGAGGTCAGAGTAGGGTTAAAGGTGCTGCTTTAGTGTTAACTCTGGGAAAACAACAACAACAACGTGTCAGACCAAACTCTCCTAATCTAACCTGACCTCTTGGCCCCAAGCACAGTAGCCGCGAAAGTCAGAGCTGCCTGTTTGCAACTGTTCCCATTCCCCACTGGTCGTTCTCACACAGTCTAACCGGGTACCACGAAAGGAACTAACAGCTGACTTAAAAACTCAAGGTATTATTTTTTTTTGTTAGCAGCAACTTTATTTCTATCATTCTTGGGCAAAGAGAAAACTTCCAAGATTGGTTCCCTCTTCCTGGGCCTCTCTGGGGTCTTCTCTGAGGAGCAAGGGCGGGATAAAATCTACCTGCGTCAGGCACCTGGCCCTGCGCAGCCGCAGTCCCAGCCACAGCGCTCCGCTCTGGCTGCAGTGTGTTTCTGGATCTCAGCCTCACAAGCATTCGGATGATAAAAGCAGCTGGACGATAAAAGGAAAGGCCGTCCCCTCCACACACACCCACTACCGGCTGTACTGAGAAAGCACACGTGGTCAAGCAGTTGGAAAGGAAGCTCCAGTCCCAGCCACTCTGCCAGCGCCACAAAAGGCACCGCCTTGGGGCCCTCTTGTTGCCTCTCTGGGGGGCAGGGCAGAGAGGGGCCCAGGCGGTGATTTGTTTCAAACTACCACGCAGAAGAGGCTTGTTTGTATTCTGGTTGGTTTCTTTGTGCTACCCGTGGAGACAGAGACAGCAGGGACTGTCTTTCTGAGGACAGAGGGTGCCATGCAGAATGTTCAGAAGCCTGATGGCTGCGCTGGCATCTGTGGGCACCACAGGGATGGAGCACAAGGTCATCACACCAAGGATGACACCCAAAAAGAGTCTAAGGCAAAAGATTGACTTTAAACTTTCCAACTTGTCAGCCTCCCACAGTGTCTGGTGTCCTGGAGTGCTTTCTGCAGAAACTAAATGACTTTGCTTCTTTAAAGGGATGTAAAATAAAGGTGCAGGAAAAGGGTTTTTATTTTTCAAAGAAACTAAAATGAATGCCAGGCATGCAGAATAACACAGTGAAGAACAAAGGGACATGCTGGGTCTTTCTCCCAGTTCTGCCACTGACTCGCTGTGTGATCTGGGGAAGCCCATACAACCTCTCTAGGTTTTGGTCTCCTTATCTGTGCAATATGGGGGTCAACACATGGTCTGCACCGTCCCTTTCAGCCCCCATGCTCTAAAATGACAAAACTTTTTCTCCATCATCCTTGCTAAGCAAATATCTAGTCTCAACTTGGATGTTCCCATTGTCAGGAAGTGCCCTACTCAGTGATGGGATTCAAATAATTTAACAACTGGTTCTTTGCCCTAATGACTATTTTTAAGTATAAAAAACCCAATATATCAAAAGGTACTTTATTATTTCATGCATTTAATACTTAAATAAGAACAATAAAAGAGGTACACAGAACTAAGTTATGTTATTTATAAGAAAGTTTTAAAATATTAATGAAAAAATATTAAATAATACCAATAAAAACAACAAAGCTGTTATTTAAGATATTTCCATATTGCTTCCTTATTGGCATCCTCACTTGCAATTTTTTTTTCACCTATGGACGGAATGAACATGAATTACTCTGGGTGCTTAGAATGTGCTGTTGCATAGATGAATGTTAAAAAAGAGTAAGGAATGTAAATTTATGATTTCCACATTGAAAGGCCTGAGCAGCCGCCCACCTTAGAGAGAGCCCTGATTACAAGTGCCATTTTAACAACCAATTCGCGGAACTCTATAAAAACTAGGTATTGGTTCTGCCAAACTGGTGCGAACCGGCTGAATCCCATAACTGGTTCTACCGATTAAAACAGCTCAGTGTGAATGCAGGAAATTGTCTTCTTCGCATCTTTTTCCTTTTCCGTGCTCTGGAATGAAAAAGTGAATGTTCTGAAGGCTACATTTCTGGGGTCAGCATAAATACTTTGGAGTGCTAATGGCCCAGAGTCACTTTGCTAAGAGCTGCCCAGAGTTTCTTTACTGGCTGCCTGTCGGAATTTTCCTAGCTCAAATCCCAAAATATCCATGCAAATTAAACCAAGAAGGAAGAGAGGCAAAGATAAATACAGTGAGTTTCTTTTTCTTTTAATACCTGAACAGTGACAGTTTTTAAGGATTCCATTTGTCCCAAAATCAAACACTGTTAGAACTAGAAAAACCTCCTGCTGGGGAACTTTCTCCAACTCTTCCTTTGAGCCAGTGAAGAAACTAATGACTAGAGAAGTGGTGAGACTTTTGCAGAGTCACACAGCTGAGATTAGGTTCCTAGCTGCCCACCCAAGGACCCTCAGGTGTTTGCTAGAGGGGCACCATGGGACACAGGTTCCCCAGGACATCAGAAGGTGCTCCTTAGGGGGTAGGGGTTGGAGTAGGATGGAGAGATGGGTCTTATGGTCAAATATGTTTGGGAAATACTAGTTTAAACTATTTTGTTTTGTTTTACAGCAAGGTTTCTCAGAAGCTTCCCTGTATTATAGTTCTAGGAGCCAGTCAGGAAGCAGTCACCACACTGGGATTCTACAGGACAGGATTGACAGTGGGAACACTGGGAACTTGGACCCCATTGTCGTGGAACAGTGACTACTCAGAGACGAAATGGAGTGCACCGAGGGACCCAGGCGAGACTGCCTCACAATCCCCTATACGGGTTTCATGAGACGGCCTGACCCCCAGACCCTACAGGTATTTATTGATCTACACAAATAGAAGCAGGGATGAGAATGAGGAGGTCAGGAAGGGGGACTTCTTTAGAGCAAAGGGCAAGGGAAGTAGCTTACTTTTGAGATATCTACCCCACCTATTGATTAATCAGAATTACTAATTCTATCCGTATTGTGCTGTGTTCAACACTGTACTGCATTCAGTACTGTCTGTCAGTGACGCCACCGTGGTTTTTGTCTCAGGGCACTGAACCGTGTCCTTGCTCTATGTTCCTATTCAGGGCCTCTGCATCCATGAAAAGGCTGAGGCTGTAAAGATCATGCGAAGGTACCATTAGATTCAAGAATCACCAGGGTTCCCGAGTTGCAGGAGCTTCCAGTGGGGCCTCCAGCCCAAGGCCAGTGTCCAGGGGAACATCTAGAAAGGATGACAGACCCTCACATCCACCCAGCTTCTGTGCGCTCTGGCCACTTGCTAGAGAAACAACTGAAAAGCCTCTTTCCCTTCTGCCTTTTATTTCTTGGATAAGTGACTCTTCAAAGTCAGGGTCTAATCCAGGGGTCTCAAACTCGCGGCCCGCGAGTGGATTAGTCTGCGGGTCGCACAAAATTGTTCAGCGGGCCGCATGCGGCCCGCGGGCCGCGAGTTTGAGACCCCTGGAATCAGAGCCCTGCCCTCTAAGGGAATCTCAGTAATATAATTTTCAGGCTTCTAGTTCTTATGATTTTGCAGAGATCACAGAAGGGAGTGATCTATTTTATTGTTGTTGTTGTTTTGGAAATGCTGCCCTGACCCAGTTTTGAAGCTTTGGCAGGAGACTGGTCAGTTTCCTTAATTAAGTCCACATGCAACCATTTCCATGATCAGATTCTCACACTCTCTCCTGCTCTTGGCCATGGTAGTTAACCCAAATGCCTGGGGCCAGACAGTTAGGGACAGTATGTAGGTGTTTGAGCCCACAAAATTATTCAAATTAGCCAGGTCACAGAGGGCCTGGGAATCCTAGCTAACCTCACCTTTCTTGCCATACACAAGCTGTCCCTACATCTCTAGTTCCCTGTTGTCCCTGTCCCCTGTCCCCTGCTACAAACCCTGCACAGTCCTGTGTGGCAGCCTGTTCTCCTTCTGAGGTGTAACAAAGAATTATGCCTTTTCTCTAGCCAGTGTCTGTCCTGTATTGTGTTCTGCAGTCAGAGAATCTTTCAATCTTAAAGAAGAGGGCAAGAATGGGGCTGTCATCACGATCGATCTGGGCACCCACGAATGTGCATTGAAAGTCTTCACTAGGGACATAGTCTTTCCTAAGCTTTATTGAGCTCATGTTTTTATTTTGAGGGCAAGACTTATTGATACACTTGAAAAGGTATCAAGCTTCCATGGAACCCATTGTGGGCATCATGATTTCTACAGTTCAAGTACTTTGAAGGCCCTGTCACCCAGAAAGAAACAGGAGTGGTGACTGTGATCATTGTACTCATGATACAGATCTGAGCCCAACTGTACTGTGGGTTTCAATGTATGTAGAGACCCTGTTGGGAGGTCCCAGCTAGCTGATTTGTACATGGCTTTCTGAACCCATATTTCTTTCACCAGCAAAGCCATCCACAGTATTTCCTATCCAGATCTTAGTCAGCCATCGAAGCCCAGCTCCAGTCCCCTCTTTTCAACAGGAAATTCAAGATTAGTTCAAGCTTTCCCTCTTCTCTTCTTTCTCTGAAATCTTGACATACTGTCAGCACTTGTCACAAGTCTGCCTGTGACATTTCTTCTACTACTTCCCTGCTCTATTTAGCAGCTGTTAGTGTCACTGTTTTATCCCGCACTGCAGCGTTATCTTCTCAAAGACACAGATTAGCCCTGTGCTGCTGTGTGTTTCCCCAAACAGTTAAGACAATACTCACTACACAGCAAGCACACAGGTATCTGTGAACAGGATAAATTAACTAACCACATTGGTTTCCTGCACAAGTTTTCTTCCTTTCTTCTCCCAGCCCTCCCAGAATTTTAGTTTGAAGCAGAACCTAGTTTGCATATGGGTATATTTGTCATAGAGATGAGAGTAAAAATGGAGTTCCATAAAGAAGACTATTATCAAATGGTGGGAATGCATTTTCTTAGTAACATTGCTTAGCTCCTCTGCTGTTCTAAACCATGAGGAGCACTGTGATACTTACAAAGTCCTAAATGACTTTCTCACTTCAAAGAATTAGTTTAGGCTTGGATTTCCAGCAACTCAGAACTATTTCTATTTCTGCCATGTTCATACTTTGCATCTTTATAGCCATTTATTTTTCTTTTTTTTTCTTTTCTGTTTTTACAGCTATGGTCTCTTTATCTTTTAGCAATGACCCGTGATTGGGTTGAGCTGACACAACATTATTTTCTCCACTTAAGCATTGAGGAACTGAGGCACAGAGTTGCCATCTAGTTAGTGACAAAAATTAAAGCTTACCCTCAAATTTCCTGCCTCCCAATTATTGCTTTTTCTAATGTGTTCCACAGTAGAAAAAAGTGCACGAATGCAAATACGTCTGCAGTATGTTTAATTAGTCAAAAAAAGGAAAGGATTGGATGTAAAAAATATTCAATGTTTTTTAACTCATGGGGTTTCCAGTAAAAAGATAACCATCCAGTCAATCCCCAAACTGATTTTTTAAATTTCAATAACAAAATAGGTGACTGCTTGCTTTGTCTGAAACCACCTTTAGGAATTTTACAGCCTGCACACTGCGTGAATCTGCTCAGCTGCCATAACAAAACACAATAGATTGGGTGACTTAAATGACACACATGTTTTTTTCTCATAGTCCTGGAAGCTAGAAGTCCAAGGTCAAGGAGCCAGCACGGTCAGTCTCTGGTGAGAGCTCTTTTCTAGTTTGTAGACAGCTGCTTTCTCTCTATGTCCTCGCCTGGCAGGAGACAGAGCCAGCTCTCTGGTGTCTCTTTTTCTAAGGGCACTAATCCCATCATGGGGGCTCTGCCCTCATAATCTCATCTAAACCTAATCATCTCCCAAAGACTCCCACTTCCTAATACCAGCGCAAGGGCAGTGGTTCTCAAACTTTTTGAAGTCTGGGCACATTTGAAATCCTACAAATAATTGTAGGCTCACTATAGTATATACAAACTTCTAAGAAATCTGTTATAATAATTAAGTTAAATACTAAAGAAAAAATATAAAGTCCAAGCGTGCTTTTATGGCAATTTAACAATATAAATACGACAAAATTAAATTTATTCTGACATTTAAAAACATTTTTATGTTACATTTTTTTTTGAGTTATGCTTTTTAGAATTTGTAAAAAAGAGCGTGTAAAGCCAGGAGCCATGGCCAGGGCCACCACTACAGCAGCCCGGCCCATGCAGGTTCCCATTGGATTCAGACAGTCGGTAAAGAAAAAACAGAGCCAAAAACTGATGGGCTGTCATCTTTAATTCTAGCTTGCACCCGGTGGGCAAGTAAAAACACACACTGGGCTCCAAATCCCACTCACATTCAGTGCTCACAAAGCTACTGACTTATCCGAGTTTTCTAGAATCAAAGGTTTCTAGCTCACCAGACTTATTCACCTCTGTTCCCCATCTCCTTCCTTCTCCCTGCACAAACTTTGCACTAACTGGCTTTTCACTCAACATTCCGCCATCTTGGCTGCTTCTCCTGGTCACATGGCCTCTTTCTGCTCTCTAATGCTAATCTCAGGAACCAAGAGAGCAAGCTCCTATTCTGCCCCTATTTTATAGCGTAGAAATCCAAACCTTTAATCCAATATACAAAATAGGGAAGTCTCTAATACAAAGTCACTTCTCTGAGGCATGATTAGATTGTACCACCCCACATTAAAACGGGTGGGAAAGACTTAATCCCAAAACCAAGCCCCAGGCTACAAGGATCCTGCCTGCCCACAGCCTGCCCCCAACACACATTAATATCACCTGGGCGACGGCCTCCACGTGGGCAGCGCCATCTTTAACAAAGTGAGCATAATATATTTTATCTGCCCAACAATCCACCCCTATGCTCACTTTACTACCCACAATCTACATCACCAGCATCCCTGTGCAAAGAAATTAGGCACATTACACAAATTACAACAACATGGCAAATTATACAATTTCAACAATTACAGAGGTACACTTCACCAGTCTCTGAGCACTTAGCCCAAAGCGCAAAATGTCCTTGGCCTTCTTTCTAGTCATGGGAAAAGTGTCCTGGGGCAGGGGAGTGCTTCCAGCAAAGCCACCCTCCACCTCCATCAGGGTATTTCACATTGTCCAAATTCCGTAAGTCCATTCAACAAAGGAGCCAATGCCCACTCTGGTCGTAGTCCAGGAAATCAGTCCATGCACATGAGACTTCAGCCACCCCCCTCATCCCTGTCATCCTGGCAGGTCTTACACTGTCCCAAAGAGGAGCACGTGGCAATGGCAGTCAGCATTTCCATCTCTGCTCCGGAGAGCATGTCCAGCCCTATGTCCCAAAATCGCAGACCTACCGGGGCCGTAGTAGGTGCTCCTTCCAGCTGGGCTCCCATCTTATGGAGACTGTGGATTGCAACTCCAGCCCGATTCTCCTCCTCCTCCAAAGAGGAACTGAAAGCACCAGCTCCCACTGCCAGGCTCGAGTCCTGGGCCGCTGCCGGGCTCGAGTCCCAGGCTGCTGTCGCCTTCTGCTCCGCAGACCTTGCAGCTCCAGCCCTGGCCTCAGCCCTGGCCTCAGCCCTGGCCTCAGCCCCGGCCTCCTGCCACTGCTGGCTCTCCACAACATCCAAGGCAATCTGCAACTCACAAACTTGTGAATCTTCCTCCAGCGTTTGCTCCATTTCCAGGCGAATCTCGCAAACCTGGTCGGCCTCCTCCTCCAGGGCTTCCTCCAGCTCCAGGGTCAGCATCTGTTTCTCCCGCGTTTGCTCCAGCTCCTTCCACTGCTCAGTTTGCAGGTCCCGGGCAGCCTCTTCCACGGAGCTCTCAGTTTCCTCATGCATGGCTGTAAAAGTCAGCCAGCCTATGGTCCCCAAAAGGACAGCCATGGGGAACCATAACAGCAGGCAGTCCTCTACTCCACCACTCAAAGGTAGTGGTGACTCCATATTGATTTGTATAGAATCCTGCCACAGACTATGCCAAATGTAAAGCCAGGAGCCATGGCCAGGGCCAGCACTACAGCAGCCTGGCCCATGCAGGTTCCCATTGGATTTGGACAGTCAGTAAAGAAACAATGGAGCCAAAAACTGATGGACTGTCATCTTTAATTCTAGCTTGCACCCGGTGGGCAAGTAAAAACACACAGTGGGCTCCAAAACCCACTCACATTCAGTGCTCACAAAGCTACTGATTTATCCAAGTTTCCTAGAATCAAAGGTTTCTAGCTCACCAGACTTATTCACCTCTGTTCCCCATCTCCTTCCTTCTCCCTGCACAAACTCTGCACTAACTGGCTTCTCACTCAACCTTCTGCCATCTTGGCTGCTTCTCCTGGTCACATGGCCTCTTTCTGCTCTCTAATGCTAATCTCAGGAACCAAGAGGGCAAGCTCCTATTCTTCCCCTATTTTATAGTGTAGAAATCCAAACCTTTAATCCAATATACAAAATAGGGAAGTCTCTAATACAAAGTCACTTCTCTGAGGCATGATTAGATTGTACCACCCCACATCAAAAAGGGTGGGAAAGGCTTAATCCCAAAACCAAGCCCCAGGTACAAGGATCCTGCCTGCCCACAGCCTGCCCCCAACACACATTAATATCACCTGGGCGACGGCCTCCACGTGGGCAGTGCCATCTTTAACAAAGTGAGCATAATATATTTTATCTGCCCAACAGAGCAGTTAAAAAATTTAAAAACGACAAAAAAGTTATCTTTTTTATATATAGATACATCCTTAGTAAGATTTAGTAAATTCAGCAGGTCCTGGTGCAAATGTGTTAAGTTTTTTCACTCTGTTTTTATGAGAAACATGAGCCTGATGTGTCCTAGTGATTTCTTCAATGTGTGGGCATATATTTGAAAGGCAAACTCTCTTTTCCTAGTCAATATATTGAAGAATTTCTCTCTTTTTACTCTTAATTGTGTTGAGTGCCGAAAACCCCCACCATACATATCATCTTAACTTTACACCAAACAAAGGATAGAAGAAACTTGCCTCCAGTCTTTCTGGGGAACATGGGGGGTAGTATAAACAATCCAGCACCACAGCTTAACAGCGTTTTGCAACCTAATCAGTAAAGTGTGGTGGGGGGTTGGGCAGACTGTCAGCTTACAGCCAATTCCCCACACTTCTGTCCCCCAAAAATTTAAACTCCAAAAACCCTGTTGGTTTTTTGGTCCTTGTTGGGCAGATAAAATATATTATGCTCACTTTGTTAAAGACGGTGCTGCCCACGAAGAGGCTGTCGCCCAGGTGATATTAATGTGTGTTGAGAATCCTTGTAGCCTGGGGCTTGGTTTTGGAATTAAGCCTTTCCTACCCTTTTTTGATGTGGGGTGGTACAATCCAATCATGCCTCAGAGAAGTGACTTTGTATTAGAGACTTCCCTATTTTGTATATTGGATTAGAGGTTGTGAAGCTACACTATAAAATAGGGGTAGAACGGGAGCTTGCCCTCTTGGTTCCTGAGATTATCATTAGAAGAGAGAGCAGAAGGAGGCCACATGGAGTAGGTCAGGAGAAGCAGCCAAGATGGCGGAGTGCTGAGTGAGATGCCAGTTTGTGTAGAGTTTGTATCTGGGATAAGGAAGGAGATGGGGAACTGAGGAGAATAAGACTGGTGAGCTAGAAACCTTTGATTCTAGGAAACTCGGATAAGTCAGTGGCTTTGTGAGCACTGAATGTGAGTGGCTTTTGGAGCCCAGTGTATGTTTTTTACTTGCCCGCCGGGTGCAAGCTAGAATTAAAGACTATGGCCCACCAGTTTGTGGCTCCCTTGTTTCTTTACCGACTGTCCGAATCCAATGCGAACCTGCAAGGGCCGGGCTGCTGTGATAGTGGCCCTGGCCGTGGCTCCTGGCTTTACAGTCCTCAACAGGCATATATTTCTCTGGAATACCATAGACCACACCTGGAAATCTTCTAGGGCACACACCTTGA
This sequence comes from Saccopteryx leptura, assembly GCF_036850995.1. Classification (NCBI taxonomy): domain Eukaryota; kingdom Metazoa; phylum Chordata; class Mammalia; order Chiroptera; family Emballonuridae; genus Saccopteryx; species Saccopteryx leptura. Next base: position 182,272,583 of record NC_089507.1, read on the forward strand.
GAACCACTGGGTTAGGGTGTCAACATCTAAATTTTGACAGGACACAATTCAGTCCATAGCACATACACAATCATGATCTGAGAAGTGTATGTGTACTTAAAGGTAGTGTGCAGCTGGCTGATGGGGGTAAAGCATACTGGGGAGTGTTTTCTGTTTGTTTGTTTTTTACTTATTGTAATCATACAAGTTCCAGGTGCCCAATTCTACTACACATCTCTGTATACCGCGCTATGTGTTCACTCCCACCATCCATCACCATTTATCCTCCTATACCCTTCTCCATCTCCTCCCTTGACTCAGCAATCACCACACTGTTGTCTGTGTCAATGGGTTTTCTCTCTCTCTCTCTTTTTTATTTTTATTTTTTGGTTCATTTTTTGCTCAATCCCCTCACGTAGTTCCCCACACCCACGAGAGCTGTCAGCCTGCTCTCTGTCTATGAGTTTGTCTCTATTTTGCTTGTTAGGCATTTGTTCATTAGATTCAGTGGTGGGATTTAGCTGGTTCACACTGGTTCAGCAGAACTGATATCTAATTTTTTGTTGAGTTCGGCAAACCAGTTGTTAAAATGGCACTTGTAATCATGGTTTTCTCTAAGGTGGGCTCCTGGGCAGCTGCCCAATGTGGAAATCACAAATTTACATTCCTTACTCTTTTTGAACATTCATCTGAGCAACAATGTATTCTAAGCACCTGTAGTCATGTTCATTCCATCCGTAAGTGAAAAAAATTGCATGTGACACCAATCAAGAAGCAATATGGAAACATCTTAAATAACAGTTTTATTGTTTTTTTAGGTATTATTTAATATTTTTTCATTAATATTTTAAAACTCTCTTATAACATAATCTAGTTTTGTATACTTTTTATTCTTAATTATTGAATGCATAAATTAATAAACTACCTTTCAGTATGTCATTTTTATATACTTAAAATAATCATTAAGGCAGAGAACCTGTTGTTAAATTATTTGAATCCCACCACTGATTAGATTCCACATACGAGTGACATCAGACAGTATTTGTCTTACTCTGACTGGCTGATTTCACTTAGTATAATGCTCCTGGAGAGTAGTTTTAATCGAACCTCAATTAGTCAAAACTCTTCCTCAGCCCAATCTTTCTCACAGGCAAGATGTTTACAAAGTGTAAACATCTGACATGTTGTGCTCCAGCAGTCAGATGTCTGACAAACCCCAGTCCCGCCAGGACAAACTCCCTTATGTATGTCTCTCTAGTTTCATCCACTGCTTCCAACATTTTTGCCAAAATATAGTCAATTCTTATTATTTGCAGAACATGGAACCATTGCTCCTAAGGGTAAACAGGGTTTAGTCCCTGTGAGCCTCAAGTCAACATTTCACCATCAAGCAATACATAACCTTGCTTTATGTGACTTTCTGTTTCAAGACACCTTATCTAATACATATTGGTGAGTTATTAACATTTAACTCATAGCCAGTAGCACTATAACTCACGCCCAAATGAAGCTTATCCAACACTATTTTTTTTTTTCCATAAGGCACATCACAACCTCTTTGCCCTTAGAAATGCTAGACAGGATTTCAGTGCTATAACTGCAGGCCATTTAAACAAAATCATCAACAAGAATGTGGCATAGTACATAGAACATGAAAAGGATACCTGTTTACTGTCTGAGAGCTGAGACAATAAGCCGAATATAACCTTGTTCATCCTTACCTGTGAGAGAGGAGAAACCAGAAGAATGCAGAAGAGGGGGGCCTGCGATGTCTGTGATCTTACCCTCCAGCCAGTGACCTCAGTGTTTAGAACTGAGGGAGCAAGGACAGACTGTGAGAAGTTTGAAAAATAACAAACCGTAACTGTGGTCCTTGCTTGTTATCCATTCCTTGAAATAAACTTGCAGTACCAGCAAGAATAAGTTATAGTCAAGGACAGACTTTCCAGCTTCCTCTCTCATCTCATCTCCTCCCCTCCCAGAGACACAAAAGTCACGCAGGTCTGCAAACAAAGAAGTCATAGAAATCAGGCATTTGTCACAGGAAAGCTAAAGCTATAAAGGTATAGAAGATGTAAGAAATCTAACTTCGGGAGCTCATGTCTTTGATGCTACCAACCCCACATGCTCGGCCGGCTACCAATAAATCTTCCTCCTCGTCTGGGCGTTCACTATCCTCCATTTGTGGCTAATTCCTGCTACACCTGGAAATATGCAATGCAAACAACTCTTAATTTTTTTGCAACTCTGCATTTGTCTACGAATAACCACGAAAGCGCCATGAGAACAGATTTGGGGTTACTAGTGTACCTTAGCGAGTAGGTGAATTTGCTAATGTGAAATCCATGAACTATAAGACTCATTGTAGTTGCAATTCCCTGCTGCTTGGCTCCTAGTGCTCTGCCTTTGGGACTGTGCCTACAGTCAGGTGAAAACTTTGCGGGTCATGGACTGCACTCTGTGGAGCTCCACAGGGAGCAGCCGTTCATTAAGTATCTGTTGAACTGAATCAAACTTCGTATGTAGTATACTTTCATGGTATGGCAGCCAGGAGTCGATCAAGCCAGGGAGGCTATAACAGCTGGTGCCCTTTGGACACACAGGAAGGTTGTTACCTATGATCTGGAGCCCTCACACAGGTCTGATGACTGGAACTCCTGAGAATCTCTCTGGCCACCTTGTTTCTCATGACTCAAGGAGTGTAGAGGGGCCCATGGTTTACCTGGTGTGGTGCAGGACAGCATGCGGGCTTCGCACATGCTGCTTCCTACAGGGGTGATGTTTACAGTTCTCTTGTTGCAACTTTGTTATCTTTAGGTTAAGCATTCCCATTCAGACAACTATAAAGGAGAAAGGAACTAGCATCTTTAAGGATATTGTACGTGCTGGTACTTTGCATGTGTTATCTCCTCTGACCTATACAACAACCCTAAAACGTAGATATGGTGGATGAAAAAGGGGCCACATGCTCAACCTGACAAGCTCAGGGAAAGCCTGCATGGTGGCCTTACAGACTCAGAGACCTGAAGTAACCGCACAGGACAATCTGAAAGGAAAACTTTCTGACTAAAAGCAGTTTATGTGGGGTAGTCATGTCCTAGGAAGATATTTTTCTCTAACAAAGGTCAATGCTTACCTTATTCTAGCCCAGGGGTCCCCAAACTTTTTACACAGGGGTCCAGTTCACTGTCCCTCAGACCACTGGAAGGCCAGACTATAAAAAAAACCTATAAACAAATCCCTATGCACACTACACATATCTCATTTTAAAGTAAAAAAACAAAACAGGAACAAATACAATATTTAAAATAAAGAACAAGTAAATTTAAATCAGCAAACTGACCAGTATTTCATTGGGAACTATGGGCCTGCTTTTGGCTAATGAGATGGTCAATATGCTCCTCTCACTGACCACCAATGAAAGAGGTGCCCCTTCCGGAAGTGCGGCGGGGACCAGATAAATGGCCTCTGGCCCGCGGGTTGTAGTTTGGGGACCCCTGATCTAGCCTGTCTGTTGCCTTTTGCATTTATAATATTTACCTGATAACATGCAGGTAATCTTCCTTTCCTGCCCCCCCCCCCCCCAGAGCAAGTGTCCTACCAGGGAAGGAACCAACAAGTCCCTTCATTGTTATTATCATATTAATTAACTAAGCCTCAGTACTTTTTATCCAATCCCAGAGATTTCCCCACCTTGCTTCCTCCCACCTCCCTAATCTATCACCGGTCCAATCAATTCCATGGAACCCCTTCACATCTCTGCATAAAATACATGGTGGAACCGCCATTTGCCGGAACATTTTCTCAGTCCTTTGAGACTTTGCTTCCTGGCAATTGTCGACAGTTTGGCTCAAATAATCTCATAAAAAGTTCTTACAGGTTTGGAAATTTCTTACATCGACAATACAAATATCCCAAGAAACAGTGAAATTTAAGAGATGCACTGAAGCAGTATATGATGTAGCCAACATTTGTAACCAGATTTGTTTGATAACAAAGACCTGGTTACTTTTGTTAACCCGCAAACAAATGCTCCTGGGCAGAAGGTCATACAGCCATTATTTGTCGCAAATTATTGCTTTTACTTATTCAATAAACATTGGGAGAGAACTTACGATGTCAAAGCAGTGTGCAGGGGATAAGCAGGAACACAAAGTTCAATCAGCCATGGCGCCCAGCCTCGGGAGAGCACATAGATATATAAATAACTAGGATATGGGGTTGAAATTATAGATGCCACAAAAAAGAAAGCTAAAATGGGGCTGTCCTCTGAGCTGGGAGAGCAATGAGGGCTCATGGAGAAGGAGACCCATCCCTACCCAAGGGGCTTTGATTGGGGAAGAATGATGTTACCTTGGGAACACATGGCACAGGCAAGGGGGTGAGAAAGTGTGGGTTAAAAGCTGGTGATCAGGGGAGCTGAACATAGAAGCAAGGAGGACACAATAAGGTGAGATGGGGTAGGGTTATACCATGAAAATAAATTCACTGCCATGGTCTGACCTTGGCACTTTATTCATTATGCAGCAGAAGGGCACTGTCAGGTCCAGATGAAAGGTGGGATGATTCTTTAGAGGAGCAGGGTATATTCATTTGCTAGGGCTGCTATCTTAAAGCAAAACAGACTGGGGGCTTAACTTCCAGAAATTTACTTCCTCATAGTTCTGGAGGCTGGAAGTCTGAGATAAGGTGTCAGTTAAGTTGTTCCTTCTGAGGCCTCTCTGCTTGGCTTGTAGATGGCTGTCTGTCTTCTCCCTGTGTCCTCACATGGTCTTCTCTCTGTACCTGCCTATCTCTTAATCTCCTCTTCCTATATGGGCACCAGTCATATTGGATTAGGGTCCACTCTCATGACCTCATTTTACCTTAATTACCTATCTCCAAAAATACTCACATTCAGAGGTACTAAGGCTAGGACTTCGACATATGAACTGTGGGGAGACACACTCATTCCACAGCACAGGGTAAAATGGGTCACAAGAGGGAGCAGGGAGGAGGCACTGCCCACATGCAAGCAGGCAGTGGAGGTGGCAGAGTGGCCAGGGGGGCAGCGATGGGCGTTAGTCTGATGGCCTTCCTCTATGTGAAGAGGAAGACAACAAAGCAAAGTTCTGTGGAAGGCATATTGAGAGAAAAGGAAAGGCAACTTGGCAAATTTTCCTCAACCCGCAGAGACATCCCGAAACCATCACTTCTCGCTGGCTCCCTGTAGCAAGAGGGCTGCTTCTGACTCACAAGCCACTAGGACAAAATGTCTCATTATGCCATAGTTTCACATGTTTACGTCACATTCGCTCACACCCAGAATCTGAATCCCAGCCAGGACATTCCTGCGTGACAAGTCTCATGAACTAATTATTATTTTTTTTTTTCTGAAGTTGGAAATGGGGAGGCAGTCAGACAGACTCCCACATGTGCCAGACTGGGATCCACCCGGCATGCCCACCAGGGGGCGATGCTCTGCCCATCTGGGGCGTTGCTCTGTTGCAACCAAAGCCGTTCTAGCGCCTGAGGCAGAGGCCATAGAGCCATCCTCAGCGCCCAGGCCAACTTTGCTCCAATAGAGCCCTGGTTGCGGGAGGGGAAGAGAGAGACAGAGAGGAAGGAGAGGGGGAGGGGTGGAAAAGCAGATGGGCGCTTCTCCTGTGTGCTCTGGCCCGGAATCAAACCCGGGACTCCTGCATGCCAGGCCAACGCTCTACCGCTGAGCCAACTGGCCAGGGCCTTGAACTAATTATTAATGTCCCTGGCTCAAATTCTGGGTGGGCATTCATTCCCATCACCCAAGCTGGAGGATGAACTGAGCCTTGCGCAGGCTGCATAATTTCTTCAGGTCTCCCTAAGACTGCTCCTTCTGCTGGCATTTTAAGGAATGTATTTTTATGGAATTTGTAGCTATTCAGTAATTTTCCAAGAGGGCACATTGCCCAGGCCAGATGGGCAGATTTTTTTTTTTCCTGGTTCCAGCTGGTGAAGTCCTGTTTGATAAGATCCTACCTCATCCTACTTGGACAGAGATTCACAATTCGCTTGTGAGATGGGAGCTGAAAAACGACTCAATCAGCAGTTTGTTATGGTGGGCTGTGGAAGAGCTGCCTTAGTACCTAAAACATCCGTGCCTTAGAAGTATTACCATGATATGGGATGTAATGGGACAGGGGGCCGAGAGGCCATTCTATTTAAGTAGAGTTACTCTGTTACTGCATTGAGAACCCTGCGTTTCTCTCTGAATCCATTTGTCTTTGGGAAGAGAAAGAAGCCTGATGCACTAAAGAGTGATGAGAAGAAGGAACTTTGATTTACTGACAAGGGTCACCTAAAATTTTCAGTTATACTGCAAGATGGGGTCACCCGCTCATGATCGATTATGTTCTTCAGTTATTGGGACAAAGCCTCCTGGCACACTGAGTGCTGAGCCAGCAGAGGTGAGCATCAAATGAAATTCCCAACACGGGGCACGTGTTTTTGTTTGAGAATCCTTGGGTTCTGTGAGTGGGGATCTTCATGCTTACTTTTTTAAAATTACCATTCTAAAGGGGACTGAGACCAGACAACACTTTCATAGAAAAGTATCTTCCTACAGAAAGTGGTGACCACACCATCAAAGAAAATGTATGGCTTTTCTTAGTTTTCAATTGTTTTACTTTCTCTTAAAATTTTTGAATACTAATCACTTTTTATACCTTTTCCCTTGACTTTTCTCTTCTTTCTCTGGAGTCCAGCCTTGTCAAGGGGAAGCAGTCCTCTCTGCTGCTGTTTCTCTGACTTCTGCAAGTGAGGATCCTATCACAACACAAATTCCTTCAACAATTTTGCTGGAAATCCTCCTTCTCTTTGGCCTATCCAGCCTTCTGCTGCTAACCTAAAAACTCCTCATGCCCAACTACATTTTTCCTTGTCACTGCAGACAAAGACCTTGACATATCCAGGAGGCATCAAAAGTGTTCCAAGAAAGACAGCACTATTGTTTCCACTTGTAAAGCCAGGAGGCAGGGCCAGGGCCAGCATCAGAGCAACCACCCGGCCAGTGCAGGTTCGCATTGGATTCGGACAGTTGGTAAAGAAACAGCGGAGCCAAAAACTGGTGGGCCATAGTCTTTAATTCTAGCTCGCACCCGACGGGCAAGTAAAAAATACACCCTGGGCTCCAAAACCCAATCACATTCAGTGCTCACAAAGCTACTGATTTATCCGAGTTTCCTAGAATCAAAGGTTTCTAGCTCACCAGCCTTATTCTCCTCAGTTCCCCATCTCCTTCCTTATCCCAGATACAAACTCTGTACAAACTGGCATCTCACTCAGCACTCCGCCATCTTGGCTGCTTTTCCTGGCCTCCTCCACGTGGCCTCCTCCCGCTGCTGGCTCTACTCTCTCTGCTCTCTCATGCTAACCTCAGGAACCAAGAGCCAAACTCCCGCTCCATTCCCATTTTATAGTGTAGAAATCCAAACCCTTAATCCAATATACATAATAGGGAAGTCTCTTAATACAAAGTCACTTCTCTGAGGCATGATAGGATTGTACCACCTTACACCAAAAAGGGTAGGAAAGGCTTAATCCCAAAACCAAGCCCCAGGCTACAAGGATTCTGCCTGTCTTTAGCCCACCCCAACACACATTAATATCACCTGGGCAACGGCCTCTTTAACAAAGTGAGCATAATACATTTTATCTGCCCAACAATCCACCCCTATGCTCACTTTACTACCCACAATTTATACCACCGGCATCCCTGTGCAAGGAAATTAGAACATTACACAAATCACAACAGCAAAAATCATACAGTTTCAACAATTACAAAGGTACACTTCACCAGTCTCTGAGCACTTAGCCCAAAGCGCAAAATGTCCTTGGCTTCTTTCTAGCCACAGGAAAAGCTTCCCGGGGCAGGGGAATGCTTCCAGCAAAGCTGCCCCCCACCCCCATCAGGGTATTTCACATTGTCCAAAATCCATAATCCATAAGTCCATTCAACAAAGGAGCCAATGCCCACTCCAGTCGTAGTCCAGGAAATCAGTCCGTGTACATGGGGTGTCAGCCACCCCCCTCATTCCTGCCGTCCTCGCAGGTCTTACACTGTCCCAAAGAGGGGCACGTGGCAATGGCAGTCAGCATTTCCATCTCTGCTCCGGAAAGCATGTCCAGCCCTATGTCCCCAAATCGCAGACCTACCAGGGCCGTAGTAGATGCTGCTTCCAGCTGGGCTTTCACCTTCCGGAGACTGCGGATTGCAACTCCAGCCCGATTCTCATCTTCCAAAGAGGAACTGAAAACACCAGCTCCCACTGCCGGGCTTGAGCCTCCGTCCGCTGCCGCCTTCTGCTTCGCAGACCTTGCAGCTCTGGACCTGGCCTCAGCTCCAGCCTCAGCCTCAGCCTCAGCCTCCTGCTGCTGCTGGCTCTCCACAACATCCAGGGCAAGCTGCAACTCACGAACCTCTGAATCCTCCTCCAGCGTTTGCTCCATTTCCAGGCAAATCTCGCAAACCTGGTCGGCCTCCTCCTCCAGCGCTTTCTCCAGCTCCAGGGTCAGCATCGGTTTCTCCTGTGTTTGCTCCAACTCCTTCCACTGCTCGGTTTGCAGGTCCCGGGCAGCCTCTTCCACAGAGCTCTCAGTTTCCTCACACATGGCTGTAAAAGTCAGCCAGCCTACAATCCCCAAAAGGATAGCCATGGGGAACCCTAACACTAGCCAGTCTTCTACTCCACCACTCAAAGGCTCCTTGCCGATCTGTATCGAATCCTGCCACAGACTACGCCAAATGTAAAGCCAGTATCCAAGGCCAGGGCCACTATCACAGCAGCTCGGCCCATGCAGGTTCGCATTGGATTCGGACAGTCGGTAAAGAAACAGCGGAGCCAAAAACTGGTGGGCCATAGTCTTTAATTCTAGCTCGCACCCGACGGGCAAGTAAAAAATACACCCTGGGCTCCAAAACCCAATCACATTCAGTGCTCACAAAGCTACTGATTTATCCGAGTTTCCTAGAATCAAAGGTTTCTAGCTCACCAGCCTTATTCTCCTCAGTTCCCCATCTCCTTCCTTATCCCAGATACAAACTCTGTACAAACTGGCATCTCACTCAGCACTCCGCCATCTTGGCTGCTTTTCCTGGCCTCCTCCACGTGGCCTCCTCCCGCTGCTGGCTCTACTCTCTCCGCTCTCTCATGCTAACCTCAGGAACCAAGAGCCAAACTCCCGCTCCGTCCCCATTTTATAGTGTAGAAATCCAAACCCTTAATCCAATATACATAATAGGGAAGTCTCTTAATACAAAGTCACTTCTCTGAGGCATGATAAGATTGTACCACCTTACACCAAAAAGGGTAGGAAAGGCTTAATCCCAAAACCAAGCCCCAGGCTACAAGGATTCTGCCTGTCTTTAGCCCACCCCAACACACATTAATATCACCTGGGCAACGGCCTCTTTAACAAAGTGAGCATAATACATTTTATCTGCCCAACACCACTTAACAGAAGAGAAACCTAAGTCAGAGAAAGGTTATGTGGCTTGCCTTTGGTATGGCTTTAGAAATCAAGACACATATTTTCTTCCAGAAATTCTACCAGAGTAAAGAAAATAATTTAGACAAGCTCAGTTTAACCAACAAAGAATCAAAAGTATATAAATAAATGTTAGCATAAGCCATGAAACATGAACAGATGACAATTGTATAATTATAAATTTCATAAAATGAAAAGAGAAGCCACAGTCTGAGAGATAATATTTACAAATCATGTATCTAATAAAGAGCTTATATCTAGAATACATAAGGGATTCTCAAAATTTAATAACAGAAAAACAAAAGTAAACCAATAAGAAATTCACAAAATATTTGAATATTTTCTTGACTAGAAAAGATATACAGATGGCAAATAGTACAAAAAGATGCTTAACATCATTAGTCGAAAGTAATGGGGATAAAAACCTCACTATACCTGTAGTTATTTTAAAGTTCTTATGAGGATGAGGAGCAACATTCACTCTTTGCTGATCAGAATGCCAAAAAATACAACTACTGTGGAAGATAGTTTGGCCACTTCTTATAATGTTTACTATGCACTTACCATATGACCCAGCAACTTCATTTCTTGTTATAGCCCCAAAGAAATAAAGGCTTAAGCCCACATGAAAGCTGTGAGGTCAGTTGGCAATGGGGGAAGGTCACTTGAGGAACCACACACGCCCATGACCGCCAAAAGAAACGGCCACACTTGATGGCTACGTCCTTCTTTCTTCCTCGGCGGAAAATACCTTACAAAAGCTAGTTCACTAATGTTTGTAATAGCTTTGTTCATAACTCCCGAAATTGAAAACAACTCAATGTCCAGTGGCTGATGAAAGGGTAAACTGTAGCAAATTAATAAAATGAAATACTTCTCAACAATAAAAAGAACTCAACTACTGATAGCAACACAAAAACAGGGATAAATTTCACAAACATTATATTAAGGCAAAGGAGTAAAATTCTAAAGGCTGCATATTTTATGATTCCATTTATGTGACATCCTGAAAAAAGGCGAAATGGAGAGACGATGGGTGTTTGCCGAGGACTAGGGGTGAGAGTCAGGATGAATGACTACAAAAGGCACAAGAGAACTTTTGGAGGATGATATAAAATTTCTATATCTTGATGTGATAATGATAAGTTCAGAGAACACATTTGTCAAAGTAATAGAACTCTACATAAAAATACTAAACTTTATTGGATATGAATTATACCTTACAATATTTTAAATGCCAAATTGAGAGAAGGATTTTGTGACAAATAGTCTATTTTACTTTCATTTCTTCTTCATCAAACTCTTCCCAGGCAAGTTCTATATAGCAAGTTCTATATGCTGTCCAATAGCTCAAAAATTTAGAGGTAAATATCAGGGTTTTAAAGCCAGTATGGTGGGGGAGTTTTTCTGATAGTATATTCTTTGCTGTGACAGAGAGAGCTCCAGAAGCGCTGAGGTTGTGGAACAGGAAGGATAAGAAAGCTCCCTGCTCAGTACTTGCTGGAGTTGAGGCTGGAAGAACAATTAGAAGGTGAGGGGGGAGGGTGTTTGGGCGGGAAGAACAGCAGGAATGAGAACAAGGAGAGCAGCCAAGAGTCCAGGGGAGTGGACAGGCCCTTCCTCCCTCTGCAGCTGCTGCTGTGGGGGTCACAGAGCCGACGGACCTTTACCAACCAGCACTGACCCATAGAAGAGCAGAAGACAGAAAGAAGGCTGGTTCCCTGACCCACTTTCCTTATAGCGCAGACATATAGAAAATAGTCCCTAAATCCTGCTTCAGACTCGAAGTCCAACTGAGCAACATAGAAAATGTAGAAGACATGATGAAAACAGGAAATCACTGTGAGTGGAGAAAGGACAGTATCTTCAATAAATAGTGTTGGGAAAATTGGACAGGCACACGAGAAAGAATGAAACTGACCACTATCTTACACTGTACATAAAAGTTAATGCAAAATGAATTAAAGATTTGAACTAAAAATGAAATCATAAGATCCCCAGAGAAAACATAGACAGTAAGCTCCTTGTCATTAGGCTTGGTGACTTTTTTTTTTAATCTGACTCCAAAAGCAAAAGTAACAAAAGCAAAAAATAAATAACCAGCGCTATGTGAAACTAAAAAAGATTCTGCATAACAAAGGAAACCATAAACAAAGTGATAAAGCAACCTACTGAATAAGAGGAAATATTTGCAAATTAGATATTTGAGATGGGGTTAATATAAAGAACTGATGCAACTCAATAGCAAAATAAAACAAAAAAAAATCTGATTTAAAATGGGCAGAAGAATACCAGCCAAGATGGTGTACTACATAAATGCTGTACTTGAATCCTTTGATTTTGTAAGTCAAAATTACAACTAAACTACAGAACTATCATTCAGAACTCCTGAAATCTAGTTTAACAGAAGCCCTATAACTAGGGATACAAAAAAGAAGCCACATTGAGACCAGCAGGAGGGACAGAGACATGGAATGAGCTGTCTCAGCCCCACACCAGTCCTCCCAGCCCAGGGTTCAGGGCCAGGAAGAGAAGTCCCATAACTTCTGGTTGTAAAAACCAGTGAGACAGAGGGCTCCTGGAGTCCCAGGCAGTTTCTCTTAAGGGGCCAGGGCATGAAGTTACTGGGACTCAATCTCTCTAAGCCCCAGTGCTGGGGAAGCAGCTTGAAAGGCACCAGGATCACACAGGGAAGAACTGACTTGTCTGGCATCAGAGCAAGAGCTTGAGAGACAACTTTCTCCCAGACAGAAGTGCTGATAGAGGCCATTGTTCCTTTTTCTGAGCCTTTCTCCTACAGAGGTGGCAGGTGAGCACCATATCTGAGTCTCCATCAACATGGTTATCACTATTTATCCCACCCTGGCGATTCTCTGAGACCCTGCCCCACCCAACTTGCAAGCCCACCCAAGCTGTTTCCAGTGGCTTTTCCATACAAATAGCCTTTCTTGGCTCATTTTTCAGACTTCCCTAAAATCTCTCAAACAAGCAGCATCTGGCCTTGGTGTACCTCATACCTCTCATTAAGTCACCCCAGGCCCTGCATTAGCAGTAGCCAGTCCTGGTTCAGAGCTTGGCCTCTCTTGGGCATCTCCAAGCCCAGCATAAGCAGCATCCATCTGCAGATCACTTTGTAGCTTATGTTGGATGGTCCTGAGAACACAGTTGGTGGCTGACTTTGGCTTGCACCTCCAGGGAAGGTCCCAGAGGCGGTACACCCAGTGGACAGCCTCAGACAATGTAGAAGCACCATTCAGCTGGCACTAGAGTCATTCTGCAGTAAGTCCTGCTCTGTGACATGGACCCCTGCACAGCTGATCCTCCACAGTGGTTGTAGCAAGTCCTTGTAGCCAATTAGCCTGGTAGTAAACCCCCCCCCATTGACATACCAAAAACAATCAAGGCTCAATTACAATAAGAAAGTGTACACAGTCCACACAGGGGTCACACCTGGAGTGCCTAGCTCTGATGGGTGAGGAGGCTGTGCTACTAGACCCGACAGGACATCTACTACATTAGGCAACTCTACCAAACCCAGGACATAGCAGTTCTGCTTAACACAGGAGGTTGTCAAAATGAGTAGACAAAGAAACACGTCTCAAATAAAGAAACAGAACAAAATTACAGAAAAACAACTAAACAAAATGAAGAAAACCAGTCTACTAGATGCAATGTTCAAAACACTGGTTATAAGGATGAACTTAGAACTTCAATAGCATAAAAAAAGGACACATGGGAACCATAAAAAAGACCCAGTCAGAAATTAAGGCTACACTGACAGAAATGAAGAACAATTTACAAGAAAGCAACAGTGGAGTAAGTAAAGCCAAGAATCAAATCAGCAATTTAGAATACAAGGAAGCAAAGAACACCCACTCAGAGCAGTGAAAAGAAAAATAATCCCTCAAAATAGGAATAGTGTAAGGAGCCTCTGGGACAACTTCCAGCATACTAACATTTGTATCATGGGCTGGGAGGAGAAGAGAGAGTGCAAGAAATTGGAAACCTATTTAAAACAGTAATGACAGAAAACTTTCATAACCTGGTGAAGAAAATAGACATACAAGTCCAAGAAGCCCAGGGAGTCCCAATCAGGATGAAACGAAGAGGCCTATGCCATGAAGCATAATTAAAATGCAAAAGGTAAAGAGAGAGAGAGAATATAAAAGAGAAAAAAACAGTTGGTGACCTACAAGGGAGCTCCCATAAGACTGTCAGCTAATTTCTTAACAGAAACTTTGCAAGCCAGAAAGGATTGGCAAGAAATAGTCAAAGTGATGAAATCAAGGACCTATAACCGAGATTACTGTACCCAATAAGGCTATCATTTAGAATCCTAGGTCATATAAAGAGCTTCCCAGACAAGAAAAAGCTAAAGGAGTTTATCACCACCAAACCAATATTACATGAAATGTTAAAGGCTCTTCTGTAAGAAGAAGAAGAAAAACAAACCCCCCAAATATTAACAAAATGGCAATAAATACCCATCTATCAACAATTAAATCTAAAAAACAAAATAAATAAATAAATAAGCAGAAAAGATGCAAACTCATAGATAGAGAACAATTTGAGAGTTGTTAGATTTGAGAGGGGTTGGGGTGATGGGTGAAAAAGGTGAAGGGATAAAGAAGTACAAACTGGGTCCTGGCTGTATAGCTCGGTTGATTAGAGCATTGTCCTGAAGCACAGAGGTTGCCGGTTTGATCCCCGGTCAGGACAGATACAGGAACAGATCAGTGTTCCTGTTTCTAACTCTCTCTTTGCCTTTCTCTAAAATTAATAAAATAAACATAAAAAAAGAAGTATAAGTTGGTAGTTACAGAATAGTCATGGAAATGTAAAATATAGCATAGGAAATATAGTCAATAATATTCTAAGTACTATGTATGGGTATGAGATTTATCAAGATAATTATTTAGTAAATTATATAATGTCTAATCACTGGGTTGTACACCTGAAACTAATATGATATTGTATATCAACTGTAATTTAAAAAAAATAACTTTAAATAAATATATAAATAAATAAAATGGGCAGAAGATCTGAATACACATTTTTCTAAAAAAGACAGTGGATTACATAAAAAGATACTCTGTATCATTAATCATCAGGGAAACAAAAATCAAAACCACAGTTAAATAGTATCTTGGACCTATTAGAATGGCTATTACTAAAAAGACTAGAAATAACTAGTGTTACCAGGTATATGGAGAAAAGGGAACTCTGTTAACTGTTTACTGAATGTAAATTGTTTCAGCCACCATGGATAACATCATGGAGGTCTTCAAAGAATTAAAAATGGAATTACCACGTGACCCAGAAGTTTTACATCTGAGTATTAATCCAAAGAAAAGAAAAACACTATGGAAACAACCAATGTGTACATTGATGGATGAATGGATAGCAAAATTGTGATATTTATATTATTTATATACAATATAACATTATTTAGCCATATAAAAGAATAAAATCTTGTCATTTGTAACAACATGGATAGACCTCAAGGTCATTATGTTAAGTGAAATAGGTCAAACAGAAAAACACACATATATTATATGCATATACATAAATATAGATAGATATAGATATAGCTATAAATAGATATAGATATGACCCATAAACGCAGAGAACAAATTGGTGGCTGCCTGAGAGACAAGGGTGAGAGGTGAGAGAAATAGGTGAACTGTTTTATTGTTTTGTTTTTAGTTTAAATAAATTGAATTTAAAAATGAGAAAATCATCTTTAGGTAGACAGTATAGTGACAATAGTTGAAGGTAAGAATCCTTGATGGTGTTAAAATTAATGGGTTGAAATCTTTAATGTTCTCTATATAAAGTATCATGTCATCTGTAAATAATGACAGTTTTACTTTTTCTTTTCCTATCTGAATGCCTTTTATTTCTTCTTCTTGTCTAGTTGATTTGGCTAGGACTTCCAGTACTAGATTCAATGAGTGGAGACGGTGAATATCCCTGTCTTGTTCCTGACCTTAAAGGAAATACTTGTAGTGTTTGCCCATTGAGTATGATGTTGGCTGTGGGCTTGTCATATATGGCCTTTATTATGTTGAGGTGTATTCCCTCTAAACCTACTTTACTGAGAGTTCTTAACACAAAGAGCTGCTAAATTTTATCAAATGCTTTTTCTGTATCTATTGAAATGATCATGTGATTTTTATCCTTTATTTTGTTCATGTGGTGTATCATGTTTATTGATTTGTGGATATTGTACCAACCTTGTCATCCTCAGAATAAATCTCACTTGATCTTGGAGTATGACCTTTTTAATGTATTGTTGAATCCAGTTTGCTAATATTCTGTTGAGGATTTTAGCATCTATGTTCACCGGGAATATTGGCCTATAATTTTCTTTCTTTGTAGTGTCTTTCTGGTTTTGAAATTAGGATAATGTTGGCATCGTAATATGAGTTTGGGAGTCTTCCATCCTTGAATTTTTTGGAATAGTTGGAGAAAGGTAGGTGTTAATTCTTCCTTGAATCTTTGGTAAAATTTACATGTGAAGCCATGTAGTCCAGGACTTCTGTTTGTTGGGAGGTTTTCTTTTGTTTGTTTTTTTTAATATTACTGCTTCAATTTCACTAGTTGTATGTAATTTGTCTATTCAGATTCTCTCATTCTTCTTTATTCAATTTTGGAAGTTTGTATGTTTCTAGGAATTTACCCATTTCATCCAGATTGTCCAATTTGTTCACATATAAATTGTTCATAATATTTTCTTATAATCCTTTGTATTTCTTTGGTGTTTATTTTTACTTCTCCTCTTTCATCTCTGATTTTATTTATTGAGGTTCTCTCTTTATTTCCTGATGAGTCTGATTAAAAGTTTGTCAATCTTGTTTATCTTTTCAAAGAACCAGCTCTTGGTTTCACTGATCTTGTGCATTATTTTAGACCTGTTTGTTTAGTTCTGCTCTGATCTTTATTATTTCCTTCCTTCTACTCTGGGCTTTGTTTGTTGTTCTTTTTCAAGTTCCTTTAAGTTAGAACGTTCATTTGAGATTTTTCTTATTTCTTGAGAGAGGCCTGTCATTCTGTAGTTTCCCTCTCAGCACTGTTTTCACTGTGTTCCATAGATTTTGGGTTGTTGTGTTCTCATATTCATTTGTTTCAAGGTATCATTTGATTTGTTCCTTGATCTTATTGTTAACTCATTCATTGTTTAGTAACATGTTATTTAGACTCCGTGTCTTTATGTGTGTTTTGTTTTTTATTTCTTGTGGTTGATTTCTTGTTTCATATCATTATGGTCAGAGAAGATGTTGATATGATTTCAAGCCTCTTAAATTTATTGAGACTTATTTTGTGCCCTCAAATGTGGTCTATCCTAAAAATATATTTCCACTTGCACTTAAAAGAAATATATATTCTGCTGATTTAGGGTGAAATGCTCTGAAGATACCAATTAAATTTAGCCAATCTAATGTGGTATTTAAGGTCACTGTTTCCTTGTTGATTTTATGCCTGGAAGATCTATCCATTAATGTCAGTTGGGTGATAAAATCTCCTACTATGACTGCATTGCTGTTGATCTCTCCATTTATGTCTACCAACATTTGCTTTACATACTTGGGTGCTCCTACATTAGGTGCATAAATGTTTACAAGAGGTATATTCTCTTGTTGTAATGATCCCTTTATTATTATGTAATGTCCTTCATTGTCTTTTACTATTACCTTTGTTTTAAAGTCTATTTTGTCAGATATAAGTATTGCTACCCCAGCTTTTGTTAATTTCCATTTGCATGAAATACCGTTAGTCTGTGTGTATCTTTCATTCTAAGGTGGGTCTCTTGTAGACAGCATATATAGGGGTCTTGCTTTCTTATCCATTCAGCTACCCTATGTTTTCTGATTGGAGCGCTCAAGTCATTTACATTTAAAGTGGTTATAGATAGGTATGTATTTATTGCCATTTTATTATTTTAACTATGTTCTTCTTCTTTTTCTTCATTTTTCCTTTTTTCAAACAGGCGCTTTAATATTTCTTGTAATGCTGGTTTTGCAGTAACAAAATACTACTAGAACTGATAAATGAATTCAGTAAAGTAGCAGGATACAAAATAAATATCCAGAAATCAATTGCATTTTTATACACCAATAATGAACTATTATATTAGATAGGAAAAATGAGAAAACAATACCATCCACAATTGCTTCAAAATGAATAAAATACTTAGGAATAACTTTAACCAAGGATGTAAAAGACCTGTGTTTAGAAAATTATAAGACACTGAAGAAAAAAAAACAAAGAAAATACAAATAAGTGGAAGCATATACCATGTTGATGGATAAGAAGAACTGACATCTTTAAAATGTTTATATTACCCAAAGCAATCTATAGGTTAAAAGCAATTCCTATCAAGATGCCAATGGTGTAACAGAGATAGAGCAAATATTTCAAAAATTTATACATTGGTGGAACATAAAAATGAGACTAAGAGACATGGACAAGTGTGTGGTGGTTACCAGGGGTGGGGGGAGGGAGGACAGGGGGAGAGTTAGGGGGAGGGGGAGGGGCACAGAGAACTAGATAGAGGGTGGCGAAGGACAATCTGACTTTGGGCGAGGGGTATGCAACATAATTTAATGACAAGGTAACCTAGACATGTTTTCTTTGAATATATGTACCCTGATTTATTAATGTCATCCCATTACCATTAATAAAAATTTATTTAAAAAAAAAATTTATATGAAAACACCAAAGACCCCTGCTAGTCACAACTATCTTAAGAAAGAAAAACAAAGTTGGAGGAATCACACACCTGATATCATATGTTTGAAGAAGAAAGCAATCTCTCAGAATTAGGGAAGTGAAAGGTCATTGGGTGAAACCCATCATAGCCATCACTAAGGTAACTTTGCTGACCTCATTTGTGGCCTTTGTGTTTCCTGCCTGATAACTACAGCTTCTTCCCCTGTTTTTTCACTGTATATTAATTATTAAGTAAGGAAATGACATAAATCTTTGTAAACTGTGTCTGAGCCTGACTCTGAAAGAAGTACTCTTCAAAAAGTTACTCAGGTCCTGCAGACAGAAGGAAAACAAACCTTATGATCCAATGTAGCAAAAACTATTGGTGCCACATGCATATCCCCTTTGCAATCACCGCTTCTGAGCATACCACTTGAGTCTCTCTGCATGAGGGTTTTCTGTAGCCATGGGAGTCTATTTAGCCAAAGTGTGGGGCATGCAGAGAACCCTGAGGAAAAGTTTTCAACCAATAACTGCCAAGAGTTAGTAGATAAATACCCCAGATTCCTTACCCATTGGTTGTGCACATGTTCTATGTAGATCTCCAGAGTATTGAGCCCTGGTTGACCGTAGTAGTAATATGCTCAACACATACTCTTTATTGGCTCTTTTCTTTTCTGTCTCACTTTTCCCATTTTCTTACCAATGCTTCCTGGGATGATCTCCTACATAAACTTTTTGAATTAATTTTTATCATATGCAAGTATTCTTTTAGGGAAGACCACCCAAGCTATCTAAGCTCCAGAACTCTTGATTATACGGTATCTACCAGGAGAGCCATAGTTAGCTCTTTTATTTGATGAAGATGTTATAGAAGTCAAATTTGGATTGAGGTAGTAATGTAAATCTAGCCTCTATTAACAGGTTTGCCATTTACTGTATTAGGAAACCAGCTTAAAAAAAGGCAGGAGAGGGCGTTGTGGTGATGAATATGGTTAACTCGATAGAAACAGTCCTTTAGGCTATTTTCCTCCCCATGGAAGGTGCTGTATTATCGCTAAACAAACAAGAACCCTTGTCTCTATTGCTAATTTTAGAGTCTGTCTACCTAGAACCCTGTCCTTCCTCCTTTATCCTCCTGATTGATACCTCACTGTACTGTGTCATGTCTGGCTACAACCAACCACTGTAATAAGCATTTTGCCCTCTGCTTATCATGAAACAACTTCTTCACTGTTGTAAATGCCTCATACTAATAGCCTGCATTCTCACCTAATCACTTGGCTCTATCCACTTTCATATGAACCCCTAAATTATTGTTCTTTAAAATCAGTATATCTTATATAGAAAGACTTTTATTTTTCTAGAGTTTCCTACAGCATCTTAGGTGCTCACCTAAAATCACCAGCCATACTTAATCCTGAAGCAGCATGACACACATAAATACTTCATTTCAGAAGAAAATAAAAACGTTCAGAATTGTAAAATTATGTTTCTGAAGCTTCATACCTTGGGTCCTTCTACTTCAGTTGGCCAAAATTATCACAATAAGATTTACACTTCATTTATGTTCTTTTTGGTAACATCTGATAACAGTGAAGCTTTTCAAAAGTTTCAGAGTATAAAGAAGTAATCTATACTGGATCACTTGAAGATTCCTCATGAATGGAATGGCTTTGCAAAGTCATAAAATTGTATTTTAATTATAAAGTGTATGGCCAGTAGTTACCACCATCATGGCCATTTACATGCAGATTCTCACTGGATTCAGGTAGATGGTAAAGAAACAGCAGAGCTGGAGGATGGTGGGCCATTCTTATATTCAAGTCTCGTACCTGCCAACAAGAAACACACAGAGGTAAAATCACTTCCCTTTCACTCAGAGCTCCCAGAGCTACTGACACATTATCTGGTTCCACAACCAGAAGAATCTTCTCCAATTCCTCCTAGAATCAAAGGCCTCAGCAGTCCAAAAGCCCCTCACTTCTGGTTCCTTATCTGCCAATATGGTTTCTTACTCTGCAAAACTGGCTTCTCTCTCTTTCCCTGCCATCTGGGCTTCTCCTCTTCTCCTTTTCCTTCTCTCCTTTTAAAACTTTTCTGGCACCAAAACCTCTCCTCCAGCACACATTAGCATAGCAATGGCCCTTCCCAAGCAGAAAGGCAAATAGCAATTTCACAGATCACATACCTGGTGCTGCCCAGCACCATTTTTAATGATAAAAGTGAGCAAACTTAAAAAACACAAATTTTACAAACTCATTTGCCCAACATAAAGCAATATTTTAATTGTTTTTATAGACTTTTTAAAACTAATATTATTAAAGCTTTGAAATAAAAATAAGTGAAACACATCTACAAGAAAAGGAGGTACAAACAGACACACAAAATAGTTTTCTCCTAAAATCTAATAAGAAAGTAAAACTTAGAATATAGTCCATATTTCCTTAAATAATTAAATAGTTAGAAAACAAGGAAAATAGTGCATCTTATACCTTAAACTTTTATGGCCAAGTCTTCCCTCAAAAGAAGAGGAAGCAGAAGAAGGAGGAGGAGGAGGAAAAAGGAAGAAGAGATGAAGAGAAGGTGGGAAGAAGAAAATGCTGATGTTGTACATTACAACTTCTAACCCCATTTCTGACCCCTAAAGTACTGAAGACTCATTATAAGGTGAGAAAATACTAAACACTTTTATTAATATTATTCCATTTAATTTAAATAGACTGAGGATTTAATAAAATGGTCCTGGAAATGATAAAAAGAAACGAACTCCCAAACAGAAGCTGCTATATTCTATGTGGCGCCTCAATGGAGGCAGAAAGAGTGACCCAGGCTTGCCATGTTTCAGAGCACTGTGCTGACCTCCTGAGATAAGAATCTGAAGTGCACAGCGTTTCTTCTTTTTCTTTCTTTCCTTTTATTTATTGATTGATTTAAAAGAGATGGAGAAAGGAAGGGAAAGAGAGGGAGAGTAAGAGAAGCATTCATTTGTTGTTTCACTTAGTTGTGCACTCACTGGTTGCTTTCTGTATGTATTCTGAGTAGATGGAACACACAACCTAAGTGTTTGGGGATGATGCTCTTACTGACTGAGCTAACCATCCAGACCAACAGGGGTCTCTTATGGTGCTAGACATATAATAAAGTATAAAAGAAAGAGAGTAAAATCTGTATCTCCCAAAAATAGCTGCACACAATGCAAGAAAATGCATCTCCTCCCTCACCTATGAACCCTCAACCCCAGAAAACGGAAAAAACAAACAAACTTCAAACTGCCACTCAGAAAGGAAGAGCCAACAATTTCTATACAAGGCCTTTTTAAATAGCAGATGGGTAAAAGCAAGACCAGAACAATCAATACTATGATAAGCACGAAACCAGTGGTCTTTCCTTTGTATGTGTCTGTGTCCAAATCTTCTCTTCTTAGAAAGACACCAGTTATATTGAACTAGAATTCACTGATATGGCCTCACTTTAACTTGATTACCTCTTTAAAGACCGTATCTCCAAATAGTTACATTCTGGGTGCTAGGGGGTAGGACTTCAACATACAAATTTTGGAGTGATTCAATCTAATCCATAACATAGCTCTTTCCATCTCTGCCACTTACTAAGTACTAGACATTAAGAAAGTTCAGTGCTCTTCTGTATAACATGTGAATGGTAACACCCAACTCATAGTGCTATTGTGAGCTTTTATGTATGATTAAATAATTCAACCCAATAATTAGCACATAACCAGATATCTAGAGATATTTGCTGATACTGACATTCAGTAGAACACTAGTCTGTCAGCCCATTTGAAAGTATTCTACTTCTTGCAAGTCCACTATAAACTTTTTCTTTTAAAACAAATTAGTGAATTCTTATTGTTTATGTTTTCTTGTGTTCAATTATATAAAGGGAGGATTGATGGAAGTAGATCCAAAAGGTAGGAAAAAGGTGAGAAAACTTTGCCAGGAAGAAAACTCTTTGTTTCTTTCATTGAACTTGGTATGGAGACAGCAAAAGTAATTTAGCTATGTAAAAGGGTCTTTGCTTTCTCTGGCTGGAATTTTATTTTAATAATCCAGGAATAGTGCCTTGGACATAGTCCCATGAACAAATTAAATTTATTTCCACCAACTCAAAGCATAGATGCACGCTACCATCAGTACTACTGATGTGCTCCAATGGTCCCTCCAATAAATGACCTCAGGAATTAACAAACTGGGAAGAATGTTCTGTGCCATTGTTTCTACCCATCTATGACTCAAGAGATCATAAAATTTAAGGTGGGGGAAAGGGTATAAATGGACAAATATACAGTGGCGAAAAATGATTTGACTTTGGGTGATGAGTATACAACATAATCAAGAGTTCAAATGCTATAGAAATGTTTATCTGAAACCTATACACTCTACTTATTTTTATTTTTATTTTTCTGAAGTAAGAAGCTGCTAGGCAGAGAGACAGACTCCCACATGCTCCTGACCAGGATCCACCTGGCATGCCCACTAGGGGGCGATGTTCTGCCCATCTGTGACATTGCTCCATTGCAACCAGAACCATTCTAGTGCCTGAGGTAGAGGCCATGGAGCCATCCTCAGTGCTTGGGCCAACGTTGCTCCAATGGAGCCTTGGCTGCGGGACAGGAAGAGAGAGATAGAGAGAAAGAAGAGAGGAAAAAGTGGAGAAGCAGAAAGGTGCTTCTCTTGTGTGCCCTGGCCAGGAATTGAACTCAGGACATCCACATGCCAGGCTGACACTCTACCACTGAGCCAAACGGCCAGGGCTGAAATCTATATACTCTTATTGATCAATATCACCATGTTTAATTTTCTAAATAAAAATTTAAAAGGAGAGATCATAAATTTATAAAATTTGATAAAATTTACCTATGGTCAATTAAAATAGAGCCAGATGCTATCTCTCTCACTTCAAAGTTCCCCCACCTTCCCAGGTGTGACCAAGGTTGAAGTGACCTGAATGAACCTCACTGTCCATTTATTCCACCAAGAATCTATATACAGAAGTGATTACAATAAACAATGGCATTTATAAATAACATCGTCTCCCCACCCAACTTGTGCTAAGAATTTTCAAAGGATTACAACAAAAGTCCTGTGGTATTTTTGCTTATATGTTTTGCATCTTGTGGGATGAAGGGAAGGAAAGGGATGAAGGGAGCCCAGCATGGAGATCTGGGGGTTCTTCCTGAATCCCAGTAGGACATTGGGTAGCACCCCAGGGAAACATCCCGGGCAGCTTGAGTTGGCAGAAATGGGAAGACTAGTGAATGGCCAGGAGAGTTAGTTTTGAGGAGAGGAAATGATATCAAGAGCTCTCACCTTTCTCCTCTCATGTGGGGAAATAACCACTCGAAAGGAGGCAGAAGAGTAATAAATGCTTGGAACAGCTGTGTTGAAATGGCACAAAATTACAGAGAATGGGAAATGGGGGACATGGAGAATAAGTAAAATGATTGCAAAGCAGCATGGTAACCTTGGTGAGGTTAGAAGACATATGTTTAGAAGGGTGCCAGTTCAGTTGGGTAGGAGACACTCTCCTACAGAAAGTGCGGGTGGGACTGAGCCCAGGTCGAAGGAGACAGGATGTGAGCAGAGACCATAATGACAAAGCAAGAATGGCAGGAGGTAGAGATCTGGGCTGCAGAGTACCCAGCCCTGTCTTCTGTATGCCACTCTGAGAAGGGGATGATTTTAGTAGATAACATATGCTGCTTTTTCTCAGCCCTGAGGTGTGAAAACAGGTCATAGCTGAGTTATGCCATGAACAACTGCATTTCATGTTGGCTGAGCCGATCAATCTTTGCTCATTGGATGCACACCAGTGGCTTTCTGAGCTGGCACCTCTGCCCCATGCACTCAACTCCAAATCCATCTTTCTTGTCATATTTCAGAGCTTGAAAAATGAGGAGCTTTGAGATTAAAGAGGGCTTGCATGATCTCATGGTGATAGATACCCTCTGGCTCCTCTTTCCTCCATTAATTGCCATAACTTACTTAGCCAAACAAAAATATATAGAAAATGATCTAGTACAACCTGGAGCAAGGCATTGTTCAAGCCTCAGTTCTCTTTCCTGTAGAATAAAAACTGAGTTTAATAGTAATAATCTCTTCATAAGGTAGTTATTCAATGACATAAAAAGTACTTGGCAAAACTGTTGGGCACTTACTTAGTAAGTGCCACATAGTATAATAAATATAATATAATATAATATAATATAATTAATATAATATATATCTAGCTTTACCCCTCTTTGTTAAGACTGTGTTGTCTTAGCCTGGGTCCTTCAGAAAACAGAACCTGGGCACCAGAAGTGAGGGAAAGTGCAGGGAAGATAGCAGAGCAAATGTAAAGGGGTGAGCTAGAGAGATGGCCACTATTTCATAGTAAAACCAAATGATTGCACCACCTCATGGGCCTTTGGAGAGGCCATACAGGCTACTGCATCTCAAGACAGTTTGGTATAGGGGTTGAAACAAGAGGAAGAATTTATCTACTAGCTCTCAATCCCCACTTATCAAAGATTTATCCTATGGAGCATTAATTACCCCGTCCATTGGGGTTTGTCCTGCTTGGGAGTGCTAAGCAGGTCCCAATGTATCTTAAGGCTCAATGGCAACAGGGATTCCTTATGTTGAAGACGGGGGGCTCAAGGTGTGGGCTTGAGACAGGGCACTGTCAGGTAATTCTTACGAAATGTCTTGTGGCCATGTTGGTTACAAGAACCTATGTGAAGTTAGTCTCCAAAGTGAAAGCTGGGGAGGAACAAGAGGCCAAGAGGCCTGGAAACAGGTGAACTTGGGACAATCTAACGTAGGATGAAAGGCTCCTGACAAACCTAGGTTTTAAACTGCCTTTTAAATATATTGAACTATATTTTTTTCAGTTAAGTATTCTAGGAGGAGCTATGGTTCCAATCTTCAGAGATACCTAATATTCAAGCTGTATTATATTTGGCAGGTGTCCTAAACTATCAAATAGCTGTTGGTACAAAAATCAAGTTAAGTAATAGAGGAGTACTTAACAAATCAATGATTGTGTAAGAAAAAGCCTTTATATCTTTATTATGAATAATTGCCCTCAGTCATTCTGTTTTAATATGTTGACCGATAAAATGCTCTTGCACAATGTCTTTCTTTTGGGGGCTATTTTCATTCAGTTTTCTATTAGATTTTGTGGCATTGGGAATTCTTAACATCTTCTACTGAAATGGGAAAGCTGTTTACTATACAATATATCTGACTCAGGCCTCAAACTCTTTGAAAGGAGCGGCAGCTTCTTATATACCTGGTGCTCCTCCACCACATCCCTGGAGGATAACAAATTCTCTGTTCGTATGTGTTTAGTGGGAAACAGCCTGAATGCAGACATTAGGAGACTGTTAATAAAGGGTAGGGCAGCCGTACAATGGAATTTCAGATAGGACAGTTGTGAAAAATAACAGGAGGTTCCCTTTAAAATAAACATGGGGAGATGGAAGACAGCTATTTCAGGTGAAATAAGCAGATTACAGAACAATTATGTATAAAATGATCCTGTTTTGATTATATATGCATGCACACTTTTTGGGTACATCCTAACCTGTTAAAGGCTATTGTCTCAAGGGATGAGATTGGTAGGGGAAAAGACCTTTCTCTTTCTGCTTGTACTGTTTGTGGTTTTTTGCAACAAACATTTATTACTTATATAATCTAAAAGTGGACAACTAAAATAAGCAATGCTTTGAATGATTCATGGGTATTTGGTGACACAGTAGAAAAAAACAAGCAAGTGGCTACAAATGATTACTTAGTTTTGACACCCAATTAGTCAGGTATCATCCTTTACTTAATCATGTATGGAGAAAATGCTGGTTCTATCTTTTTTAATCCCTGTGGGAGCCATTGGAACCTCTGCATTCTTAATTCTCCCGAAATAACGATGTTCTTGGATGACTTGCTTGGCTATATATCACTGCATTTGCAGCATTATTATTTCTCCTGCAGACAGTTCTGTTTACAATTCTAATGCAGAGATAAAAACTTCAGAGCCAATATAGGTCTTCTGCTATACACAACAATCAGCTTAGATTTTGTTTCTTTTAATTCTCAGATTTCTATTCATTACTGTAAGTGAAATATTTTTGTGCACTACGAACACTTAAACAATAATATAGGAGTCATATGTTTTGGCATAATGATCTTGGAAATGAGGGATCAGTTATTTCCGTCTGTGTTCATTTCTTGAATTTTGTGTGTGTGTGTGTGTGTGTGTGTGTGTGTGTGTGTGTGTGTGTGAAGAGAGATAAACGGACTCCTGTATGCGCCCCAAACCAGGATCTACTCAGGAACCCCATCTTGGACTGATGCTCAGAACTGAGCTATTTTTAGTGACTGGGGCTGACGCTTAAACCAATCGAGTCACTGGCTGTAGGAAGAGAAGAGGGAGAGAAGGAGGAGAGGGAGGGGAAGAAAAAAGTGGATAGTAACTTCTGTGTGCCCTGACTGGAAATTGAACCTGGGACATCCATACATTAGGTTGATGCTCTATTATTCACTGAGCCACTGGCCAGGGCCTATTTCCTTACACTTTTGACATTCACACCTTTGCTTTTCTAAGGAGGAAAAAGTTTCAAAAAATGTAGCCATAACCCATGAACAGTTGCCCCCCTTCACATAGAAGAGACTTGTGAACTTGAGTGGATAAAAGAAATCTGCATCATTATTTTTCATTGTCTTGTGAATGAACTTTGATATTTATTTCTAGTATAAGTTTAAGCAACAAGACAGTCATATTATTAAAAGTCCATAAATTTGGTACCAAAAATATAATAGATGTCTTATATCATATTAACATTGTTGAAGAGATCTCAAACTTGTTTATATTCACCAGTATTCAAAATGGTGGTAGTTAAGTGACCTGCCACTGAATCTCATTATTTAATTTCATAAAGGAACAAAATATTATAATATACAAAATATTATATAATACAAATTTTATATTTTGATACTTATGTTGCAATATAATTGGTTTTCTTTGTAATTCTATGTATTTTATTTGATGATTCTAGAAACGCTATTCTGAGAAGGAATTCATAGGCTTCAACTAACTGCAGTTACATGAAGGAACCAGCCAGGTGCAAAAGGGCCGCCCACTGAGTCCAGCCAGAATGTCTGCCGGTGAGACAGCCTCCCAAATAAAACGGTTGTAGTTGGAGCCACTAACTTTTGGAATGGTTTGTTAACCAATACATAGCCCTGTTATTACTTATCCAATGTTATTTTCTAAAACAACTTTCTAACTTAAATTTTTAAAGAAGTCTTTATAGCACTCTGAAAATGGAAAAAACAAAACATTTTCACTTGACATAAATAGAGGCAAACCAAAAAGCAAATACAAGGAAAACACTCACCCTCACCAATGTTATTAAATTTTAGCTCAATAGTTTGTCTGGGAAGGTCCTTTATTAAAAAGAAAAGTTCTAGGAGTGTGATAAACAAACATGACCTTGAAAGTGAAACCTTCAGCCTGATGGAGCAGAGAACTAAAGGAGAGATATGACTCCATGTTATGTAATTCCCTTTTTTCTTTCCTTGAATAATCAGGACTCCTAGTGGGTGGTCTTAGCCCTCATTTTGGGAAGTACTGCTCAGACAGTATAGTCTAGTTGAATTAGAGATACATGGATTTATTGTCTAACTGGGTGCTTTATATCCTGCTACAGACCTGAGTGCAGACCACAGTCATGAGGAGTCTGGATTATCCCAGACCAGTCAGTTCTTCACATAGATGAGAAAACTGCAGCCCGATCAGAGGTATATTCTGGCTTGGTTCTCACAGTGAGTCAGGAGCAAAGCCTCTGCTGTATACAAAACTAATGTTGAATAATTTCACTCCTGCCAGCACAGGATGGAGAACATAGCTCTCATGTCCTGTATTTCTCATCTGTTATATTAAGGAGTTAATAGCAAAGGCCCAGAGTCCCTCTCAGTTCTATCATTCTATGAACCTATGAGTTTACAGGTAGCAAGGAACCCAAAGAATGTACTAAGAAGTAATAAAGGAACAAGGTAAGAAATTGAAAAACGCATGCCCTTTTACTCTCTTCCTTCCCTCTTCCTTGGTCAAGATGAAGCGTTTTGCATCAAGCCTGGCTTGTATATCAATAAATGTTATCTATAATTAACATTAATAATTCTAATATTAATAATCTTAACAAATAGCTGAGCAGACAGGAATATGGGTTCTGGATTTGAATTTTGTCTCCTTATATAGCCTATGTTTCTACTCAGGAAAATGAATTAACTTCTCTATGCCTCAATTTCTTCATCTGCAAAATATGCATTTAAAAGCATTTACAGACCTGACCTGTGGTGGCACAGTGGATAAAATGTCTACCTGGAACCCTGAGGTCACCGGTTTAGAACCCTGGGCTTGCCTGGTCAAGGCACATATGGAAGTTGATGCTTTCTGCTCCCCCCCCTTCTCTCTAAAATGAACAAATAAAATTTAAAAAAAATAATTGTTTAAAAGCATTTATATCATACTTTGTCCTGAGGATTAAAGGAGATAAAATACATAAAAAGTATTTAGAAGTCTGCCTGGTGCATAGCAAGTATTTAGAAAGTAATTATATTATATATCAAGTATATTTAGCACTGAACAAATATACTAATGATGATGACAATGATAATGATGAAATAAATCAATTTATCAGCAATAAACTTGCAACAGCAGAGACTTTGAAGTAAGGTTCCCTTTCTAGAACAAATTCTCACTCTTCCCTTATGCGTCAAGAATAGAACCTTGGCATTATTTTTTGGATTCATGATATGACTGCTTCCCAGGGCAAATCTGCAGAGAAAACACGACTTTGCTGTTGTTGTTGACTATCTTTACTCCGTGATATCATTTTAACCTGTGCTGACTTATATGTTCCATCAGTCTAAACAAGATTGATGGGGGAATTTGAAGAGTATAAACATTCTTGTGCGTCACCCTCACCACACTCCCTCCTCTGTTACTCAGCTTCTTTCTCTCATTACCATGTGCTGAAGACTTCTATGAAAATATGGAATATAACAACATTCTCGTTCCAAGAGCCACTCTGACATTTAAACAAGATTCATACATGGCATGCTATTTTGGTAAAAATCATTTTTTCCCCCAAAAAACAGCATTGTGAGAAAGTGAAGCTAAAAAGAACTTGCTGTTCTCTGGCACAGTGTGATAGCTGCTTACCCTGCTGTGGGCTCAGGTATTTAAAACCCAGAGTACATACCTTTTTTTTTTTTGCTTTTGCTTTAAATAGCATCACAGCCTTAGCCTGTTACCAAGTCTGACTTAAATTAAACCTAGACATGCAAAGGACATAATTCTTTAGGTACTTGTGTAAGACTGGGTAGGTTAATGGGTTGCTATGGTGATCATTTTAGCAAGGAAATTAAGTGATGATGACAAGATTAAGTTTTGGAGTCAGATATCATCACTTTAAGCTCACATTCTAGCTCTTATTATGTTTGACTGACTTTGAGCAATTTACTTGACCTTTCCTGGTACATGTTCTCATGGGTAAAATACGCTTAATAATACCTACATTGGGGAGTTATAATCTTGATTAATTCTCAGAACAACCCTCTGGGGGAGGGTTGAGCACCATCTTATAGGTGTTATATAATTTGCCCAAAGTCACACAGCTAGTCAATGGCAGACCCAGGAGAGCCAACTCATGATCTCTGAGGATGAAGTGGGCTCAACCAGGTGGTTTTCACATAGGGATCCACATGGGGTTTCAGGAAGACAGTGGTTGGGCTGGAGGCATCTTAAAGGCTTCCTAACTCTCATAGTGGTTGTCACTGGCTGTGTCCGGGGACCTGAGTTTGGCACGATCAGTTAGAATGTGGTCTTTATCATGTGGCCTGGTCTTCCTCACAGCATGGTGGTAGGGGTCCAAGGAAAAGCATCTCAGGAGTGGGTAGATATAGGCTCTACTGCCTTTTATAACCTAGTCTAAGAAGTTGAGGAGCAATACTCTCTACTCATTACAAGAGAGTCACTATAGCTTGTCTATATTCAAACAAACTAACATAGTAAGTTCAAGATGACAGTAGATTACTATCTTCAAAGTGTTGGTAGAAAATAATTAAATCTTAGAATTGTATCATAGCTAAACTATCATCTCTTCAGTTTCTTTTATAAATGGATCCAGTCTAAGACAGTTGAACTTGGTCATGTGATATATTCAGTAAAATATTAAGATTACTTAGTTCATTGACTTTCTGTTAGCAGGTATAGACTTGGTGTGAAATATAAAAAAAATAATAATAAAGATAAAAGGAAAAAACTACAATACTTTGACAGTTAATTTTATGTGTCAACTTGAATGAGCTAAGGGATGTTCAGCTAGCTGGTAAAACATGTTTTGATGTGCCTGTGAGTGTATTTCCAGGAGATATTAGCATTAGAATCAGTAGACTGTGTATAGAGATGTGCCCTCACCAATGTGAGTGGGCATCATCCAATCCGTTGAAGATCTAAATGGAACAAAATGTCAGAGGATGCGTGAGTGAATTAGCTCTCTGCTTGAGCTGGGACATCCATCTCATTCTGCCCCCAGACATAGGCACTACTTGTTCTTGGGCCTTCCAGCTCAGACTGGGACTTACACCCTTGGCTCCCCTGGTCCTGAGATCTTTGGACTTGGACTAAATTGTACCACCAGGTTTCCTGGTTCTTCATCTTGCAGGTGGTGATTATTGAACATCTTGGCCTCCATAATATAATCAACTAATTTCTATAATATAGATGTATGCTCTTCCCCCTTAGGAGAACACTGACTAATACGAATACAAAACAAAACAAAACAAAAATGCAATATAATTAAGATAATTAAAATGTATATTTTTCCCTGGCCAGCTGGCTCAGTGGTAGAACATCGACCTGGCATGCAGGAGTCCCGGGTTCGATTCCTGGCCAGGGCACACAGGAGAAACACCCATCTGCTTCTCCACCCCTCCTCCTCTCCTTCCTCTCTGTCTCTCTCTTCCCCTCCTGCAGCCAAGGCTCCATTGGAGCAAAGTTGGCCCGGGCGCTGAGGATGGCTCTGTGGCCTCTGCCTCAGGTGCTAGAATGGCTCTGGTTGCAACAGAGTGACACCCCAGATGGGCAGAGCATCGCCCCCTGGTAGGCATGCTGGGTGGATCCTGGTTAGGCGCATGCGGGAGTCTGTCTGACTGCCTCCCCGTTTCCAGCTTCAGAAAAGTACAAAATAAAATAAAATAAAATAAATAAAATGTATATTTTAAAGATTGATAAAATAGATGATTCTTTGGCAAGTATGATTAGAGAGAGAGAGAGAGAACACACACATACACACACACACACACACACCCATAGGGGAGCATAAAGTACAAATATAGGAGACTTTTAAAATAAGAGAATACTATCAATATATACAAATTTATGTCAATGATTTCTACAACATAAATAAAATAGAAAAGACTAATCATCAAAATTGGCAGGAAAAGTTACAAAATCTGAATAGATCAGTAATTATGAAAGAAAATGTCATAATTGTCAAAGATCTATTACAAAAAAAGCATTAGATCCAGAATAATTGCACCAACATTTTAAGAATAGATCATTTCCATCTTAATCACATTATTTCAGAACATCTACCTAACTTATTTTATAAGATAAATACAACTTTTAATGCATAAACCACAAAATAGTTGCAAAGGAAGAGAAAAATTGTAGGCAAGTCTCATTTATTAGTATAAACAGAAAAAAATTCTGTACAAAATATCAGCATACTGAATAAATATTACAGCAAAATGATTACAACTAAGAAGGATTTATCCAAGTAAGACTTCTTCAACATTAGAAAAATATTAATGTAAACTACTACATTGACATATTAAATAAAAATATAACAATTGCTCTATAGTCTAGAAAAATATAGGAAAATGGCACCATATAGCTTTACTATTTTTTTTTTAAGTTCATGTCCACTGAAAACTAGTTGCACTGTGCAGACTTGGAATCATTAGCAGAATTGGCAATATTGATGAGCTGTGATTTTTCCAGTTGCAGGGAACACATCCCCTTCCTAAAAATGTATTTATGGGATTCAGGTCTACTTACTGAATTAGTACCCTGGTGGGTAGATTAACCACATCTTTTTAGAGAAAGAACATCTTTTGTGCCGTCCAGCTGGAAGCCACGAGCTAGAAGGACCTCCATGGTCCAGTCTGTCACTTGAGGCATTATTTCTTTTCAGCATGTTCTGTTATTCAGCTTTATCATCCTGACCTCAGATGCCCTCTCTCCATCTGACTCAGATTCTCCCTGCTTCCTGAAGCTCAACTTCTCCCTCCTTCACCTGTGACCCTTTCTCCCTGAGCCTCTCCTTCCCTGAGCTTCTCCAAGATAACTCACCCCAGCTCCATGCCTGCCTGTGGTCCCCAGCTTGTCATTAGTCACCGATCTTCCGGGAGGGACTAGGTCCCATCCCCCCTCCCTGTACTGTTTGTATGAAGACAAATAAATTACAAGGTAGGAAAAGGTATGCGGGGTGTCATAACCTCACCAGGAAAATTTTATTTGATGTTTTGTTTTTAGTGATTTGAATGTGCTTATTGATTTGGGGTGCTGAGGGAGTGAGATTTTGTTGGCTTCTCTGACTCCTACAGAAATTATCTTTCAGCCTGGCAAGTTATTGATATTTTTCCGCTCTGAAGCCTGTTCCGTATAAGCTTCAAAAATAAATTGGGTGTCATAACACTGGGTATTTGATATGCTCACTGAGTGCCATGTTCTGTGTTTACTTATTTCTTCCAGCAACCTCATAAAACACGATTTATTATTCTGATTTCATAGCTAGGGGAACAGGGAATGTGCTGAGAGATTAAGCCACCTGTCTGCGATCTTTCACTCTAAATCTCTCTCTCTGTCTCTAGATCATGTAAGAATATACGATATAAATTCATAAAACTAGTCTCTTCAGGTCCTGGCTTTTCTCCCACGCTGCCCCCACACTCCAGCCACAGAACCCCCATTTGGAACTATCCCAGGCAAAAAGCCTCATTAATAATTCAGATTTCAGACGGATATCATGCTGCAACCTCTCTTGCATATTAAAAGGGAAGTCGAATAGCCAAATGGAATACAAATGAACAAGGCAGCCTTCTGGTTATCAGATGGAAGTTTTTGTAATGCACTTTTCAAAAATCTTTAATTATGAAACATTTCAAGCATGCAAACATGAGCATGCTTGACACGAGCTCTACTCTGTGTCTGTGTATGAGCACACAGGAACACACACAACCCTACACACCACCATCACCACCACCAGACATAACCGCTATCTGGGAAATAATGGGTTTTGTGCTTTCATATACATATGCACACATGCACAGGCAACACGCTTGTATAAAATGCAAGACAATTTATATGTGTGTATGTAAGCAGTATTTCATATTACTTCATGTTTTAAATTTTACTTCTATTGTATCATACTGTATTTATGTAGCCTTTGTAACTTTCTTTTGCTTTTTTCACACACTGTGTTTTTGAAATTTACCTTTATTTGATCCTTGCGTAGTACTAGTATAATTACCATTTTTAAGTGCTTGCTGCGACCCCTGCTGTACGTAAGCATTCTGTGTGTATCTTCCTATTTAATCCTTACCACGGCAGCACAAGGAAAGCGTCGGTACTACAGTCCCAGGTGAAGAAGCTGGGGGTGGACAGATAAGTGGTTCCCTGGAGCTCATAGCACTAATCCTTGGCTCATCACCAGCTGACTCCAGAGCCCAAGATCCTAACCTGCAAGCCCTTCTGTCCATTCCACAGACATTCCCCTGTTCTCCAGTGCAGAGATGCATGGATACCTAGGTAGCTTCCAGAGGATGGAGGAAACACTTACTGGCAGCCCGAGTTTCGCTCCCAGCTGCCCCACTGCACTCACCCAGCAGACAGTGTTACTCTTGGCTCTAAGAGGGCAACTGACATGACCAGTGGTGGCACAGTGGATAAAACATCCACCTAGAACACTGAGGTCATTGTTTGAAACCCCAAGGTCGCTGGCTCTGAGTGCAGAGTCATTGGTGCAGGGTCACTGGCTTGAGCAGGGAATCATCCACATGATCCAAAACTCGCCAGCTTGGGCCCAAGGTCACTGGAGTGGAAAACCCAAGCTCACTGGCTTGAACAAGGGAACACTGGCATGGCCCCGGTCAAGGCACCCAAGCTCACTGGCTTGAACAAGGGAACACTGGCATGGCCCCGGTCAAGGCATGTATGAGAAGCTCAATGTACAACTGAAGTGAAAGCAACTATGAGTTGATGCTTCTCTCCCTTTTTTACCCCCTCTCTCCCTTCAGGTCTCTCTCACTCTCTCTGAAAAGAAGAAGGTAATTAAAGTTGTTAGAAGGGAACAGCTATGATCAGCCCCCAAGAAGTGTTCTGGGAAATTTTTCTTTATTTTGGAATCATGTGCCAAAACAATGCTGGGACCAGGGGACCCAACAGGTGTTAGGACAGATGGAGCCCTGCTCTCTGGGGCCTATATATACTATACTTAATAATGGAGATTACGGGCTGATCAGAGTTGTACAAAGAGTGGCTACACTATGGGTAGGGCAGGAAGGCAAGGGGGAATCAGTGTGTAATGGGTACAGAGATTCAGGTTTGCCAGATGCAAAGATTGGTTGCACAACAATGTGCATAACAGCACTGAGCTGGAAGTTCATACCTTTTCACCCATTTGCTCACCCCTCCCATCCCCTGCCAGTGGCAATCTGCTCTCTGTATCTGTGAGTACAGATCACTTTTATGCACAAAAAACTACAGGCTGCTCAGCTGGGCCTGAGCCCTCAGATGCTGCAACCTATTTGAGCTGGTCCCAGCCCTGCAAAGCAAACCAGGAGGCTGTGAGGGAGCTGTCATTTGTTTTGTGGTTTCTTTTTCCTGTGTCTCTTTCTTGCTTTCCCTTTCTTTCCTCCTTCATTCCATTCTACCCTCCTTCTTTCCACCCTTCCTTCCTACTTTTCCATCTTTCTTACATCAGGGCTTGGTTAATATGCCTCAATTCAGGGCACACTCCATGGACAGGGCGAAGCTCCTCTGCTGTTCTGTTACATTCCCCTTTGCCCCACTTCCCCAGTCCCATCTGTCCCCCTGCATAGGCAAACATCGTAGTGGTCTGATGTCCATCCTTTTGTGTATGTGTTCTTATAAAATGTATATTGTGGCCCTGGCCGGTTGGCTCAGTGGTAGAGCATCGGCCTGGTGTGTAGAAGTCCCGGGCTCAATCCCCTCCCGCAGCCGAGGCTCCATTGGAGCAAAGATGGCCCGGGCGCTGGGGGTGGCTCCTTGGCCTCTGCCCCAGGCGCTAGAGTGGCTCTGGTCGCAGCAGAGCGACGCCCCGGAGGGGCAGAGCATCGCCCCCTGGTGGGCAGAGCGTCGCCCCCTGGTGGGCATGCCGGGTGGATCCCGGTCAGGCACATGCGGGAGTCTGTCTGACTCTGACTGTCTCTCCCAGTTTCTAGCTTCAGAAAAATACAAAAAAAAATGTATATTGTTCTTGTGTTTATACCGAGTTGTGCTTAAACAAATCGTACTGTTCTCAGTGTTCTATCTGTAAGCCCCATCTTTGTGGCTGTGGACATCTCCAGACCTTGGCCCCAGAAGTAGGCACCTCTCATGTTTTCTATGCATTCCCAAGTGATGGACACGCACATGTCTCTAACCACGCCCTCCCACCACCACCTCAGACAATGCTGCAGCATCATCCTTCCTGTTTTCCAAGGGCTTGAGGGAGAGTTTCTTCGGGAACCCTAATGCAGAGTAGAGTTGCTGAGTCATAAGTATGAATGAACTTCCGTGTTTCTGAGTGACAGTTCCCCTTCAGAAGTGCTGTCCTTCCTTGTACCTGCCAGCCACGCCTTACTCCTCCAGGAAAATCTCTCTCCCACCCCCATCCGCTACATTACTTTCCACCAACAGAAATTCCTTCCGGGGTAATGACTTTCAGACCTTTAAGGATTACTCCAACAAAATTCACATATCCCTCGGTATGCAATACAGGACCTGTTTTTCTTCTCTGGGTTTTTATAAAGATCCCATAAATAACTCATCAAAGGTGCCCAGCCCAAGTGCTTTACATATTTATGCGTGTTTAATACATTTTGATTTCTTTCCTTTCTTTGAATACTGTTAACAACAACAAAGAATCCTACATATTAACAACACCTGGGAAAGGAGAGGGCCTGAGAGGGGGTGGGGGTGAGTTACCTTCCAGAACCCAGCTGCACAGGACATGCGAGCCTAGAATGGCAGAGTCATCATCCACAATACCGATCTGTCACCTCGAGCAGACCCCACCTTATAACAGGACTCTTGCAGGGCTTGTTAAAGCAGCCCCCTCCACCCCCAGGAGTTTCTGATTCAGGGAGTCTGGATGGGCGGGGCCTGGGAATTTGCACTGCTCACAAGTTCCCAGGTGATGCTGACGCTGCCAGCTTGGATCCTGTTGCCTTGCCTGGGTCTGCTCAAGGACTCAGAGACTCTGCGAGCTTGCTCTGGATTCTCCTGAGAAGTAAGTCACTCTGACAGGACACACATAAGATCATTTCAGGCATCCACAATGAGTCAGATAGAGACCTCAGCAATACGAACAAGCCAAACTATACCCTAAGATTTCACTGGATACATTCTTTTAATATAAAAACTCAGCAAATGGGTTTTTATTTTTAGAATTTAGGTTGGTTGAACAAATCCACTTCCCTTACCTCTACTGAACCTATAATCTCTTCTCTATATGAATTTTCCTCCAGAAATGTTTTCTGACAAGACAGCACACCTTTTGAGGACTCTCGGGTGTCAAAGTGTCTGGCTTTCTCATCTGACACAGCTATTTTGGGCTGTATCCTGCAGCTTTTGGCCCTCTAAGCAGCCTCCTGATGGCAGGTTGGAGCTGGTGGAACCAATGAGAACCTCTCTTCCAACCCTCTCGGTTTACATTGCCCGTTGAGAAGGAATTCACACAACAGTGTGAGCAGCAGCAGGAGGGGACATGGGTTTGAATTCAACCGATGCCACTCCTCATTAACATGACCACAGAACCCGGGGCATGTGCCAACTCTGCCAGCCTCAACTTCCCCTTCCACGGAATGGGCCTCAAAATACCGGCTGTCGCATAAAAACCAAACAGTGAGGATTCCTGTGGGGGTGGGGGATTGTTGCAATGGCAAGAACACTGTAACCCATACGGTCTACAAGTTTCTCAAGAGTTATAAAAAGAGTTTTTCTTTTCTAGAGAGAAGAGTGAGCAAAGCTAGAGAGACCCGGTGTGGGGAAGTGGGAGAAAAGGGTGGTGTGATAGGGTATGAGATCAGAGAATATTTTACCCTGAGGCCAACCTGCTCTCTGCGGAGGACCCCAAGGAGAGGCTGTGTGCAGACTGAGGCTTAAGGTGGCTGAGGTTCAGGGTCCTGGGGAAAAGAGAGAGGCATAATGAAAGCGTGACTAATAATTTCCAGTAGATCAAGGGGACAAATAGTCTAGCTAATAATTTATGAGGCAAAGAAAGGAAAGAGTAGGGTCTTGTCTGACCTTGTTGTTAGTAAAGGAGGGAGGCGTCCCTGCATCTTCAGATAAGTCACACGGGGAAAGCTGGTGGTTTGCAGTAAGCCATTTCCAAAAGAATGCAAAAGGGTGAGGTGATTTCTTATCCTGCAGGTAAAATTCAACATTGTCACTGTCTACATCTCCCAGGGTTGTCAAGAAACTACAATAAGGTGACTGTGTGAATGCACTTGCTATTATTCAGCAGGAGGTTGCATTAAGGCGGGGCCAAAGTAGGAAGCGGGCGCTCCTGGCTCCTAGCTTGTTAGGATTCCCTGAACACCATTCTCCTCTCCTCAGTCCACACAGAGAAGCTCTACTTCCATCTCTTATGGATTGGCACTCAGATGAAGATTTTGTTTATAATAAAGGTCTCTGCAGTGAGAGAGAGAGAGAGAGGGAGAGAGAGAGAGAGAGATTGAAAACTCATTGAATTATAATTGCCACTTTCCAATTATTACATTCTATGATTCAATGAAATATTTAAGAGAAAATTCTTTAAGTCACGCCAGGATGGTGATAGATCAGGGTGTGGTCCAATGAGAAACCCATGATATCAAATTTCAGATCCTTCAAATGGATCCTCT
Source organism: Saccopteryx leptura (assembly GCF_036850995.1). Taxonomy (NCBI): domain Eukaryota; kingdom Metazoa; phylum Chordata; class Mammalia; order Chiroptera; family Emballonuridae; genus Saccopteryx; species Saccopteryx leptura. The sequence goes on from NC_089507.1 coordinate 182,310,979, forward strand.
GGAACACTAGGGCCAGCCAGCGCCTTACAGAGGGCAAGGTGGAAAAGCAGGGCTTGAGAAGCCAGTTCTCCGGCCACCCAGAGCACAGGTTTGCAGAGCTGGAGGTCCCAGCTGGTGCTGCCCCTGCTGTCCAGCACTGGACCATTTGCAGGCTCCACAGTATCCACCCTGCCCTGACCAACTTTTGAGGTGTCCTTCTTATCAATTTCTGTCTCAGTTATGTTGGGCCTGGAGTCTCTGGGCCCTGGAGACTAACCTCTTACCCTTCCTTCCTCTTTGCTTTTCCCATTTCTTTCCTTCTTCTTGCCTCTTGAACGAAATTCTTCCCGGAAAACAATAGCGCTCTATCCCCAGTTTCTATCACTCTGTCAGAAACAGCTTGAAATATTTATGAGTCATGGTAAAATAAATCAAGTACATTTATTACACATCTGAGTTTAGAAATTGAGATATAGATCTCTTACATTGTTTTTCCTAATTCTACCTCTATCTCTTGTTTGCTTTCATGACATAACTAGAGCCCTGAGAATGTGCTCAAAATGTAGTCTCTCCCAGTAGTTAGTTGCCCTGCATAAATGCTGAGCTCTATTTACTATATATCTTACTGCCAATTGAGGCTAATAAATAAAACTTGTCATTTTTACTCCATAACCCAGAATTACTCAAATATGTCCTTGTCAAAGTAACCTATGTTGAACAAGCACTGGTAGAAAATGTTATTTTTCCCCCTTTAATCAAGAAGAATTTCAGTCTCTGGAACACCAAGTAGCAGCGATGCAGTCAGAGCCGACTCACAGATGCACTTCCTCTTGTGTCACGCGGCGCCTGTGCCTCCCCCCCAGTTCCCACTGCTGGAGCCTCATCACTTCTCTCTGCTCAGGTCAGAATGTTTATGAGTTTGGCTGAACTCTTCTGACAGCCGCAGCTCAAGGAGAGAAGACAAGGTGACCTTCTTAAAAAGAACAGATCAGACAGAGGTTAGAGTGAGTTTCTAGTGATTCAACCTGGTAATATTTGAGAGTAAACTTTATAAAGTCATGTTGCCAATGCCTCTTATTCATTTCATCTGAGAATCTGAAATACCTGGAACTCTAATATTGTTTAGTTAGACATTGAAAACAGAACCACTCTCAACGGTAAGTAGATTATGTCACAGATAACATGACTTCAATGGAAAGCAAGGTATTCTAAGTTTTAAAAAATCTATGTAGTGGGCATGCTCTATGGAGCAATATATGAATATTGTGTTTTTTGTCCTGATTCCATATACTTAGGTTTATATCAAAGGGTATATGGAAAGTTGTCATTTTTTTTCTTCACCACCCTCACCTCCAGCCTGTGCCACCATCAGAAGAAGAAAGAAAGAAAGAAAGAAAGAAAGAAAGAAAGAAAGAAAGAAAGAAAGAAAGAAAGAAAGAAAGAGGGAGAGAGAGAGAGAGAGAGAGAAGGAAGGAAGGAAGGAAGGAAGGAAGGAAGGAAGGAAGGAAGGAAGGAAGGAAGGAAGGAAAAGGGAAGAAAGTAAAAGAAGGAAGAAAGAAAGAAAGAAAGAAAATAAATCAGAGATTTCAAAACATAGATTTTGATACTTATTGTTTATTTGACCAGTGATAGCACAGTAAGGAGCTGGAAAGTGAGACATGGAAAGGAGAACAGTTAATGAAGAGAACAATAATTACCAGGTTACCACTAGGGGCAATGGGACCAGTCTTATTGGAGATGTTCTGAGAATCCATGTGGAGCACAGCTGAGGAGAGACAATGGAGCTATTCCCCCTCCCCCCCAGCTTCTGTCTTCATTGGCTAAGGGTCACTCCTTGGGCATTCTCTTACTGAAACTTCCTGCTGAATAAAAACTATCACCATATGCTCAATATCAATTTCATAATCACAATAGAATTATTTGACATATTTTAAAGCAGTCATCATAAAAACACTTCAATAAGCAATTATATACAGGTTTGAAACAAAAAAGTAAAAACTCTCAACAAAGAAATAGAAGATAAAATAAACCAAATGAAAATATTAGGACTGAAAAACATAACTATTGAAATAAAAAACCCTCAAGACATGGACTCAATAGCAGATAGGAGAGAACAGAAGAAGTGAAATTAAAGTTAGAACAATGGAAATTATTATACATACCCCCAGGGGTACGGTGGGACTATAAAAACTACCTAATAGTCACATTATGGGACTTCCAGAAGAATAAAAGAAAGATGAGGCAGAAAGTTACTTAAAAAAATACTAGCTGGACACTTCCCAACATTGTCAAAAGGCATAAACCTATAGATTTGAGAACCTGAGCAAAACTTGAATAATATAAATCTAAATAAATCCACACTAACAAAGATTATAGTCAAATTTCTAAAAGAAATGAATATGGCAACTTATCTATAAGGAAAGAAATAGGTTGAGTGACAGCAGATTTCTCATCTGAAACCACAGAAGCCCAAAGAAAGTGGCATTAACATTTTTCAAGTGCCTAAATAAAATAACTGGAAATGCAAAATCATATATCAAGTGAAACTGTCCCTCAGGAATGAAGGAGAAATCAAGACATTGTCAGGTAAAAAGAACTGAGAGAATTTGTCACAGACACACCTATCTTGAAAGAATAGCTAAGGAAGATTCTCTAAATGGAAAAGAAATAGTAATAAAAGACCTGGAAACAACCAAAGTGTCCTTCAGTAAAGGATTGAATAAAGAAGATGTGGCACATATATACAATGGAGTACTACTCAGCCATCAGATATAGTGACATTTACGACAGCATGGATGAACCTTGAGAACATACTACTGTGCAAAATAAGTAAATCAAAAAAAGCCAAAACTGTATGATTTCACACAAGGGTGGGATATAAAACTGAGACTCATAAACATAGATAAAACTGAAGTGGTTAGGCCCTGGCCGGTTGGCTCAGCAGTAGAGCATCGGCCTGGCGTGCGGAGGACCCGGGTTCGATTCCCGGCCAGGGCACACGGGAGAGGCGCCCATTTGCTTCTCCACCGCTCCGCCGCGCTTTCCTCTCTGTCTCTCTCTTCCCCTCCCGCAGCCAAGGCTCCATTGGAGCAAAGATGGCCCGGGCGCTGGGGATGGCTCTGTGGCCTCTGCCCCAGGCGCTAGAGTGGCTCTGGTCGCAATATGGCGACACCCAGGATGGGCAGAACATCGCCCCCTGGTGGGCAGAGCATCGCCCCATGGTGGGCGTGTCAGGTGGATCCCGGTCGGGCGCATGCGGGAGTCTGTCTGACTGTCTCTCCCCGTTTCCAGCTTCAGAAAAATGAAAAAAAAAAAAAAAAAAGAAAAAAAAACTGAAGTGGTTACCCAGGAAAGGGGGTTAAGGGAAGAGAGTAAAGAGGGAAAAATATCTAGTGATGAATAATGATTTGACAGTGGGTGATTGGGACACAAAGCAATCAACAGTTCAAATGTTATAGAGATGTTTTCCTGAAACCTATGTACCCTTGATCAACACCACCCTATTAAATCTAAGTTCTAAATAGGAAAAAAATAAGTCTTGGAGTATAAGAGAAAAGAAGAACGCAGTAAGCAAAATCATGGGCAAATAACGGACTTTTCTTCTCCTCTTGAATTTTCTAGATTATATTTTTAGCTGGAGCAAAAATTATAACACTGTGTGATATACTTCTAAATGTACATGAAGAACACATTTAAACACTTATATAATATTACATACCAACAAGAAGTAAAGGGATGTAAACAGAAGCGAGTTCATATACTTCAAGAGAACTGGTGTAATGATGGCACTAGTAGAATGTAAAAAATAAGTATTAATATATATACTGCAATACCTAGATCCAACACCTGAAACACTTAGATTAAAAAATTACATTCAGCAGCACTGTGGATAAATCAAAATGGAATTCTAAAAAATAATAAAGTAACCTATGAGAAGGTAGAGAAAACAAAAGAAAATAAGTACAAAAAAAATTAATGGCAGCTTTGATAACCACAATTATGTTAAATGGCCGAAATTGGCAGAGTGGGTTTGAAGACATGACTTCACTACGTGTCGTCCACAAGAAAGTCACTTCAATATAATGGCATGGGCAGGTGGAAGGTAAATAAATGGAGAAAGTCATATTATGCAAATGTATGTTAATCAAAAGAAAGCAAAAAGGGCTGCATTAAATTTCCCTATAGCCTACTGAGCCCTCATTGGTTCAACGTTACCCTTGAAAAATGTCAGTCTCTCAATCATAGTAGTTGTGAAAAACAGCAGCCTAGAAGCTACTGGTTGGTAAAGATAGGATTTGGAACATCTTTAAGATGACAGAGAATGTCACTGTTTGACTTATCTGGCATCTCCCTGGAAATGCTTGATTTGCAGGACTTGCCATAACTTTACCTGATTCACAGCTCCTCAAGCAGAAAACACTATCCCCAGGGCACCTGCAAAAAAACAATCAACAGGTTTCAATTTTGTCATGGGAATGTGAGCTCCAAAGACCTACTTCCCAGAGAAAATAGTGAAAATTATTTTTAAAAGCAAACATTTAAAGTTTTGGGATTTCCCAAACAGCACCCAGAAAAGTATGAAACATTCACTGAAGAAAATCGACTAAACCTTATTAAGAATGTAAGGGGGCCCTGGCCAGTTGGCTCAGCGGTAGAGCGTCAGCCTGGCGTGCGGGGGACCCGGGTTCGATTCTCGGCCAGGGCACATAGGAGAAGCGCCCATTTGCTTCTCCACCCCCCCCCCTTTCCTCTCTGTCTCTCTCTTCCCCTCCCGCAGCCAAGGCTCCATTGGAGCAAAGATGGCCCGGGCGCTGGGGATGGCTCCTTGGCCTCTGCCCCAGGCGCTAGAGTGGCTCTGGTCTCGACAGAGCGACGCCCCGGAGGGGCAGAGCATCGCCCCCTGGTGGGCAGAACATCGCCCCTGGTGGGCAGAGCATC